>NC_141603.1:29748578-30068078 GCF_047967505.1 Dipteris shenzhenensis | reverse complement strand
ATGCATCTAATGCTAAAGGATATCGATTCTTGGATATTTCTTCTCAAAATATTATCATTAGTTGAGATATAGTCTTTGATGAAGCATAGATGCCACAATCTCTTCACAATGTTCATGTTGCTGAAGATTTTCACATTGATACGGATGATAATTCTTCAGTTATTCATGAGGAGGATACTGAGCAAAATGATACAAATGATTATTATTTGCATGATGACGGTCTTCAATCTGATAATGATGATTTAGATCTTGTAGCACAATTATTGATAGTTTTTTCGATGCTTCTACGTCTTGTGTCCCAAATACTACAAAAGGACTTTCTAGATCTCAGAAACCTACAAAGAAGGTTGTTGAATATGATGCTACCTTATTGATAACTTTCGATCCCTTGACGTATGAAGAGGCTCTTACATCAGATGAGGCTACTAATTGATAGGTAGCTATGGAGGCAAAGTATGCATCTAGGTACTTGGGAGTCAGTTGATGTTCTAAAAGGCCATAAACCCATCAAGTATAAATGAGTTTATCGCACTAAATTAAAAGCTAATGGTTCATTTAAGAATCTACTATGCAAATCTGATGGAGAGGTACGCTGAATCATCTGGTGCCATCATAACCAAATGAAAGTTTGAACAATTCATTTTAACTATGGACACCAAGCTTCAATGCTATTACACAATTATTATTCATGTCACTCTATCTAGATTAATATAATTCAAATCTTGGCATCCTTACATCACAAAAAGAAGCAAAGGTTGGCATTTATAATTTTTGAAATTAACTCAAGGTATATGGAAAAATAGGAACTTTGAAAGGTTCAACTTTTAAACCTGTAAGGCTCCTTATTTTGGCACTATGTAGTGGAAGATCCTACTAGGAGTTGCATGAGAGAGAGAGAGAGAGAGAGCATGTGCGTGTGTGCACACATCTATATGGATGTGTATGTGTATGTGTAAGCATATGTGTATGTACATGTATATGTATATGTATATGTGTATGTATTTGTATATGTACATTTACATGTATATGTATACATATATGTATATGTATATGTATATATGTATATGTATATGCATATGCATATGTATATGTATATGTGTATATGTATATGTATATGTATATGTATATGTATATGTATCTGTATCTGTATATGTATATTTATATGTATATATGTATACATATATGTATATGCATATGCATGTATGCATATGTGTATATATATATGTATATGTATATGCATATGCATATGTATATGTATATGTATATGTATATGTATATGTATATGTATGTGTGTGTGTGTGTGTGTGTGTGTGTGTGTGTGTGTGTGTGTGTGTGCATACATACATACACAGGTAGATAGATAGATATGCAACACACATGCACATGCACATGCTCTCTCTCTCTCTCTCTCTCACACACACACACACACACACACACCTGTATATATGCACTTCCATGTATGGTTCATATAGGTGGCATAAGTGAACCTCAGAATCGACACATAAAACTTTTAAACCAAAAAAAAATCAATGCACATTAACTTCATATCTTAAAAAAATCAATACTATCATCTACAAAAGTATTAAAGACAAAAGAATCATCTATACTCAATCAAAATTTGTCATTTGTTTAAAAAAAATAAAGCTAGGAAAAACTAGAAATATAATAAAACAAAACTTCTCACCATAAACAAAAAATGTTCAATGCCACTTATATATATGTGCAGGTTGATAGAGCCAATCTGAGCCAATAAAAGTGAGCCACATAGCTAACACATGGTACTTTTTGAAAGAAGAGAATATATCTTACAAATTATGGTTTGAAGTCGTGATCAATACTTTTCTATCCCTTTAGGTTTCTAGCTCGACTCTTCCTAACTCATCTAATGAGCAATAGTAATCTCAAAGATACAGGCTACTCGTAGTTCTATATACTACATTTCACTATGCATAATTACTACTATTACCATGTGATAAAACACATATCATGGAGTAAAATGTACATATCATGTGATACTATTACTATGTAGTGTTTCAACTTACCATATTATAACTGGTGGTATGTGGTCCCAAGTTTAAATCGTGATAGGATTTAAAAAAAAAGGCAATTTTTCTAATTAGAAATGAGTTAGAAATGTTTAAATCAATTCAAATTGGAAATCACTCGATCTAAGTCACCTAGAAGTTCCTACAACTTACCAAAGCCTCAAACACATCACATGACATAAAGAGCTCCTTCTAACTAACAATCCAAAATGGCATGATGGCAAATAGGACAAAATGTGCCATAACTATACCAAACCCAATGGATTAATATGAATTGATGTTCCGTAACTATACCAAATCCAATGAACTAGGAGAGCCTCATCTGGATTATCTCATTGAGGGGTCATTAAAATCCCATCTAGGCATTAGATCCTTAAATGTTCTTGTGCTTAAATGAAGCTTGTTTGTTTCCCCATTCATTTCAGGTACACAAGTAACATATCAGCATAGTATTAAAAAAGTGGCCCATGACCTTGATTCATCCAACTTAAGGAAATCTATCCAATGATTCATCTCCCCACCTAATCTTTTTACATATTATCAAAATCTTCGTCCCTTAGTAAAATTAGATACCCTATCCCCATTCACGTGTTATAAATCTATGATACGTTAAAGGGTAGGTTGCAAAGAGTAGTGGACATGGGCACTCAATATTATTATGGAAATAAAAATGAATTGGAAAAAATACAAACTCATATTTAAATTTTCCTTTTGAGGGCCAATTTAAGAGCCTTTGTACAATTCCAATAAGAATTTCATCAATGGACCAACAAGTTAGCATAGCACTAATTTTTTTAACAACCACTATTTAATAGTTCCTCTCAAGTTGGCACAACAACCCTAGAATAGTCTCTTCATAAATCCATGAGAGTTGGCATCCATTATATCCACCTATCTAACAAAAAAGCAAAATTCAATCAGTTGGGAAATTATTAGTGGGGTCAAAAGGAAGAGGAAAATTGTATGAGTAAAATAAGGAGGTGGTGGAATAAAGCGGGCCAAGGAGACATGCCAATTAAAGTGGGGGATGAGTCCTTTATAAATTGTATTTTCCCAATAGGTATATTATATAGTACTTTGCAACTTAGCGGTGAAGCTCATAGGTGTGGAATAGAAGATCAAGGTTAGAGTCTTTTCTTGAACCTTTGGGGGATTGATTTTTAATTTATGCCCCTCCCTTAGTTTGATCTTTTATAGTTTTACAAATTTAAGAAAGAAAAATAGAGAAAATCAACTCTTTTCTTAGGTGAAAAGGGGGAGTACTCTAATTAAGCTAATACTTAAGGGATAGCTTCAAAACCTGATGCAAAGAGGGGGCTTGAACTCAAGACATCCACTGTACACTCAAAAGGTATTACTTCTAAGCTAAATGAAGATGTTGTGAAAGAAGTCGAGTATAGCCTCGCTTCATACATGGGGACTTCTTTATTAGCCACTCTTCGCTTTATCCCTCCCCTTTCCTTTCAACCCCTCCCCTCCTCATTTCTCCACCAATTAATACATTTTTAATTCTTTTCAGCTAGGGATTAGGAAAAGCTGGGACCTAGAAAACAAGGTGGCAAAGCCACTATGGCCCTCATTTAATTGAAAGGAAGTGTAATTAAGATAATACTAAAGAAAGGTAACATTTAATGTGCAGTAACAACTAACTCAAAATTATACATTAACCTACTTTCTAATGCAAGATTATGCACTAATATGTACTTTCACCTTGACCAAAAGCAAAGGAAAACAGATCGTAGGCTCACATTAGGATGGCCAAAAATTAGAAGTTTATGAAAGACTAGGAATGATCCCTTGAATTTTTGTTCTCTTTGGGGGGGACATAGTCATTGTGACAATTATACACTTTCTATTTTTTAGATATACCAACCAATTCCTTCTACCAAAACCATCAATACTTTTCGGCAATTCACAATCAATACTAACCAGAAAACATTTTAACCAAGTCTCCATTGAATGACGCGTCGAGCGAACTCCTCACCGATATTTTTTGCGAGTTGGTAAGTTATTAGGACTCGTTATTACTGCTTCTCGTTTTCTACCTTTAAATTTCCGGGAGATGCGGGACACCCCATGACTTTGTCCAGCCTAAGGTCTCCTTCTCCGAATTCGCCCGCTTTCCCTTCGTCACAACGTTGATCATGGATCAGATCACAAACAAAAGCAACACAGCAAAGTCCAGCAAGTTGCTCCCGGAAGCTGCAGCCAGCAATGCCGAGAGAAAGAAGCGGAGATTCGCTGCTTTGGCATATGGATCTCTAAGTTTCTTGGAATCTGATGTTGGCCAGGAATATGTAGAACTTGCTTATCTGTTTGCCATTGCTTACGCTCCATATGTTTTGGCTCCTATTCTGATGATAACTGTGCTTACAATAGTACAACTGGGATTCTTCGACAATCTGGCTCCTCTAGTATGCAAAGACCGCAACGTCATCACCTTCTCGGTAGCCTTCTTAGCAATCTTAGGCACAGCGTTCAAGTTACATACACGCCCATGTTATCTGGTCGATTTTTCTTGCTTCAAGTCACCAGATGAGCGCAAGCTTACAACTGAAGTATGCCACTGGGTGGCAGAAGGCTCGCAAAAATTCTCTAAAAGAAACCTGATGTTTCAGCTCAAGGTTTTGCTGAAATCCGGCCTAAGCGATGAGACTTACGGACCGCCTTTCGTGTTCAAGGAAAATGGCGTGCCTTGTTTGAGTGAAGGTCTAGAAGAGACGCAGCACGTGATGTTCGGTGCCTTGGACGAGCTCTTCTCAAAGACGGCTCTCAAACCCTCCCAGGTAGATGTTCTCATCACTCATAGCAGCGCCTTCTCTCCAGTGCCCTCCTTGTCCTCTCACTTGGTAAATCAATACAAGATGAGAGAGGACGTGAAATCGTACAACCTTTCAGGGATGGGTTGTGCTGCGGGTATGATTGCTGTCGATCTTGCCAAAGATATTCTCCGCGTGTACAAGGATAAGTACGTGGTGATTGTAGGAACCGAAAACATCACCCTCAATTGGTATTTCGGCAACGACCGCTCAATGCTGGTAACCAATTGCTTGTTTCGCTGCGGTTCTTATGCCTTACTGCTGTCCAATGTCAAGGCAGATAAACAGCACTCTAAACTGCAGCTTCTACAATCTTTTCGGACCTGCACAAGTGCACACGACAGGTCCTATAATGTGGTCATGGCTAAAGAAGACGACGAGGGAATACCAGGAATCTTTCTCAACGTCAACCTCCTGGACGTGGCAAGCGAAGCATTGCGGATCAGTATGACGAAGTTGGTTCCCTCAACGATGCCGATAAAGGAGCTACTGAAGACAGCGCTCAGTTTTCTGCGGAGGACGGTCCTGAAGCAGGCGAAGGCCAAACAGTATATGCCTGATTTCAAGAAAGCATTCAACCATTTCTTGATCCATCCAGGAGGAAGGGCGGTGATCGATGGGATCGGCAAACGGTTGGGGTTGACGGATTACGACCTGGAGCCGGCAAGAATGGCGTTACATAGATTTGGCAACACATCCAGCAGCGGGCTGTGGTACGCGCTGGCGTATTCAGAAGCCAAGGAGAGGCTGAAGGAGGGAGACAAAGTGTGGCAAGTGGCGTTGGGGTCGGGGTTCAAGTGCAACAGCGTGGTATGGAAAGTGTTGAAGGAAGTGCCGCCAATGCCAGGCTGCAATCCATGGATGGAATGCATTGATCAATATCCTGTAGAGGTTTCTCAGGCCATTCTTCCGACTCATCCTCAATACAAGCTCTTGAAGCAGCTGGAGAAAGAAGCCAGGGAGGAGGCGGCGGCTGAAGCAGAGGCTATGCTGGAGATGGAGAAGAATCAGAAGAAGGAAGAGTGACACAAGGATCAGCAAGAAGCTGAGAATCATCCCACTGCAGATTTAACTAAAAAAGATCAAACTAAAGAAGACGAGTCCCTTAAAGCTTGCATGGATTACAAATTGGGAGATAGATGGCTAGAAGCATGAAAGTACAATTGACTGACTGTGGACGAGCCCTTACTAACTGGTCGCTTAAAGCTTGCATGGATTTGGGAGAGTAGATAATTGGTAGCTTCTTGAGTGTGGACGAGCTCTTAGTAAGTGGTCGCTTAAAGCTTGCATGGATTTGGGAAAGTAGATTATTGGTGGCTAGAAGCTGTAGTGAAACTTATTGTGTTATAGACATAAAAAATGTACTTCGGCTCGTGGAAGGTGACTCATGTCTCCATTAATACATAGTGTGTATTGACTCATGTCTCCATTAATACATACTTGTACCCTTCTTTTGCTATAAGATTTTGAAGGTAAGAAGAATAATATTATCCATGTTCATTAAAAACCAAAAGATTAGAAATCTAAAAAATTATCAACTTTGTGACATGCCTCAAATGTTTTCTCCATAGGTTTGCATAACTAGACGGTTTTACGTTTAGAGGTTTATCTTGAAAGACCTTAAGAAAAATGCTATTAGGTTTTTATGACTTCCAATAAATTCAGAGGTGCTATGTTCTTGGGGAAAATGTTATCACAACATAATGAAAACCTTATGTAGTATTTAAAATCATAGATGGTATTAAGCAAGGCATGAAATGAGGATTGTTTTCATCATATTCAACTTCAAAACTAGATCATATTTACATCTAACCTAAGGTCCAAATTGCCATAGTTGCTCATGGCATTGAACACCTCATAGAATGTTAGCATACCAAGCATATTCAAAAGGAGAGGCTTTTATATTCAACTAAATTTAATCAGGGATTTGGGAGGGATTTAAAACAGACATTTTAAATCAGTAGTTTAAAACATTTTTTCCCAGCCCGCGAGCATTTTAAATCGATCCAGCATTAGACAATGATTTTTAATGGGGACCAGCTACAGGGCATTACCACGTGGTAAATCCATGTACCATGCGGTAATCTGAAAGAATACCACACAGTAATTCTAATTATCGCATGGCATTTTAATAACTTTGAGTATTTTTAATTACCGCATATGATTAACCCAAATACCTCGCGATATTGTTAATTTGCCATGTGATAAAATTGACATATAAAACTCTATGCCCACATCGTACAGTTTGCATTCATGAGATTCTAGGATTACTTGGAGTCTCAATAAAAATAAAAAAGGATAATAAAAAGGATAAACAAAGCTTCCATACAAATTTGTATGTTTTTTCTATTCTTTTAAAAAGTGTACACTATCGATGGTAGGCTCGCTTAGGCTAGCTGATATCTATACATATTAGATGCAAATTGCATAAATGCAAAGCTCTTAGTTTACAATTTATCATTTAAAATTTGAAAAGGTTCTTATTACAAAAAGAACCAATTTTTAAAAATATACTAGTAGGAGATTTGAAGTTACTTTCATGAAAATATGAAAAAAAACATGTTTTTAGTAGTCATAAACTATATAGAAAAAGTAAATGTTTTTGAAAGAAAATATCTATGTGCTAATGGGGGCTCTGCATATGCTGACCCGTAACTACTCGCACATGGATACAAAATATACATTAGCCTTTGTGGGCCAATTGGGAGGTTCGTTGGTGCCAACCTGTAACAACTTGCACATGAATGTCAAATGCTATATTACATATTATATTTTATAGTTATTACTAATATGAGAGAAATACCTGATGTTAACCGATTATGGCTCACTTTTGTCAGTTGATAACAACCCTTGAAAGTCTAGCCGATTGTAGCCTTACCAGAGGGATGTAGAGTACACCCAGCTTTCCATGTAAGCAGGCTAAAAATAAAACTAGGAGATGATGGCAATCTCATGGGAAATGAAGTCCTAATTGAACTCATTGAACGTGCTACTTTACCACATGAACCCAAGAAAAAATAGATAGACAAGAAAAAAGAACACAACATGTACATATGGCAAAAATGTTTGGTTAAGTGGAATGATAGGCTTGAAGAGAGTTCAACATGGGAAAGGATAAGCAATGTCTAGAGAAAGTTTCCTAATTTCATTTTCGACCATTCTTAACACTAGTTTGGTAGTATAACAAGACATAAAAGTGTCCTTTTGAGGTTTTGGCAAAAAAATCACAACTTGTTGTAGATGTAACTTTTGGTGATTTCCTCTCTTGAACTTAAGGTAGACTCATAGGACTATTTTCTAAAAATATAAGGAGCATAAAAAACTATTACATGTGATTACAAAATGCTCACAAATGTATGGTATCACAGTTGTTCACCCAAACAGTACTTAGATTTGAAACTTTATCTAGTACAAAAATAAAATTGATTTCAAGGAGCTACCATTTTTTACAAAGTGATTATAAGTATGTCAAACACTTAAGAGTGATAAAAATTTGTTTAAAAATCATTTTGGCAAGATTAATTTATCAATTAACAAGAGTGGTCAGCTTAGCAAGTTGCATTATAAGTCGCATTTCATAAATAGAATCTTTTTATACTACACATAATAGCCACAAAGCATCATATCTTAACTATAAAAATATTATATCATAAGGTAAAGTTACCACATCATAATAAAGGCTAAAACTAAAAGATATTAAGTGCTCCTAATATCAACTACCAAAATAGGTTTCGCATTAAATCTCACTTTTATAGTTTTAAATTGCCATGTATATAAGTGTTCTGCATATAACTTTTTAAAATTGGTATCACTCATTTATGATTAGAGGCACTATATAAGTATAATTTTAAGCGTATTAAGGTTCTTATGATATCCTTTAACCCTTCTATCTTGAATTTAGCATGAATTATAGCATAAGGAACAATCAATATACGATTTGAATTTGGTATTCTACATGACATTAGGTCCCCTAAAAACTCACGCTACTCCATAATATCCTATTGAAGACATGTACTAAGTATGGTTGAGTTTGGAACATGTTAGACATGTCAAAGAATTTGTAAAAGATTGATTTTTCCCTTGCCATCAGCATTCACTAAAATTACATTTAAGGCCATAGATCATAATGAATATGATTATCTAGCTCTGAGGAAATATAAACATATGTGAACTATAGTTATCCTTAGACTCTAGGACTTACAAATTCTAAGATAACTCATTCTAAGTAAGAAGTATGGCTGTTTTATCTAGAACTTGAAACGCCACTTGGGCATGGGGGAGGGTTCTGGAGAAACCTCCAACTGCGTAGCACCAAAGAGTTGTGCAATGATTTGTAGACATTAGTATTGGGATTCTTTGAAATCCTTGCAAGGTAGGTAGCCGCTTGTAAATCCAAGATCGACATGAATGGTCTACAATTGCTTATAAATCAAGAAAGATATAGAGTTGTTTATAAACCCACATTCTATGCAGTTTCCTATAAAACCTAAAAAATACAAAAACTAAATATATAAATAAACACATAAAAAACATAAAAGAAGGATTTGGAGCTACCTGTAAATATATGGATGTTTCTTTCCAATGTGTGGTGATGCACATGTGTTTCTTTTTCACTCCTTTTTCAATTGTTCTAGATCCTATTGATGGTATGGAGCTAATTGTAAATTGAGGCATGTGCAACACTACACGAATGGATTGATGTAATGTAGATTGGACCTAGAAAGGGCCTGCAACTCTTTGTGTTACTATGTGTAATTATATTGTTGGTCATCGATACATAGTTTTGGCATGGACTTTTTTATTTCATTCTTCATGGATCAGAGTGTATGTTCCTATGATGGGAGGATGTATGTTTTGAAGGCCCTCCTCATGTTTCTAACACATTGGGAGGATGGAGTAGTGAAGGATCTCCTAGCGCTTCCAATGCATTGGGAGGATGGATCAGTAAAGGCCATCCTTGTGCTTTTGATGCATTGGGAGGATGGAGTAGTGATGGCCCACATTGTACTTACAATGCTTTGGGAGGATGGAGTAGATTTTTCTCTCAGAGCACCCATAGTTCGTGGATGATACCAACCCCTTGGCCATAGTCTTTAGAATGTTGTTCCATTTGTGGTACATTCACATAGAGTTTCATTGACATATACTTGGATGGTGGCCTTTCTCGGCCACCGAGGGTCTCCTTTTTATCACTTCACTTATGGATTCTCAGCCCTAGAGGATAATCCTAAAATGATGTATGCCCCAAGTAGCTCCCTCTAGTTCCCTCTAATTCTTCTCCTTAGACCCTATGATGGTTCTCAGATTTGCATCAAGTCCCTCGGGTGTGCCAAAGTGTTATTGGTCTAACCCACCTAACTTTAATAAGGTATCTCCACATAGGAGTGGTATCTTGGGAGTAGAATCCTAGCATTTATGAGAGTAGCAGACTTTTGCAAGTGATGTTAGAGGAAGGGAAGCAGAATTTGGTGTTGATCATTGGAGGGATTTTGCCTCCTATTTCATTGTATGCATACCCTTTATATGGAGGGCGGAGGAATGAAAGAAAGTTTTGGGGATTGAGTTGAACATGGCTCCTCTCCCCATGTTCACTATGCAAGCTTGTCTCTTTCTCTTCTTCTTGCCTTTTCACTATGTAAGCTTGAATCTGTCTCTTCTTCTTGCCTTCTTCTTCTTCTTGTTCTTCTTGGCTCCTCTCCCCATGTTCACTATGCAAGCTTCTCTCTTTCTCTTCTTCTTGAGCATGGCTCTTCTTCTTGCCCCCACCTTTTCAATATGTTTGGTTAATAGGGAGCGTAACTTAGTTAACAGTTGGGCTTTTCCTTTTCTTAGAGTTGCTAAATTTCTTGATCAACACACCCATTCACACTTGCTCTTAATCCTTTCATTGGATTCATTTGTCTTATCTATTGCTTTTTTTGGAGTCTTCTCCCAGAGTGGGCCCTTTGATTAACTTCTAGAATGCCTACTTTCTCTGGGTTGTCTTTAACATTTTAACTGTAATACATCCAAATCAGTCACAATGCTCATAAAGATTCTTTTGAGTCAGATGCACAAGGCAACTCATGTATTATCACCGCATTAGCTTGTGGAGGCTTTTGTTCTTGCTATATAGCCAGCCTTGTCTTTGTTGGTTGTTGCAACCAAAAAATAGGAATGCACCTCTACAAGTGATGCTTAACCACATAACAGAGAATTTAATCTAGTCTTATGTCCATTTGTACCTAGATAGTAATTACAATATTTAGAACTCGGCTCCCAAGCATTCCTCTACTGATGCCAATTCCCTTGCTAGTTCTAGTTCCTTTGCTAGTTCCAGTTCCTCTATTGTTGTTTGTTGCTACTATTAGCTTCTGCTACATTTACCCCAGTGGCAATATGATTTTCTCCTATTGATGGAGTCCCCTTCACTGATTGGGCTTGATTCATGCATGCATTGGGGGTAACATACCTTAATTGGGTGGTTTTTTTGACAAATTCCACACCACAACCATTAAGGGGAGAATTGGGGTCTCAAAAGGGCCTCATAAGGCATGGATTAGGGAATGCTTAGTGGTCTAATGCAAGGGTCTTGGAGGGTCCCAAGGAGGCCTAACTAGCCAAACCTAGGTGGGTTAAGCCCACAGTTGATCCCACCTCTCCCCTAAAATGTTCTTTACTATCTATTGGGTACCTCTAGATCTCTGAGCCTGCATGCTTCACCTCGAGTGTATGTGTTGTCCTTGTTTCTCCCAAGTGCAAGTTCTGAGGGTGTTGATCACCTGCAGTCGTGTTGTCGCTCATGGTAGCATAGGTGTTCACAAGTGTAGCATAGGTCCTCAAGTCGTATTCCGATGAGAGGTGTAGGCTGAAGCATGTAAAGCAGATCTCATGTGTGCATAAGTGGGAAAGAGGGCTTGAACATAACGATTGATGGAGGCTCTCACCTCCACGGGAGTTCAATGGTTTAGGAGGGGATTTCAGGGTTCGAAAAGGAACAAGGTTGAGAGAGCTATCTAGGAGTTCCAGGGTTCATAGAGGCTTGTAGGGTTTATGAAGAGTACAATTTGAGGAGTGGAGAGCTAGTCTCCTTCGCAGAGTCGAGGGGTAAGGGTTGAGGAGGAGGGACAAGGGAGGAGGGAGGAGGAGGAAGAGGGAGGAGAAGGGAGGGAGGAGGAAGGAGAAGGGAGGAGGAGGAAGGAAGGAGGAGGAGGAGGAAGGAGGAGGAGGGAGGAAGGAGGAGGAAGGAGGAGGAGGAGGAGGGAGTACAAGGGTAGGGAGTGCAAGAGTAAGAGCATGCTAGAACATGATAGTGTAAGAGAGCATGGACACAATGGAGATCAATCACATGAACACTATAGTGAGCTTGAACACTAAACCCCCAAAGTAGGAGCTTCATTTCATTGAGAGATATTTATACATTTTGGTCTCTACACGATCTGTAGGAACCTCCGTGGTGGGACCTCTTTTGTAGGAGACCTTTTGGATAAGAGTCCCTCCACTTTTGGGGGGGATCTTTTGGGTCTCCTGATTTTTCAAGTATGATTGGATCTTTTCTAGAGAGGATTTTTGCTATCCTCATCCTTTAAGATGAATCATACCATCTTTCAAGCTCAAGATATTATAAACGAAGCTTTGTCACTAGTCTACACACACAATGCTCTCATTGTTGTTGTCCTAGACTACACTTCTGGCCCTTGCGGCCATAGGGTTAACAACTCCCCTAGACCAATTTGATTACCCATCCTTGGGTTATGGTTGAGTCTATAGATGATGTTGTGTTGTGCTTGTCTTCACCCAATGAGTATGGTAAAGATGGCGTTGATCATAGATGGAGAGAGCTTGTTGTTGATCTTTTCCTTGTAATCCACGAACACCATAGATTGCTTGCTCAATTTTTGAGAAGCCAACCTCAACCATTTCTTCAAACAACACACAGAGGGCCCTTGAAGAGATATGGCTCTTTGAAAGAGGTGACTTGTTGATTGAGGATCTATCTGTTGATTGGAATTGAAGCTGAGGTTGGGTAAATGGTCATTAATGACCTCCAAGATTACTGCTAAGGCTTCATTATATTTTTCACTTCCCTTGAGTGTTTTGTCATAACCTCCTTGAATTGATGCATGTTTGTCCAAGGCTGTGATGAGTGTTTCTTGGCTTGTCCATTTGATCTTGGAGTTTCTATTGATTAACAGCCAATTGCGAGGAGCATCTACACTATTTGGACCATGATGATTGGCATCCCACCGGTAGTGATGGGATATGGCATCAAATGTGGGATGCATGTGAAAGGAAGATGGAGCTTGTAAGTACTCAAGGAGGTACTTTTCATTGAGTAGCTTTGGTCTATGCCAAGTAGGCTGTGGCTTCAATTTGTTGCTAATGTCTCGAGTGATTTGCATTTGGCAGAGACTCATTGAAATTCTGAAGAGGTTCTATCCTCCTCTTGATTGCATGTCTAGGTATTGCCTCCAAAAATCACCAATGGGATTACCAGGCATGAGAATCCTATCTGTATCCTATTGCAACTCCCTAGAAGGTGTGTGATATGGATTATCCAATTCATGAAGCTCGTTGATGTAATCATTAATGGTGTCTTCCATTGAAAAGTCAAGGGAGATCTGAGGAATATGTGGTCTTGGGGGAGAGGAAGAGGTTATAGGGGAAAAGCTTGAGGTCAAAGCAAGTAGTGCATTTGAGAAGCTAGAAGTAGGGATGTTGGTGGATCGAGGGAGAGCAAGGCAAATAGATTTAGCAACTTGATAGTCCTCAAGGGATGGATTGGCAAGTGTTGGAAAAAATTTAGATGTAACTGGATGATAGGAGTTAGATTCTTGGATTAGGCATACTATTGAGAGGCATGGGCAAAGAGATATGGCAAGGAATATGGGTTAGCATGGATTTCTGGAAAGGTATGGAGGATAGTACTAGAGTTAGGGAGGGATGTGAAAAGATCAGAATAGAGAGTGACAAGATAGGGGAGATTAGATTGAAGGTATACCACATATTTCTTTAGCAAATCTTTGTCACTTCTTGTAGGCATTGATAACTTAAATGTAGGATTTTTCTAGGAGTTATATCCCATGGAAGTTGCTGGTGCTTATTGTAGTAAGGGTAGGAGGCCGCTCGGCTACTACCTAAAGAAGGGGTCTTCCCATCAAGCATTCATATAGTACTATTGCATCAGCCTTTAACCGTATGAGATTTGCATGCACTGAGAGACAGAACACATTCTTCTGTTGAGATATGGTACCATGAGCACATGAACTAGAGGCTAAGGTATGGTATAGGAAAGAATTAAGTAGCCACCCTAGGATTTGGACTACACGATGTGGAGATGTGGATCAAGGATATCCACAAGGAGAGATGTGGATCAGAGGATCCCACAAGTGTTGACTATTCTAAGGGCACTCTTTATATAAGAGGCCTATCATGTATTGTTGAATATAGAGAAATGCACATTCACTCAAGATTCTATTTATGAGTCCAAGTTAATCTATCTTGGAACCTAATTGACTTGAGGTACATGTCATGAGCACTCTCTTCATCATGTTTCCACATAGGTTCCATCCACCTTAGAGCGCTCCATAGATCTTGAGGCACGCATGTTTTCTGATGGTATCAAAGCTTAGGTCTAGTCTCCTAGATTAGTTGTAGGCTTGCCTTAGGAGCACATGTTTTCTCCTAGGTTAGTTTTAGTTTTAGATTGAGAGAATTCCATCCATTGAATGAAAAATTCCATTCATTGCTTTGAGATATTTCTGTCATTCCTGATGAAAGTGAGAAAGAGAGTCTCTTATTGTTTAGTTTGTTGAGAGCCTTGAGAAAAATCTACTACCTTAACCAAGCTACTCCAAAGAGACACAAAGGCTTCCATCTACTGCAAAGCTACTCCAGTCTCAAGTGCCCTTCGAGCAATTTGCCTAGTTGGCCAACCCTCCACACAACTATCAAACTGTGCACCTCTACCCATGATAGCTTCAACTCCATGGCTTCCCAAGAAGTAGAGTAGCAGCACTCAATAGCTTCATCGACCTCGCTAGATCTAAGCCTAGCCCTTCTACACAGCATATGGCACCTAGCTAAAAAACAGCAGCCACTGTTCTCTGCGCCTCTATCAAAGCCACTCTCGTCCCCAAGCAGCTTGTCGCCAAGCTTCAGCAGATGGCAACATTGAAGAACCATACTTCTACAACCCAAGCTTAAAGAGACTACTGCTGTTGGTGAGAAAGAGCAGCCGAAGCCCTGGGTCTCAGCTTCAACGACTTCCGAGGGTGATGAGATGGTCGAACACCACTAATGCTTGCAGCATGGAAAGACGATGCTAGGGCTTATGCGCTCTTCTTTGGACGGGAAGGAGTGAAGCTAGATATTAAAGATGGACGAGGCAACACCACCTTACATCTTGGACGTGACCATAGCATTTTGCAAGAGTTTTTGACAATGAAGAGGCCAGTGATCAGTGAATTGTTGGGAAAATGGAACAACGATGGAAAGACGACTCTTATGCTGGCCATCGATGAGGTGCCGCTGCCAACTACAAATGAGGAGCTCAGCTCTAGCACAACCATCGCCCACAACCTCTCCAACTAGCCTCTCCGCCACGACTCAACAACATACAGCACTCAGACAGCCATCTCCGACTCCTACTACACCATCTATAAGCTCTACCTCCAAAGCAAAAGGCACAACATCACCAACAAACGGACTCCATGGGCAACTAGTCAATATAGCCAAACAAACGCCCACGACAGGCTCCAAAAGTGACGCTCAACAAAAAAACGGCTTGCCATGAGCTTCAATGGCTACAGCAAGCAGAAACTCCATCTCCCATAGATGCAAAGGATCTCAGCATCTCCAATGCCTAGCCTCTACATGGAGCTCCACTGCCATCGATGAATCCATCGACCACAAGCTACAACTGTGATGACGCCGCAACGCCATCGCCATTTCTCTGCTCAGAATCCTTTTTTCACAA
Organism: Dipteris shenzhenensis; assembly: GCF_047967505.1. NCBI lineage: Eukaryota > Viridiplantae > Streptophyta > Polypodiopsida > Gleicheniales > Dipteridaceae > Dipteris > Dipteris shenzhenensis. Next base: position 30,052,257 of record NC_141603.1, on the reverse strand, counting down.
AGTCAATCTAAGGTTTCCTTGACAAGACACATGACAAAGATAAGCCCATGGTTAATGTCTTAAACCTTGGTCAAGTCAGTGTAGATAGGGTTAGTCAAGTGAACCCGCAGAGGTAAGGTTAGGTAAGGTCTTGGTCAGTTTTTTGCCATGTGGCAGATCAAAAGATACCGCAGTTAAGTTAACTCACCACACTAAACCATGGCTAAGTTTAGGTTCAAGATTGGTTAACTACCACATCACTAAGTGCCACCTAAGCACAGAGGCCCTTGTTAACCATAGTTTGAATTTCGCATGTGAATCTCTGTGCCACATCACCAAGGCCCCCTCTTCTTCATAGAAACTTCGACAAGCCGTAACTTGCAATCCAGGAGGAATTTGGACACGCTCCAAAAGGGAAAAGTGATTGCTTTTTTGAGCTCTACATGCATGTCAAGTCAAAAACATTGTTAGCAATTAGACACTGCCAATATTGAAAGAAATCAATTGGTAAGACCTTTACAACAAATAGAAAAGTGAAGCATGAATGCACAAAGCAGGCCAAAAGCATAAGTGCATGAGATGACCATAGCGTAGAACATGGCATCCACACATAGAGCATTAAGGCACATGGAAGGACAAAGCATCATGAATCAAGCTACATTAAGCAAAGAAGCGAACGCCATCGACATCAAGCACTGAGAGGCAAAAACCTTGCCAGCTTCAGCCCACACGTTTGTAAATCAAGCGTGACCACCTGAGAGTAGCTATGAAGCACCCAGGGGAGGTATTGACATGTAAAAGCCACACTTGACCATCTTAAGTAGCAATGCATGCACTAAGGGGAGATGATGGAATGTAAACTCACATCTGACTACCTTGCGGTAGCCAATGGATCATGGCACCAAGGGGAGGTGTTGAGATATGGTGCCATGAGCACATGAATTAGCGGCTAAGGTATGGTATAGGAAAGAATTAAAGTAGCCACCCTAGGATGTGGACTACATGATGTGGACATGTGCATCAAGGATATCCACAAGGAGAGATGTGGATCAAAGGATCCCACAAGTGTTGACTATTCCAAGGGCACTCTCTATATAAGAGGCCTATCATGTATTGTTGAACATAGAGAAATGCACATTCACTCAAGATTCCATTTAAGAGTCCAAGCTTATCTATCTTGGAACCTAATTGACTTGAGGTACATGTCATGAGCACTCTCTTCATCATGTTTCCACATAGGTTCCATCCACCTTAGAGCACTCCATAGATCCTAAGGCACGCATGTTTTCTCATCTTCTCATCTTCATCCATCTGTTGGCATAGATCTCGGAGAGTCTTTGTGCTTGTTGGCCTGGTCCAATCAAGACCAAATACTATGTGTAACATCTTGATTTGCAAGTGTTTTCACAGTATGAGTATTCTTCCTTTAAGGTGATCCTCTTGCTAGAGGACTGCAACAAGCTCATCATCATCAGCTTAACCTAGTAGTTGAAGTTCCAATTTGGAAATAATTGGCTTTTGATTTTGCCACTCTATGCAACTTTCTTTATACTTTCCCAGTGTTGCATTGTATGCAAGCTTTAGACTATTGAATTTTTTAGCTGCTTTTGGATGCCCTGGTAATTGATCATTAAGCATGTAGAGTTGGAGTATCTCTTGCTCTTTAGCATCCAATATTGCTTTGGTGTTCACAATTGTCTCCCTTGATGCCATGCATTCCTTCTCTAGTGCTTGAATTTGATGTTTACCTTCTTTGAGGCTATTCTTCAACTCATTGTTTTTGTCTATTGTGGCATGGAGCTGATCCTCTTTAAGTAGCAATCTTTCATTTAAGTGCACCGTTTCCTTATTGAGATCATCACAAGTGACTTGCATTTGGGAGAGGAATAACTCAACCTTTTCCTTTCTGTTCATGGCATCAGATAGCTGTAGGTGTTTTTCTTGGAGAGAAATTGTGGCTTGTAGGGCATCCTTTCTACTTTCTGCTAGAACATTTTGTGCAATGAGCTGTTGCTGCATTTGTTCTACGATGCTTTCCTTGAGCTTATGAATTTCAGTCTCGGCACTTTGCAACTTGGTTTGGAGTGATGGGAACATCTGCCTTTCCATTTCTCTTTCCTACTCATGTGATGCCATGGTAGCAAATAATTGTGACCATTGTTGTAACTGTTGATTGTGATGTTGTATGATCTGGAATGTGCTATGGCCTTGCTTGTATTGGACATAGAATTGACTCCCATGTGCCCATGTGTAATTTTGATCTATTTCTTGAACAACAATCTGTTGTATGGTGCCACTAGAGACATTTGGGGGTTGTGACTCTAGAGTTGTGGAGTCATCAATATTGGTGACTTGTGATTCTTAAAGAGGCATGCTATTTGCCTCACTTGCAAAGTCATTATGTGGCATGGTCTCCTCTTGGATTTTCACACTCGATTCCTTCTATTGGAGTAGCAATACTGAACTGAGTTGCAGGATTCTTTAGCAGAGTTCCGCATTGTCATTCTCCAGAATCTATTTGGATTGCCATCCATCCATGTTATCCGCATTGAGAGTAGGTGGAGGCTCTAATTTGCATTCTGGCAATAATATCAATGTTTCAAAGTCCTCGATATCTTGTGTTGAGAGAGGTGTAGAGTCTTCCTCTTGCTCTATTGCAAACCCAATTATAATGGCCAATAGATGGGCAATGTAGCTTTTGCCATTATGTGTGTATAGTGGATATATAATTGGTTAGCAACAAGGATATGTGTTGAGCTCAGTCTTGTAGTTTTTCTCTATAAGGGAGTGTAAGAGCTTTTATTGACATACAATTTTTCTCACTCCTGTATGATTGAAAATGCCAACCAAAATCTTAGCTACCTCTTTGCATATGGGATCTAGAATCATATAATGGCATATCCCCCCGCACTGTGACTTTGTGTTAGGTGGGAATAAATCCTAAATCTCAGAGAATCTTGCATCCAAATGTTTCTTTGGATATTCTTCTTGTGCCTCTGGGAATGAGAAAGCTTCCTACATAGTGGATCTACTGAGGTAGATCTGTAAGGGCTTTTCATTATATGTTACTGTGCCGTATTTATCTTTCTTTAACTCTCTGCTTTTATATTATGTTATGAATTGAAAAATGTATTCTGTCATAGCAGGTGCTGGTAAGAAGGATTTTAGCTTCTGAAAAAGACTTCCTAGCCCCTTTGACTGCAAGAAGTTGTATGCATCGGGTGACATGGTGAACATTGAGACTCGTGGCCATACAAGCTGTATTATTTCATATGTTGCTAGCTCTTTGTTGGCTTGGCATCAAGAATTGTCTTCACCCTGGCATTTCACACATGAATCAAGTCCCAGTTTGACAATGCCAATATAGTGCCATGGTTAAGAGTGCCTATTTCTTTTGTGTGGCTAATGCATTTTACTCTTTTTGTGATGAGGGTGTCGTGTATGTGGATCAAAAAAGGCAAGTATTCCTCTTATATCCTTAATTTACTAAGGGAATCATAGGGCAGCTAGGACTCATTCATAACCTTTGAGCCTTAGGTTGAAATCGGTTGAAACTAAATATATGTACAAAGTCATACATATGCTAGTGAGTGCTCGTGATACAATCTAGTCCTAAGTATGGAAAACTTAGGGCCCCCAAATCATCATTATTGTTGCGGATGGCTTACATGTTGATGTAGTAGCGCTTCAGTCGACTCCCGTTTATTGTTGTTGTGAACTGGACTCCATCCAGTGTTTCTAGTAGCACAGCTTCGATGGGGTTCATTTTTTTGACTCTATAAGGTCCTTGACTTAGCAATTTGAGTTTGCCCTTGTGGACTTTGGTATTGTACAACAAAACTAAGTCACCTTCCTTGATGTCTTTGTCTTTGAGGTTTCTATCAAACCATGCCTCCTTCGTTTTTTTGATTTCAAGGCATGGTAGGTAGCTAATCTAGTCTCTGTATGCTTCTCTAATTGGTAGTCTTTCTTTCAGGGATGCATGATCTCCCATACATTCTTGTACGGCTATGCATAGGTTGGGTATTAGTGGAACCATAGCTTCAAGGCCATACACCAATTGAAAACGTGTATTTCTTGTACTGACCTTGAGTGTGGTTTGGTATGCCCAATCAGAATGCTTTGGTTCTACTACATTATTGGTGAGGACAATGCATAAGTCATACATATGCTAATGAGTGCTCTTGATACAATCTAGTCCTAACTATGGAAGACTTGGGACCCCCAAATCATCATTATTGTCGTGGCTTGCATGTTGATGTAGTAGCGCTTTGGCTCCTGTTTATTGTTGTTGTGAACTGGACTCCATCCAGTGTTTCTAGCAGCACAGCTCTGATGGGGTATAAGGTCCTTAACTTAGAAATTTGACTTTTCCCTTGTGGACTTTGGCATTGTATAGCAAAACCAAGTCACCTTCCTTGATGTCTTTGTCTTTGAGGTTTCTGTCAAACCATGCCTCCTTCTTCACTTTTCTATTGTCATGGCATGGTAGGCAACTAATCTGATCTCTGTATGCTTCTCTAATTAGTAGAGTCTTTCTTTTTGGGATGCATGATCTCCCATATGTTCTTGTACTGCTATGCATAGGTTGGGTATTACAAATTCTAGTGGAACCATAGCTTCAAGGCCGTACACCACTTGAAAAGGTGTATTTCCTATACTGACCTTGAGTGTGGTTTGGTATGCTCATAAGGCTACATTTAGTCTCTCTACCCAATCAAAACGCTTTGGTCTACTACCTTGATGAGGACAATGCATAATATTTTGTTGGTGGATTCGGCTTGTCCATTCCTTGGGGGTAGTAAGGTGGGCTCTTTCTATGGATTACCATAAACCCATACAAGAGTTCTTGGATGACCTCATTGACAAAATCTGTGCCCCTATCTGACACAATTTCAATGGGACATCCGAATATCACATTCTTGTACAAGAACATTGTTATGCTTCTGGCATCTGCCTTTTTGACTGCTTTAGCTTTAGCCCATTTGGTAAAGTAATCAGTGGCCACAATGATGTAACGTGCGTATGTTCCCTTTGCTGTTGGATGGATGGGACCCACAAAATCAATCCCCCATTTTTCAAATGGTTTTTGTGCAACGACTGTTATTAGGAGCTTGAAGTCCTTGTGTTGTGGTTTAGTAGTCCGTTGGCATACATCATAGCTTTTGACATATTCATAGGCATATAGCCAAAGTGTTGGCCACCTATATCCTACGAGAAGGACTTTTCTTGCTGTTGCTTCCCCTTGGAAATGTCCACTCGCAATGCCTTCATGGGCTTCACTGAGGATTGGAATGATCTCATGTGGCATTACATATCTCCTAAAACCTGGTCCTTGCCCATCTTGTATAGTTGACCTACAATGAGTTGATAGGGTACAACTTTTAGAATTAGTTTTATGGCATCCACTGCTTTCATTTCAGGAGCTAGCCTTCCTACGATTAAGTACCCAATGATGTCTACACACCAGTCAGGCACAACGTCTATTTGAAATAATGTGGCATCTGGTAGGTCTTCTTCTATTCCTTCCGGCTCTTCACCTGTCCTTAATCGTGACATTGGGAAACACCAGATGATTGGGCCTCACACTTCTCTTTTGATACAATAGGTTCTTGTGTTTCTGCTTCCTTTTTAGGAGCAGCTTCTTGTGTGACTGTTGTGGTGTTTGATGCCATCCTTCCTGTCAACATAATAATTCATGGGTATAAGGGGGTCGCCGATGACTTTGCCTTAGTGATATTTCCCCTTGATGGGTGGGCAACATGTTCATGTGGGTCTACCTCCATTGTAGAGACAAGTTTTTGTGGTGCTACTACTGCCTAGCCACTTGAGGGGGCTGAATATTACCTTGTGCTCATGGGGGGGTCCAAGGGAACGTGAAGTAGCTATGTGGTGGGTTGTCGGTACCCAAAGATACCTAGATCAGTTGAATAATATTATAGGGACTAGTATCTTCAATACATCTACTTAGCTGCTCTGCAATAAATTATTGCGTCTTGGTCTCATCGCTCATATCAATCACACTTGTCGAAAAGCCTCTCCTTTTAATGTTACAACCAAGACATTGATCAAGGGCCTCTTACTAAAATTCTTCCATCCATTTGATACGATGGTGCATGATGTTTTCTCAATGCTATCATAAACCAATTGCTGCATCTCCTCTTTCATCCTATTGTAGTATGCATCCAACATGCTGTTGAAATGTTGAGCTCCTTTTCTCACCACGATCTTCAAATTGAATTCTTGTAGCAGTAGAAGCCATCGAGTGATCTGGCCTGTGGTACATGGCCGATTCACAAGATATAATAAGGCTTGATGATCTATGTTAAAGATAAAGTCAATAGCCAATAGATAGTGTCAAAATTTCTTCATGCTATAGATCATTGCCAAGGTTTCTCTTTTAGTTGTGGTGTAATTCACGTCCGCATCATTTAGCTGTCTGCTTGCAAAGTATACTGGGTAGTCTTTGTTGTGTTTCCTAGGTTGACATAACACACTCCCTACTGCATAATTGGAACCGTCAGTATGTACATGAAATTCTATGTCCCAATTGGATGCCATTATAACATGCACTGTGATCAATATCCACTCAAGGGATTTGAATGCTTGCTAGCATTCGTCTATCCAGATGAAGTTGACTAGGAGCTTATATAGGAGTCTTGCAATCATGGCATACCTCAGTATGAACCTTCTATAGTATCCGGCATGGCCCATGAAGACTTGGACTCCCTTGGCATTTAGGGGGGGGGAGTTGCATGATGATCTTTATTTTGTCCATGTCAGTTGCAATTCCATGTCGAGAGACTATGTGTCCCAAGACTACTATGTGTGTGACCAAGAATTGGCATTTTAGAGGATTCAAAGAGATTCCATACTCCCTGCATTTTTTTAGCACTTCTTCAAGGCATTTCAAGTGATCCTTTTTTCCTGAGTATACGCACAAGTCATTGAGGAAGACTTGTATAAACTTTTTGAGAAATTCCTTGAAGGCGGTGTACATGACCCTTTGAAAAGTAGATGGGGCATTGCATAAATCGAATGGCATGACTCTGTATGCAAAAATGCCCCATTCTATGGCAAACACTGTCTTTGCCTGATCTTGAGGTGCAATTTGTAATTGGTTGTACCTATTGAACCCATCCAAGATGCTATACACTTCAGACCCCACTACCCTTTCTAAAATTGTTTCAGTCAATGGTAGGGGATAGTGAACTCTGATTGTTGCTACATTGGCGTTCTTGAGATTCACACATATTTTGAGCTTCGTATTTTTCTTAGGAACAATCACAATTGGTGACACTCAATTGGTATGCTCGATCTCATAAATGAAACCAACATTGAGTAATTTTTATAGTTCTTCATAGACATGGATGCCATACTTGGGATTTGTCCTATAGGGTCTGCATACCTTCAATTTGGATCCTTCCCTTATTGGTATGGTATGTACTACAACTTCAAGGGAAATCCCTTTCATTTCTTTGTAAGACCAATCCATGCAATCTCTATATTCCATCAACAATGCTTTTAATTATTTTCTTCTTCTAGAATGAGTTGTTCACTGATGTATACAGGCTTTTCTTCTTCTCCGTCCAAGGCAAGATTCAATTTCCTTGTCTTGGCTGGTCCTTCATAAACTAGGATATCCTCAATATTCTCTATTTTTGTGAGCTCTGATTCCCTGACTGGCCTAGGCATTGCTATTGTTGCTTCTCCCTTGGTGTAGTTTTTGACATAATCGGGAACTTCCCTTAGGCCTTCATGGCACTTTGAGGTGCTTACTTGGCTGCTAGCTCCACTAAATGTGGTGAAAGATGTTTGATCCAATTCAATTGTGCTTCCTTGGTCTTCTTTTTTGTTCGTATTCACCATTTCACTCTTCATTCTCACATTAGGTTTGAACTTTCTAAGTTTTTTGCTTTGTGAACTAGTGATGGATTTTCAATAGGAGTCTCACTCCCAAGGAGCGGTTCTTTGACCATACATGCACCTTCAAGTCCTTTAGGATCCCATTCAAAATTTGGGGACTTAGGTGCTTTTGTGGGCTTAGTCAAATACAATTCCACCACTCTAGTCTGCATTCTTTCGAATTCATTGAAGTGCTCTATCTTGGCCTTTTGGCATTGCACACCCTCCTTCTTTTTCCTCGACCGATTGCCATTGGCTAGTGTTGGAGGATCTATCTTGGGGTATTCTATGGCCATGAGTGACTGCAGGATTGCCAAGTCATTATTGAATACTTAGCCTTCCAAGGTGGCATTATCAGCTTCTGTTTCTAGATCCCAATCAAAGTCTGCATTGTAACCTTCTATTATGGCCTCTTCAGGGTCATTGTCCCACTTGACGCTTGCCATGAAGACTGGCATTTCCACCATTTCTGATTCATCATCCCTGATTGGTGCTTCTAGTTGGATCATTTGGGCATCCACATCTGGCAACATTGGATGTGTTGTTTTACAATTATCTATTGAGCCAACGGTTGTATCCAATTATTGATGTCACTTTGTGTATCCCCTTCGATGGGTTTTGGTACTAGAGGAAGTGTCTTCAACAAATCTAGGAATAGTGGGTTTGATTTCCCCTGTTTCGAAAATTATACTGACAGTTGTTTCTCTATTTTAGACTGTGATTCTATCAGTGCCCCAATCATGGAGTATCGAAGCTTCCCAAAGCCATGGTCTTCCCAACAATATCTAGTATGCTGTGGCTCCCTTGAGAAGATCCAAGATAGTAAAATGGAGAGTGAACCTGACTCCAACAACTTTTGTTGACGCATTGTCAATGATACCCAATGGCTTCGTTCTAATGTGGTCAACTAGGCGGATATTGAATGTGGCCTTTTGCATCGAAGGTAGGCCCCATTCTTCACATAGATCTCTTGCTAAAATGTTTACTTTGGCTCCGTCGTCCATTATTGCAAGGTATTGGCCAAAGGCTTTATGCTCCAACGGGATGGTTACATTTTTTATGTCATCCCTAGCACCTAATTATACTGAGATAACCTTTTCTTCATCTTCAGGTGGGGGAAAGTATTGTGAAGATTCTATCCATTCCTTGAAACTCTCCCACATTATAGGGCAATTCCTCAGTAAGGTTCCAATTGGCATCGTGACAAGGCAACTTACCAAACTAGCTAGTGCGATACCATCCAATTGGGGATGTTTTGCCTGGTGCTCCATTACCCTTTGGAAGTTGTTGGGATTAATCACTATGTCAATGCTGGGTGCTCTGACCTCTGCTGTTGCCATCATGTGTGTCTCAATTTTCTCATGCTCCTGTTGTACCCATTGCTTCAAAGCTTGATAACGAGCCTTCTCAGTTTCAGTGTTGGGGTATGCTTCCTTGGTTGGTTGAGGCTTTATTCTTAGTGGGCAGTCCATGTAGGCATGCCCAACTCCGTATTCCCTGCACATAGGCTGGAATGTAAGGGGGTTACCCGCATTCTGCTATGTAGTGGTTTTCTCCACGACCGAAACACTTGATGGGTGTTTGATATGTGGTGGGACTTACTTGATTAGCATACGCTAGAATGAGTCCTTCGGCACCATCCATGTAGTACATAGGGTATTCTGTTTCATACTCATAATGAGGTTCCAGCTCTTCAAGTTGGAGTTGTTGCACCGGAACTACTAGAGCAAAATTGGGAGCTTGAGGATATTGCTGAGGATTGGGATTCCTCATTAGTTGAGGCACTTGTGTCCTCACCGGGAGGAGGTTGAGATGTGGCACTTGTGCATTAGCTGCTAGTGCTGGTTGCCTATACACTGGGATTGGAGGTTGGTGGTATTGTTGGGGCCGGGGTTATGCTACCCTCATATTATAAAAACAAGTATTTATATCATGCCCTGCAACATTGCAAATGGGACACCATAACCGTGGGTCTTGAGCCACTTTTGGTGGGTTAGTCTGTTCCTCAGGATTGGGCATTCATTGGCCATATGGTTGGCCATACATTGTGGGCATCAAACATTTTATCTTCGTAGGTACTATGGTGGATGAGAGACGTGCCACTTTTGCTCGATGGCTTGCATCATTTCATCTTTTACTCTAAAGGCCATGGCTTCCACTCTGTCCTCAGTGGTGCGATCCTTGTTGGAAGTGCTTCCCTTCTTCGAAGATTTCTTGTCACGATGACTTGGTTTATAGCCATCACTATCGCTGTCAGAATCGGTCATGCCGTTCTCAATGTCAACTGTAGCTTCACGAGCGTAGCTGAAATGTGCATAACTGCTGACTTTTTTCATGTCCTTGCAAATGGATTTTTTCAACTTAGAGATAAACCATGCTATGAGGTACTTGTCGTTCGGATGGGGAACACACTTTGCTATTAATCTTTTCATTCTTCCTAAGTATGTTCTGACCTTTTCTTTCTTGCGCATTGCTATATTGCCCAGTTGTAATGCGGGGTCATCGTGCAGCCTTTCAGTTTGGAACCTTCTTCTCTACTGCTCAAATAGTAGTGCCCATGTGGCTCTCTCTTCTACGAGGAGGTCGAGGTACCATTCCGAGGCCTCATCGATTAGGTCCATTAGAAGCCAAGCGGCTTTGGTTTCATTTGACTAATCGCATCCAGCACAACATGCTACGTCGAAGAGTTGAAGGAACCTGATGGGATCCCCTCGTCCATTGTACTTTGGCATTTTCCAATTTGCCAAAGTGTCTTCTTCCATTGTTGTTGTTGTTGCTCTATGCCCTCTATAACAACAATTACCTGATCATGCTCCTTTTGTATTGAACCGTCTCCATTATTAGTCAAACACATAGTAGCAAACTAGGGTTTATAAATAGCAAGAAGAGCTAAAAAATAGCAAAGGGAAAGGCGTTTCGAATGGTAGGTTTCAGACAATAGAGAAGCTTTAGAAACCCAGGTTTAGGGATAGCAAAAGAAGCTTGCTGACAAGGGATTTTGGACAGGAAAAGAACAAGTCATAGCAAGAAGAGCTAAAAAATAGCAAAGGGAAAGGCGTTTTAAAACATAGGTTTAAGACAGTACAGAAGCTATAAAAACCCAGGATTAGGGATAGCAAAAGAAGGTTGTTGACAAGGGATTTTGGAAAGGAAAAGAACAAGTCATACAAAGCTTATAAACAAGTCATGTAACAGGAGGTATGTATAAATCATTGAAGCAAGTGACCCAAAACCTACAGGCAACAAAACTCATAGCAAGATTTAGGCGCAGCAAGGCACATACTCATCACAGGAAACCCCCCCAAAACACCCACCCACTCACACTCCCTGTGGGGAGAAGCACAGGAGGCATCAGTAAGTATTGAAGGCTCAAGAGGCTACACAAAATAGTTGGAGACCCAAAGGGGGGGTGCAGGAAGCTAGGAACTTTGGCTATCTATGCTATTTGCAAGGATGGATGCATAGTATGGTTTAGATACGCCACAAAGCTGAATTTCATGGTATAATATGCAAAGCGTCCTCTCTCACATGAGTTTGGGGCCAATTTTCGTAGGATCGTAAAGGCTTTATGTGCTAATGCTCAACTAAACTCAACTAAAGTATGCATTAATTGGCCCTGTTTCTATCTACTAGCTAGATCCATAAGGCAAGGCTTTCCAATTGCTCAAACCTTGGTGATCTTTTGCATTTTTCCACTTTTAAAAAACTTACCTTACCATTTATGGAATCTCTCTCTCTCTCTCTCTCTCTCTCTCTCTCTCTCTCTCTCTCTCTCTCTCTCTCTCTCTCGCACATGTGTGTGTGTGTGCGTGCCTCCTCTCTCTCTCTCTCTCTCTCGCACATGTGTGTGTGTGTGCGTGCCTCTCTCTCTCTCTCGCACGTGTGTGTGTGTGCGCGTGCGTGCGTACATGTTTGCTTGCATGTGTGTGTGCGTGCGCGCATGTGTATGTAGAGTTCCCCTTCTACGAGAATCTACCCACCCCTTTGTCGTCTCTGTGGCTATTTACAAATCCCAATGCGTCATCAAGGACGTTATCCTACTTTTTGATTTTCCAAAACGTAGGCTAGATTTTTACGGAATTGGAATGCCATTGCCAAGCTAAGGGTGTCACACATTGCCCTCATGCTTGCCCATCTACTTGAGGGATGGGTGGGTGTGCTTTAATTCACATAGAGGATGGATTGGGAAAGATTTAAGATAAATATGTCAGGGGTCCCACATCTATCAACAATTTTAACTCTTATTTGTGGACCATGGTTCCAAACTTGGGTGGGGGATGGCGGGGAGTTTGGCTTCCCAAGGTTTTGTCCACCCCCTTTAAAGGATCCAATCATTTTTTGTCCCATGCCCCTACTCGCCCAATGTAGTGTGAACTCCCTAAGGCCAGCTTTAGACGGGGGCAATGACACCTAGTGTGTAAACTCCCTAAGGCTAGCCTTAGATGGGGGCAATGAAATCAAAACAAAATTTGGAGGATGTTTTTTTTTTGGGTGACAAAGTATAAAAATTTGGAGGATCGTTGCCATTGTGTGATGTTCACACACTATAACACTCTAATAAAGCACTTTATTGCCAAGGTTATTTCATAGTCTTGTTGTGGGCCCTCTTGGTCACGTGATAACGTTTAGTGGTTCAAATCTTAGTCGCGGGAATGCGCCAACAGTTTTTATTAAGTGGAGGGAGGATGGGCCCCTCTTGGGCAGAGGTAATGTCGGACAGACCTTATGGGCGGGTTAAGACCACCCACTTGCCATGGAAATTGGAGGATGGAATAGCTAGTTCACTTGCTAAGTTTTTATCACCAGCGAGAACGGGCCAATCATGTAGTGGCTGGAGGAGTTGGCCATGGAGTGGGCGGCCTTCATGGGCTAGGGGACACAAATATTTTGTGTCGGTGTTGGGGCCCGACCTTGCTCCGATTGGGCCAACGAGGATAGCGGCCCTTTGTTGGAGGATGGCGGTCGGGTGGTGCGAATCCAGCCAATGTCATTTCTACCAGCTAGTTATCGTGTCCGTCGTCTCTGATTCTCCGACGCGGCTGCGGCCGCCGGCGTGAGAACCGATTAGGGATGTGTGCCACGTGGGGACAACAAGAGAGGAGAGTAAACTAGGGCAAAGGTATAAGTGGAAAGGCTAGTGTGAAGTACAAGTTCTTTTGAACGCGGGAAGCTTCAGAGCTCCCTCCTCCTCTGTTCTTCTTGCATCAACCCTATCTTCTTCATCCTCCAATTGACTGCTCCCCCATCCTGCAGCTCAGGTATTTGCCCTCTCCCTTCCCCTCCCCTTTCTCATTTCTTGCTCGCTTGCTTCTTTTGGATGATCTTTCGAGCCTCTTTTGCTTCATTGCTTGTCGGCCTTTCCTTTTTGATCTGGAATCGAAAGGGGAACTTCTTGGAGCGAGAGCATTTTCCCAATCGACCTCCTTCCCGCGTAGGTCCTCCATTGAATAAATGTTATAGGTCCTTCTCAGCGTAGGGCCTTCCAAAATTCGGCCTCCTGGATCGTGGCAAGTACTGAGCGTGTTTTTTTCTTGACGCCTCCTGTTCATTCAAAAGTCAAAATTTGCTTGTGCTCACAGGTTCTAATGTTTCCTTCCTTTCGTGTCAACTTTACTATTCAAGGCTTCCTACATTTTTTCAGAGTTCATGCTCTCACACTCTTTTTGGTACCAGGTGTGTCCTCGAAGTAAGATTGAGATCACGTACTCTGCCAGCGTGCGTTATGATGCAGCCGGCAGCTGGAGTTCCCCCCCTTGTCCAGCAGGCCACTGACCAACAACAGTGGACGATGATGCAACAACCAATGCAGCAAGTGACGTCCCAGCAGGAACAACACGGATCAATGCAGTATCAAATGCCACAGACGTATGAAGAAGTAAGAACTTTGTGGGTGGGAGACCTGCAGTTTTGGATGGATGAGAACTATCTTCGAGGATGTTTTAGTATTACCGGAGAGGTATGGTTTACTGTTCTGATCGCTCTTTCGTTGCAAGTATCGTCTTCTTTGTTTTAGTGTGTTTTCCGAAGTGAACGTCAGTTGTTCTTGCCGATATCTTGTTGAGGGAACAAACTCCATCCTTTCATTCATGCTCATCTTTAGTTATGTTAACTTTTCTACCTGCAGTTTTTCATCTTTGTGGGGCACAGCTTGCATTTGTATTTTCTTGTAGTTTTTGCCAGGATATATGCTTAAACGATGCAGATGGGTCTTCAGACAACTGGTTGTAGCAATAAATACACGTTCTTTGGTTAGTTTTGGTGTAGTTTCCAAATTATTGAGGGAATGTTGGTCTGGCACCAATGTGTTGATACTGTGATGGACATATCTGTATGCAGCATGCACATGTATCTACTTTTCAGTGCTGCTGATGTGATTAAGACGGAACAACATGCAGTCCAAACCACACAATAACAGAGTTGATGGCTTGAAGCTTTTTCAGTTGCAACGCCATCACTATCCTGGCATATATCTCGTGTGTGCAAAATGAAGTATCAACAATCATTTACAATGCACCAAGCTATGCAGAAAGAACTACCATCGTTTGATTAAACTGATGACCAGAAGATTACCACACGAAGTGCTTGAAGGGTGGCTGGATGGCTATGATAGTGTACATCTGTATGAGGGGGAGATGGGTCGTTCTGCTTTATTCAGTGTGTTAACCAGATATGGTTGTCTCCCTGGCATAAGAGGATTATGACTGGGTGGTGCTGCCACCTAACCAGTGCCACGTTGCAGTTATGGTCGAGTAATGCATTTCACATGGTGGGACCCATGCATCTGCTAATGGTCATGCTGTTGTTCTGGGTGTAAATCTCAGCTTTGCTTGAACAAATATCCACCTTACTGTCCTCAGATATTTGTGATGTGAAATTCGAGCTGGTCAAATCAATGTGGTTAGTAGTCAGGGTTGGTCACTTGTTCCTCTAGAATTGTCTTAGTGATATGAATGGATGTGGGGAAAATTTTACTTGTGATTAATTTCAGTACTTATAATTGCGTTTGAAAGTGTGTAAATTTTGAAGAGAGTTATATTTCAAGGCAAGGTTGACGTATAGAGTGGCTCGGTTCATATACATTATCAAACTTTATACAGATGGCAATTTTCTAATTCAAAATTTCTTAGTGGTATTATGCCGAGGGAGCAGAAGTGCTTGAGTCCTGAATGGTGAATAATGGTGCTCAACGGTCTGTCAGTATTACATTGTCAAGGCTTCGACGCTTCGTTAATAGCATTATTCTTATATCATCAAGTAGTGGGAGAACTTGTATGTATAAGTGAAACTACTGTTTTCTCTTTAACAAGTGATCGTTAGTTTTCCGGATATGCACTTGATTTCTAGGTGACAGGATCAATATTAATATGTAATGCCCAAAACCTTATTGAATGTCATCACCTTCAGAGTTATATGTGTTGTTTAGGGTCTAGCAATGTTATCGGCTGTTAGTGGTTGTTAATCATCCTAACATTTTGGTTAATACTTGCAGCAAGTTATCTCGGCCAAGGTTATACGGAACAAGCAAACCATGGCATCGGAAGGCTACGGATTTGTGGAGTTCATGTCCCATGCTGTTGCTGAGAGGGTATTGCAGACTTACAATGGTACTCTGATGCCACAAACAGATCAGGCCTTCAGGCTGAACTGGGCTTCCTTCGGCCTTGGGGAAAGGCGGGTCGATGGAGGTGGTTCAGATCACTCTATATTTGTGGGAGATCTTGCCCCTGATGTCACAGACTATGTGCTACAAGAGACATTTCGGTCCCGCTATCCCTCTGTGAAAGGTGCTAAGGTGGTTATGGATCCCAACACAGGGCGTTCAAAGGGTTATGGCTTTGTAAGGTTTGGTGATGAGAATGAAAGGACTCGAGCTATGACAGAAATGAATGGTGTCTATTGCTCAAGCAGGCCAATGCGCATAAGTACTGCAACTCCGAAAAAAGGCCTTACTCAGCAGTACAATAAAGGTAAGTGTCAAGGCAGTGGCTTATGGGAGCCATTTTTGCTGAAACCATAACAGATATGAATGATAACTTGCACCTATTGACTCATGCTAGACTTGGGAATTAATTAAAATGACGTTTCTAACTTCTGAGGGTGAAAGAATGATGAAATTCTCGCATTTGGAAAGTCTTTTTCTGGGATTCTAGTTTTGCCGTGTCCAAATCTGCATCTTTGGAACCTGGAGATCTGCTCGTGTTTGGGTGCTGACTAGAACTTAAGCTTTCCTTCCGTTTTTTATGGAATGCACAATTAATTTGCATACAATGGAATGCATAACTTATCATGTGTGGTGAACTATAGTCTCTTCCTTTTTGGCCCACCAAGCGAGAACAATGTATCATTGGGTATTAGGAAAGCGGACAGTTGTAATTTCTTTGAAGTGTGTGGAGCTGATTTGCTGCTTCCCCTATAATCCAACGCCTTTCCTGCTTATTGTTTGAATTGGCTGCCTAATATTGTTTGAATATGGGCTTATGTGCAGCTGCATCTGGATACCAAACCCCTCAACCCTATGGATCTCAACAAACTCAAAGTTTTGCAAGTGACAATGATCCAAATAACTCTACGGTATGTGTACTTCAACAAGTTTCTGACCTCTCTTTCAAGTTTTACTAGAGACGTTCTTGGTAGGTGAGATGAAACTTGATTTGAATGTGATCCTATAGCAGGCTGCAAGTTGTGACGTTTGAAAATTGGTGGTTGGTTTATTAAAAAACAGAATTGGACACCTTTTGATGTTTCTGAAGCCATCCATACAACATTTTTAGCGCGTTTGAACAGCAAATATATAAGTATGCTGTGTAGGTCTCTTGAATAGTCTTTGGGTGGTTTGACTCGCAGATCTTTGTTGGGGGATTGGATCCAAATGTGACAGATGAAGATTTGAGGCAGGTTTTTGGTCAGTTTGGTGATCTAGTCTACGTTAAGATTCCACTCGGGAAACATTGTGGTTTTGTCCAATTCACACATAGGTAAACATATCATTGAGTTTTATTTGTTTTAATTCACGTAAAAGACCTGCTTTGAAGTTATTTGAAGGTTGTGAAATCTTTGGACTATGTGTGCACACGCTTGCTTGCAACAAGAACTAACTATTCAGCTTGTAAGGTCAGAGTAAGACATTTTATATCATGACTAAAACTGGTTAAGTTGGTGGAAATGACAGCAGAGTATTCTTAGTTCACTTCTCCTTTAGTGCTAGCCTTTGTCATGGCTGAGTCTGCCCTTCACCTCCGCAGTGCTGACAGAAACTCAGTACGAAGACTTTGTATAAATGGATGCTCAAGTATGTGTGGGTGTGTGGATCTGTATGTGTGAGAGCATATTTTTATACTATGGTCTACACCCACTGTTGGGTGCTGATGACATCAGTGGGGATGTCATAGTAGCTAGTCCCTGCTATGCATGATGGAGTTTATGGTTTTCAACCTTGTGAGTGACTATCATGAGATTGAAACTGCACCATGTTGTGTTTTTAGAGGATGAGTTTGGGAATGTTCCTGGATTCATCTAGGTATATTAGTTCACTTCTCAATTAGTTATTTATGCATCTTAGCAAATATTGTTTTTATACTGCTGACAGCAGGAGAGTTACTACCATAGCAGCATCGATATAACTCACTCGACATCCTTTTCTTAGTAAATGGAATATCAAATGAACATGTAGAACAGTATAGCTGCTTATGCTTGGGCACTGTCTGCAGCTATTTTTCAAACTCAAGCATGGACTGATCTGAGTTTTCAGCAAAACCACATTTCTACTGACAAACATCCTTTGTGTCAGGATTGTAGAGGCCAGCGTTGGCCATGTGGGATTGAGTCAAGGATTTAATCTTACAGTTAACAATTACTTAAAATCCTTAATTAAGGATTTGGGTGCGGAACGAATCAGAGGCTTACACCGGTTGAGGGGCCAAGGTGAGGGCCCCTGCCTAGAAGGGCTATATTATTGCAGCCAAACCTACTGTGGTGCAATGCACAAACAAGACCGTGGGAATCAAGACACATATTGGCCTCGACATGGGTGAGCCATGCCCGTTATAGTAGGTTTCACCTCAGAAACATATGTGAAGGAGTTTGAAGACTCGAAAGACAATAACATGTTGGTCAATGTTCTCTAAGAATATGCCCAAGAATTCTCTGATTTTTGCTGATACAGTTACAGCAATGTGAACTGAGAACTTTCGGAGGACTCCTGTGGTCAAACCAGATCACTGGTTGCAGCACCAGTAGGGACTCCAAAACAGCCAAGAGGTGATGAGAGCATTTATAACTCGGAGCAGCAAATCTCTGGTTTGATTGGCCTTCAATCGGACAATTATGCGGCCAGAAAGGTACCTCGAACTTCAGAATAGTGTCCACAGATGTGCTCAATTCCTTGGATCCATGGGTACATGTTCTCGAGTAGAGCAGCAATGAGAATTCTAAGTCCAGCACATGCTCAGAAATATTCTCACAAAGCGAAGTTGCTTTCTTCTCTGCTCAGTCCAGCAACAATTTTACATGCTGTGGAGTTTGATTAACAAGGAAACCACCCTTGTATATTGATAAACCAAAGGACAACACATGCAAAGGTACTCATGAACTGTTGTAATTGAAAAATCTGCTTCAGGAATGCACCAAATGAGTCACCATGTCGAAGGATTAGGTTGAGGCAGGTGTCTTCAGCAAAGTACAGTGATGGTAGATGATAGAATGAGTAGAGCTGGGACTGGAAAGTGTCCTATGGGTGCATCTTCAAATGTGTGGGAACGAAAACGGCAGGAAACAGAGGAATTTGGAGAGATAAAGGGGATAAAGGGGCTTGAGAAGTGGTAGAAAGCATGTGTGATAGAGGGGGAAGTAGGAGCTAAGCAAGGCAGGTGATGGTGAAAGGCAGAAATGGCTGCTGGTATCTGGATGAGCAGACAGGGGTCACGGAGATGCAGAACAGAGCTGATGGAAGGCTGGAAGAGCAGGCGATCTCAGAGGAAAGCTGCTGGGAGATCAGTCAGGGGCTAGTGTGGAGCATGAGGGAGCTGCTGGGAAGAGAAGTTAAACGTGAGCAAGAATGGAGGAGGAAGGAGGCAGCCCATGGAGCTTGTAGTAGGAGCAGAGGGGGGTTGAGGCCAACCACTTGTGCCCCATGTACATGAATGCAGGACATGCGTCTCACATCCATGTACATGAATGTCCTTGAACGACATGTACTCCATGTACATGAATGCAGGACATGTGTCTCGCACACTAAGTACCCCATGTACATGAATGTCCTTGAACCACATGTACTCCATGTACATGAATGCAGGACATGTGTCTCACACACTAAGTGCCCCATGTACATGAATGTAGGACATGTGTCTTCCAAAATTTACCAAACTCTCAGAGGTGACCCACCTTTCCATAGGAGCTCTTTGTGCTTTTTAGGGGGGCTTGAGTGTCCCACCTTTAATTACATGAAAACACATGAAATGTTCAACTCATTGAGCATTACGCTATGGCTCCCTTAGATTTAGAAAGCTCCAACTTCATTCCATTACTCCTCTTACTAAAAATAGTAATAGGGGTTTTAGTACTAGAAAGATCCTATTACTTTTTCAGGCACGTGTGTGACATTACCTTTTCATGTGTGACTCTTCATTCTCTATATAAGAGAGGCCCAATTGTATGGATGACACACTACAGATACTACAGACACTCAAGCAATACAAATATTCATTGTTCTCTGCTATTTTAGTCTCCTTTTTGTTGCTTAGCATATTTTCTAAATATAGTAAATCTAGGATTTCTTACAGTGGTATCAGAGCAAATTTCGCTCCTGCTTGTAGGAAATGCCCCCCACCTTCTAGCGCCTATTTGATACATCTCTTTCCGCTAGAAGGATATCCATGCACATTGTGCATGGAAGAGATGGAGAGAATGAGCGTAAAAATTTTTAGCACCAACCCTGCCTAAAGTCATCAATGGTCTCTCCATCTCCCACACATCACGAGTTGATGTGAATGGACACGACAAAAATTGTGTCTTTTCATGTGCTTGGGCTGTCCCAAAACCTAGGGACGCACCTTTTCCACCATCGGACACACCTTTTGATGAAGAGTTTTGACTCCTCACCCAAGGGACACACCCCATCGTGGAAAAAAGGACACCTTTTCGTGTGGGGACACCCCTTAACAGGGTCACACCCCTTCATGAAAAGGTACTCCTATTCCAAGGGTCACACCCCTTAGAATAGGCACACCTTTTGGCACCAAGCACCTTATAAAAGGGTACCTAGAGGGGCTAAAAAGGAAAAACCAGCCCCAGGCCTAACCCTAGACTACCCAAGGGTTAATTAAACCGACGTTTTAATTTTTGGCAACCACTAAACCTAGGCAGCCAAACAAAAAATGACGATTCCCGTTTGACGCTCGTACTTAATTTCGTCACGCAGGTTCACCTCTCTTCCACGCCATACGCAGCTCTCCATCAGCCGATTTGCTGCCCTGGTTTCCAGCCAGTCTTTCCAGCGCCATATCATCAGCCCATGCTGCCGCAAATCAGCCTTGGAAGCAAGCAGCAAGCAGCGCCAGATGCAAGCAGGCTGCACCCTTTGTCGCAATCGCCACCATACCTACCTGTGCCCAGCAGCCTTTCTGCCCCTCTATCGCGATTCAGACCAGCCTGAATCCTGCTGGCTCATCTCGCCACCTTAGCCTGTGAACAGCGGCTTTTTGCTGCCTTCCAATTCTGACCAGCCAGTTTCAGATCTGCTCCTCGCACCCCACAGGCACTTTGCCTCTGAATTCAACGCAGGAAAAGCGTGTTTGGTTCCACGCAATCTGCCCTTTTTCTGCACGCCTCTGCCAATGCCCCTATCTGCCTCGAAAGTCTCGCCAGGCACCTTTTTCTTGCTCACACTTCAACGTGAACCTGCAAAGATAGTAAATGGACCTCCGGACAGAGATTTTCAGGCCATTCTATGCAACTAATTGGCAGATCTAATCTATGCCAGGTGGATTCTTTCCATTCTATTTCTAAGGATTCTCTTTCATATTGTTATTTGACGCTTATTATCAAATTACAGCAAATGAAAGCCGCCTCCTTAGAGCATGGAAACCCCTGGTAATTCCCCAGTTCCTTCAAGGACACCTTAGGCATCATCTACCACACAATATCGTGTTCAGATTGCACAACCAGCCCATTTCGGAGCTTTTGCATCGTGGGTCTTTTGTGTCACGTGCCCTTCCTGTGATTTGGACCACAGCCTATACCTTCTGCGTGAGACACCTCAATTACATTACTTCCTCAGCACAGTCGAGGTTGTGTTCCACGAGACACGTAGATACCTATAACCCGATATTCCTCACGAGTTTGTCCATCTTTGGAGAGACTTTTACCCCTCAACTTCAGCATCTCTAGGGTACTCTCCACCTCCTTCAGCTCCCAGATATCCTCCCATACAGGTTGTACCTTCCCCAAGACAGTATTTACACTCTGAAGGCACTCCTTCTCCTGGATATCCTCCACTCCCGACAGCAGCTCCTTATCCTTTCTCAGATCCGTGGACTCTGCAACCTACTCCTGTACTCTCACGAGCGGTAACACCCATTTCGGCATCACCAGTGTTACCTCAGACAGGACCTCCTTTACCGGTTCCATCTTGCCTCGCCTGCCTCCTCCAACATGAGCAACCTCAGGGAGCATCTCGAATCTTCTTCCAGGAATGGTACAAACTAGAGCGCAGGTTCGTGCTTTTCTCACGGAGATCTCAGATATGTGGCAACGCTCGCGTGCAGCCTCTCAAGAGATCAAAGACTCAAGTCCAAAAAAGACCCCTGAAGTCAATATACAAGGCGAAACATTACTGCAACTTTAAATTTCCCAGCTTCAGGACATCATCTCCGACTTGGTCCAGAAAGTCCAACAACTTCAAGATTCTCGCAGTACCACACATACAAAGGATGACGTGACGCAACCAGACGACTATGTGGACTCATTCCCACCAGAGGTAAAAAACACTGAACTCCGTGCAATCTACCGTTTACTCCAAGCTTCTAAAACTAAAAGACTTGACATCATACTTCCGGAAGCCTACATTGGTCAACGCAATCGCCGAACAGTTGACCAATGGCTCGCGAAATTGCGCATGTACTTTGATACTGTTGACCTCACTGAAGGCAAAAAGATTGCCTTGGCAGCCTCCCTCCTCAAGGATACAGCTTTTCTATGGTGGCAAAGACGCTTAAAGGATGGTAAAAGTGTGTTAACATGGGAACGTTTTGAACACGTGCTCCGTAAGCAGTTCATACCTGCCAATACGGACTTCCAAGCACGTTCAAAACTCCGACAGTTGGAGCAAACCAGCTCCCTGTCTTCCTACATCTCGCAGTTCATCACATTGGCGTTGGAGATTGATGGTTTAACTGAGGATGATCGCCTTCATGCTTTCATCTCAGGCCTAAATGCCTCGTTACGCATTGATGTCCTTAAAGCAAACATCACGACCACAGCTGGCGCTATTGCTTACGCAGGGCGCATAACAGATTTTCAAAACACAGGGAAGCAGAGTGCTAATCGAACACAGAACTCTACTATGGTCAAAGGTGCTCGCCCACAAGATAACCCCAGGTTTAGAAAAAACTCGGGTAATCAAGGTCAGCGATAGTCTCAAGATCCCCCAAAGTCTCAGAAATCGTATGCTGGATTCCAACAGAAGCACTCCTCCAAGAATCGCGTCTCTTCTTCTTCACAAAGTCATTACCGTCATCCCCAACATAAAGGTGCGGCCACTGACAAGAAGAACAACTCCAGCACAAAAGGACTTTGTATCATCTGTATAGGCGACCATAGATGGTTCGATTGTCCCAAGCGCCCAAAGCAAAATTCCAATATGGAACGTAGCACTTCCCAAATAGAAGATGCTACCCCAGCACAAGACAAGAGAGGCAAAGCTGTTCGAATTGCAAATACCATCCACCTGAGCCTTGCTAGCAGCCCCGAACCTTCCCTGGCCACTCAAGTACTCTGTGTTCAAGGATCGATTTGTGGAACAATGGTCACTATCCTCATCGACAACAATGGCTGCTCTCATAACTTCCTAGCTAGTTCTATGGTCGACAAGCTTCGGTTGACCCACCAGTCCTAGTCTCATGGACTATTAGATTGAACTCGCAAATGGAACTACCTTCTTGTGCAACACCAGGATCAAAAACTTATCTTTTCGCATCCAATATTATACGGACAAGTTGAACTTCGACATCATGTCTCTTTCTCGATACGATGTCATACTTGGACAACAGTGGCTCTACGACTATGATCCATCAATCAGTTTTTGCAGCCATACTATCCAGTTTGTCCACCAGGGAAAACTTATTGTGCTAACTGGTTCTAGAGACTCTCCTTCAACCCCAGTTGTCTCTGTCCTACAAGTAAAGAAGTGGGTTCGTAAATGCCTCTTTCTCGGTACGATGTCATACTTGGATAACAGTGGCTCTACGACTATGATCCATCAATCAATTTTCGCAGCCATACTATCCAGTTTGTCCACCAGGTAAAACTTATTAAGCTAACTAGTTCTAGGGACTCTCCTTCAACCCCAGTTGCCTCTGTTCTACAAGTAAAGAAGTGGGTTCGTAAACACCAAGTAAAGACTTCACTTTTGTTGGTTACGGTAGTAGAGGAGACACCAACGAAGGATCCTCCTGAATACCTCAACCAACCTTTTTTTAGCCCTATTTGGATATTTTTTCACAGGAATTGCCAAAGCAGTTACCACCTCGACGACCAGTGAATCACCCAATTGAACTTATTCATGGCAGTAATCAACCGTCGAAACCTCCTTATCGGGTTTCTTACACTCAAAATGATGAAATCCAAAGACAGGTGACTGAACTACTCAACAAAGGTCACATTCGGCCCAGTTGCAGTCCTTTCGGATGTCCTGTACTACTTGTGGAAAAAAAGAATAAGTCAATGCGCCTCTGCATCGACTACCGAGCCCTCAACAAGCTCACTATAAAAAACAAGTATCCATTGCCTCGCATCGATGATCTCTTCGATCAACTTCTACACGCAACACAATTCTCAAAGATTGATCTTCGTTCGGGTTATCATCAAATTCGCATACGAGAAGGCGATGAGTACAAGATAGCTTTTCGAACAAAGTATGGACACTATGAATGTTTGGTCATGCCTTTTGGGTTAAACAATGTCCCGGTCACATTCATGACACTAATGAACGACATCCTCAGGCCTTTCCTTGATAAGTTCGTCATCGTTTACCTCGATGACATCCTCGTTTTCAGCAGATTCCCTACATGAGCACAAATAACATCTTCACCAAGTTTTTGAAGTTCTCCGCGCAAATTCTCTCTACATCAACATTGAGAAGAGTGAGTTCTTCAAGACCCAACTCGAATATTTGGGACATGTTATTTCGGCTCAAGGCATCTCTGTGGATCCCAAGAAGGTCGAGGTAATCCAAAACTGGCCAATTCCTAAGAATGTTCATGATGTCCGCTCTTTTCTCGGATTGGCAAACTTCTACCATACAAAGACCTATCGGTTTTTCGAAATCGCAGCTCCTATGTCCGAATTATTGAAAAGCACAGCAATTTTTCAATGGCTTCCCGAAACAGAGTATAGTTTCGAACAACTCAAGCAAGCACTCACTACAACACCAGTTATGGCTATTGTTGACCCAAACCTTGCATTTGAGGTCATGATCGACGCTTCCGACATCGCTACAGGAGCAGTCTTGATGCAAGAAGGCAGAGTTATTGCTTTTGACAGCCATAAACATTTTGATATATCCAAACCCGATACCCGGTTTATGATGGCTCTTGGAAACATTATCTCATGGAAGCCGACTCGGTGGTCAAGACAGACCATCACTCTTTAAAGTATATCTTTACTCAGCCAGTCATGAACGCTCGACAAGCACGTTGGGTTGAGTTTCTGCTAACTTTCACATGACCATTGAGTACATTCTAGGACTACGCAATGTAGATGCAGATGCTCTCAGCAGGTTAACTCTAGCATCAGCTATGGTAATCTCTACATTATATGTGGATGTTCCGAATTTATTCAAAGGGAAGTATTTCAATGATAAAGACTTCGGCTCAACGGTACAAGTTCTTTTCAAAGATCAACCTTCGACTTTCGAACAAAAGATTTTCTCATCCTATTCTTATACGGACGACCTTCTGTATTATCAAGATCGCGTCCGTGTACCATATGACAAGGATGTTCGATGTCTTTTGTTAAAAGAGCATCATGTGGTTCCTTATGTTGCCCATCCAGGCATCAACAAGACTTATAGGCTACTCAGTGCAACATACTACAAGCCTCAGATGAAAAGTGACGTCATCAAAATGGTTACATCTTGCTTATCTTGTCAACAAATGAAAGCAAGCCGACGACTTCCAACAGGACTTCTTCAGCCTCTTCCAGTTCCAACTGAAAGGTGGGAAAGTATTTCCATGGATTTTATTACAATACTACCACAATCCTCCAGAGGTAACACTTAGATTATGGTAATTGTTGATCGACTGTCCAAAATGACACACTTTCTTGCTTGCAAAAGCAATGCACAGGCTCCGGACATAGCCAAACTCTTCATACAACACATCTTCTGACACCATGGATTACCCAAGAATATCGGATCCGACAGAGATCCTAAGTTTACCAGTCACTTTTGGATTTCACTGTTCGAATCTTTGGGTACAACTCTAACGTTTAGTTTGTGAGGGAAAGAGGGGAGTGGAAGGATAGGGGACAGAGACACAAGGAGTGTGGGTGTGTGAGAATGTCTTGAGCCACACCACAAACTCAAAGGTTTTATTAGGATTAGGTATTCACCCTATGACTGTTTTAAGACAGTCATAGTGGTCGTAACATTTTAAAGGGTGGTAATGTACCTTTACCCCAACCTCCTCCCACCTAAAGGCCAATGTGCCTCAAGGGGAGAAAAGAATAAAAATACAGCAATATACAGTCACTGTATACAAGACCATAAAATAAGAATGGTCTCAACCTAATCCCATGATGCGGCGACAATGTGCAAACCGCTCCGTAGGCAAGCTCTTAGTGAGCAAATTTGCAGGATTATCATCAGTGTGCACCTTCACAAGCTCAAGCTGCTTGTCCTCGAGTACCACTTGATAAAATGATATTTCTCTATGTGCTTGGTCTTCTGATGAAAGACCGGATTCTTTGCCAACATGATAGCACTCTGACTATCACAATGCAAAACTGGTATATCTCCTGTAATGCCCAAATCTCCCACCAGCCGAGTAAGCCATATTGCTTCCTTGCAAGCCTCAGTGGCTGCAATATATTCAGCTTCAGTGGTTGACAGTGCAATGCATTTCTGCAAACGAGACACCCATGATATAGGACCTCCTACAAATGTGAAAATATAATCGGTAGTAGACTTCCGGTTATCTGCATTCCCTGCATAGTCTGAATCTATAAGACCATGCACCAATGCATCCTGCCTACCATAGCATATTCACGAGTCTTTGGTACCCTTGAGATACCTCAAGACGCCTTTCATTGCTTCCTAGTGCCGCTTGCCTGGATTTGCCATATACCTGTTGATGACTCCCACCGCTAAAGCAATATCCGGACGAGTGGCAACCATGGCATACATCAAAGAACCAACTGCAGATGCATACGGAACCTTGGCCATCTCAGCCTTATCATCATCTGATCTGGGGCTGTCCTTACTGCTGAGTTTTAAATGAGGAGGCAACGGGGTACTAATAGACTTCCCCCCCTCCATGTTAAACCTCTGCAGTACCTTGACTTATGTAGTTGCTTCTTCAAAGTAATAATCTCCTGCTGAGATTCGCTGGCAATCAGCATGTCATCCACATATAGAATGAGTAGCATCAAATTGCCATCCTTTGCCCGTTTGGTGTATAAGCAGTGATCGGTCTCACACCTATGATACCCTTGGGACTGCATGAAGGCATCAAACTTCTTGTACCATTCTCTTGGCGCCTGCTTGAGTCCATACAAGCTCCTCTTGAGCTTACACACAAGCTGCTCTTTGCCTTTAACAGCATATCCCTCTGGCTGACTCATGTAGATCTCATCATGGAGATCTCCGTGAAGAAAAGCAGTCTTCACATCCATCTGACATAAATCCATGTCCTCATGAGCAACAAGAGCTAACACTGCTCTCAAAGTAGTCATCTTGACTACAGGGGAAAAGATCTCATCAAAGTCAATGCCCTTCTCTTGCTTAAATCCCTTGGCAACCAATCTGGCCTTATACCTCGGTAAAGCATTTGAATCCATTTTGACTTTGTAAACCCACTTGCATGGCAAAACCTTTCTGCCTGCAGGTAGCTGCACCAAGTCCCATGTATCATTATGAAGTAAGGAGTCCATTTCTGACTGCATGGCTTTCTCCCACTTCCTTTTCTCTGTTCTTCCCATAGCTTCCCTGAAGCTGGAAGGCTCACCACAATCTGTCAGCATGATAAAATCAGCCACATTATTGGCTCCTGGAACAAACCTGTCAGGAGGCCGTTGTACACGGGTGCTCCTCCTAACAAAATGTTCCGTATTAGGCTGCTGTCTAGCCTGTTTGTCATGCATGACGGGTGGATGTACCACCATATTTGGCTGTCCTACAGTGCCATTTGCTGGCATATCCAGTGGTGCATCATTGGCAAAATTGTCTGGTTGATTTTCAGCCTGTATACCCTCTTGAACAGGGTTATTTACAGCAGCCTGCTGCTGCATATTAATGGGCATTCTTTGCTGTCCGACATCATCATAAACAACCCTCCTGTATTCCACAGGTTGCATGGGTTCTTTGTGTACACTATCCTCTTTAAAGATGACGTCATTGCTGCGTATAATCTTCCGTTTGACAGGATCCCATAACTTGTACCCCATTTCACCTTCGTCACCGTAACCCATGAAGATGCATCTGAAAGACTTTGGCTCCAGTTTGGTGCGCAGTTCTTTGCGTACATGAGCAAAGCACTCGCAGCCAAACACACGTAAGTGCTTGTATGAAGGTGGCTTGCCAGACCACACCTCCTCTGGCACTTTCAGCTCCAAAGCCTTGTTCGGCGACCTGTTAATTAGGTGAACTGCTGTTTGCACGGCTTCTGCCCAAAAGCCATGGGGCAATGCAGCATAAGACAACATACATCGAACTTTCTCCTGAATAGTTTGATTCATCCGCTCACTCACACCATTTTGAGATGCATTATGAGGGGCTGTGAGTTCCTGTTTAATGCCCTTAGCTTCGCATAACTGTACAAAAGCATGTGACACATACTCACCCCCATTATTGGATTTGAGGCATTTCAGCTTGCATCCTGTCCGATTCTCAACCTGAGCGACAAACTTCTTGAAAGCATCTAAGGCATCGCTCTTATGCTTCAAGAAATAGACCCACACTTTGCGTGTGGCATCATCAATAAAAGTAATGAAATACTTTGCACCCCCTAGTGATAGCTGTGGCATCTCACACAAATCAGTGTGCACTAGATCAAGCGGTGCTCTATTCTGGGGAGTTCTCCTCTTATGAGGAGTCATAGAATGTTTTCTAAAAATGCAATGATCACAAGTAGGCAAATCTGAAAATGAAAGAGACGGCATATAACCCAAACGTGACAGTTCTTGCATTCCTTTAACGGACATGTGTCCCAACCGGCTATGCCACAATGAAACCTTCGGCAGCTCGGTTATGGCAACAACATGATTACCTACACTGGAAACATAAAGAGGGTACAAGGTATCACTCTTATAACCCTCAGTCACTACAACCTGGCCATCAATAATCACCCATTTGGAATCCCCAAATGTGGTGTGGTAACCACTGTCGTCCAACAAGCCAGTGCTAATCAGATTTTTCTTGATTTTCGGCACATGGCGAACACCATCAAGCATAAATATGCGTCCGTCAGGGAATACTATCTGTATACTGCCAATCCCTGCAATCTGACATGCATAGTTGTTCCCAAGGTGAACAACTCCATGAGTACCTGTGTAGGAAGTAAACCACTCCCTATGAGGCGTAATATGAAAAGAAGCACGTGAATCCAAGAGCCAGGTGTGCATGTCATGGCCATCAACAACCAATGTATGTGCAATTACAGCAGAAGAACATAATACATCATGTCTGTCACTGTCACTGTCCTCTGTTGCAACATTCACTGCATCAGTGTCATCTCCCTTGGCCTTGCCTTTGCCTTTGCTTCCACTGGCTGCATCCTTTGCCTCAGCCTTCTTGGCTTTTTGATCCCGTATAAACTTGAAGCACTTAGACTTCACGTGTCCCTTCTTGCCACAGTAAAAGCATTCAATATCCTTTTTGCCACGGGAATGACTGCGGGATTTGGACTTGCCAGCAGATCTCCCCTTCTGCTGAGTCCTACCTCTTTCCTGTACCTGCAAAGCATTGGAAGACTTGCTGCCCGCATTATTCTTCTTGCTCATCTCCTCCGTGAGAAGAGAGCTCTCCACATCAGCATACATAAGAGTGACATTTGAATTAGACAGGGTTGTCTTAAAAGTGTCCCAACTCTCAGGGAGGGTACACAGCAAAAATGCAGCCTTGCTCCTCGTCCAAGTTCAAACCTTGTGCAATAAGCTGAGTAAAGATGGCATTAGCTTCTTCAACCAATAAACCTTACTGGCTGAACTCTTTTGGGCATACAACTCTTCTAGCCTCTGCCATAGGCCATAAGAGGTCTTTTTTGCCTGAACATTGAACACAAGAGAATCAGTGAGAGTAAGCATGATAGCCGCCCTTGCGGACAAATCAAGCTCCTCCCACTCATCATCTGCCATCCCAGATGGCTTGACACCCTTCACCCTTATGGGCTTAGAAATCTTCTTTAGCAGAAGTACATTCAAACACTGTTCTGCCCATAATGCATAATTGTGTGCCCCTTCCAATTTCTTTATGTTCAGTATTGAGGATTCACTTCCCCCTGATTCCATATCAGACAAGGAAAGTGCCTGACTCCCTGTAAGTCAAAAAATGACTAAATAAAATTCTGATTTCTCAGAAAACCTGCTCTATCAAGAGCCAGGAGCACTCACAATAGTGCTGTTTTTTACTGTCAAAAAACCTGCAGCAAAACAGAAAAATTTCCCTCCAGTTACTATACCTTCTGAGACACTGTACCGTGCTCAAATAGGCATAAAACAGTAACTTCAGAATGCTGCAGCTGTTCCACAAGTGTTTTATCAGTGCATCATCATTTGACGAAGCAGAAAACACTGCTGTCCTGGACACTTCTCCCACCTCAGATGAGGTATTGCACTGATTTTATATGCATAAACCACTTGTCATACACTGTTTTGTCCACTGAAAAAAGCTCCAAACACCTCAGCCTGTCACAAACCTGCAACAAAGTTCGGGACAAATCCCAACCAATCACCCTTCTACCAAGGGGATAAAAGGCATCTGAAGTTCTCAAACAGTAACTCAAGTGCTCACAAGCAAGATCTGGGCAAAAGCTCCTTGATTTGACACCTGTACCAAGTGAAAAACACCCTCAACAATGAGGTAGCATACAAAATTTAGCGCTCTCCTGGCACTTTCACCTGACAATGTAATGCATAAACTGCCTGTGTGCACAGTAGCAACACAGATCCCAACTTACAAACACCGAAAAGAAAATCTTTTGAGCACTGTCAACGATGGACAGTTAGGGACCGAGTAAACTCGATGCGCCCTGGCCAAGCGTGGCTCAACTGAGATTTTCTAAGTGCCGTACACAAAATGTGACCTGCAAAGAAATGTCACTGATACACTGCGGAAAACGAGACCAATGTGGGCACCCTGGCTCCACACTGCCTCAAGGCATACACTGCATACACTTCCAGGCAAAAGCCCTATGAAATTGTCACCCGAAAAACTGAGATTTGCACTCAGCAAAAGCATAAAAGCCCTCTGCAAAATCAAGGCATATGATCTCCCGTCAAAAACTGTGCAAACAACCACACACTGTGGCCCCGGTCACCTCCTAGCAAGAGGGACAATGAGAGTACTTGTTGTACCTTAAAAAAAAAAGTTTTCCTCGGAAAATGTATAGACAGCCTTGTTGTACTTTGTACCTGCGCGTACTTGCATGTACCACGCAAAAGAGTAGAGTGCTCTTCACTCTTTTCCTTCTTCCCCAAAAAAAAATTTCTGTGCATGCTGTACCTGCAAGTACCTGCTGTACCTGCACTGAGTACCTGCTGTACCTTGTACTTGCGAGGGCATGGATCCCCAAAAAAAACTGTCGAAATTCTCAAAAAAAAATTTGCACTCGAACCTTGGCTGAGGGTACAGCCGGTACGGCTGTACCTGTACGTGCACGAGCCCGCTGATGGAGGTCGGCTGCCTGTGTGCAGCCAGCTGCTGCTGGTCACACGACCCGGCAGCTAACAGCTGCACGGCCGGCTTGGTCGCTGCCTGTGCAGCCTGGCTGCGCGCGGCCGGTGCTGCACGCTGCACGCGCTGGCTGCGCCCGCCTTGGAGCTGCGGCCGCCGGTTGCTGGTAGCAGCTAGCAGCAGCTAGCTGCTGCTGCAGCTATGGCTGCTCGCGCACCTGCTGCGCGCGGCGGGTCGTGCACCTGCTGCGCGCGGCTGCGCCCTGGCTTGCTGCTGCCCTGCTGCGCCTTGCTCGCGCATCTGCTGACAGAGGGCATGAGGCCCGAGGGGAGAGGGAGGGGTAGACCGGAGTGAGAGGGAGAGGAAGGCTCTGATACCACTTGTGAGGGAGTGGAACGATAGGGGACAGAGACACAAGGAGTGTGGGTTTGTGAGAATGTCTTGAGCCACACCACAAACTCAAAGGTTTTATTAGGATTAGGTATTCACCCTATGACTGTCTTAAGACAGTCATAGTGGTCGTAACATTGTAAAGGGTGGCAATGTGCCTTTACCCCAACATAGTTCAGCCTACCACCTAGAATCAGATGGCGAGACTGAAAGAGTCAACCAAGTTCTGGAAGAAATGCTTCGACATTATATTCAGTCACGGCTAGAAGCTTGGGAAGAGTATCTACCACTCCTTGAGTTTGCTTATAATAACTCTTTCCATAGTGCCATCAGCATGACTCCATTTCAAGCAGCTTATGGACACACTCCGATTGTACGAACGAATTTTGTACTTCAACATTGAGTGGCCCTAGCTGATCAACTGGTTCAAGAAATGCAAGACATTCTACTCCAAGTTAGGGATCATATGCGAAAAGCGCAAGAGCGGTATCAACGGTCTGCCAATAAACATAGACGTCACATGGAATTTGACATTGGTGACATGGTGCTATTATTTGTAGCCCCACATCGCTATAAGATGGTTAAGTCTGTGTTTCCTAAGTTGCGATCAAGATACTATGGACCTTTCCGGATTATCAAAAAAAATTCACCTTTAATTTACAAATTGAAATTACCACCATCATGGGGTAAAATCCATCCGATATTTCATATTTCTTGGCTAAAGATGTACATTCTAGGCGATGAAGCAGTTCCTCCTGCAGGTGATTATGTCCCAGAAATCGAAGACGATTATGTTCTCCTTATTCCTGAGCATATTTAGGACCATCGACAAAAAGAGACTCGACATCGACTTATCACGGAATTCCTTGTTCTTTGGCGAGATCTGGACGACTCCGACGCTACTTGGCAATCTGATGAAGACTTACAGCAGTACTCTGATATTTTACAGCAGTATTTTCAGAATTTACCGCGATATTTTTTGCATTAGTTCATTATCTCCACAAGGATCTTATTTTGAGTGGGAGGGGATGTCACGATCTGTGACGTATTCCTTTCTCTATACCTTAGATTTATTGATGGTTTGATGAATGGACACTTGTGGAAGGGTATGCCCTTTCGATGGGACACTTCCTATAAGGCACAACCCTTCACAAGAGACATTCTATTGAAGAGACACTCTTATTGTAATGTACCCTCTCATCAAGGGTCACACCCCGCACAAGGGGTACACACCTCTTCATGCACATACACTTTGGAGTACATACCTTTTCATGTGTGACTCTTCACTCTCTATATAAGAGAGGCCCAATTGTATGGATGACACACTACAGATACTACAGACACTCAAGCAATACAAATATTCATTGTTCTCTGCTATTTCAGTCTCCTTTTTGTTCCTTAGCACATTTTCTAAATATAGTAAATCTAGGATTTCTTACAGTATTAGCGGACATGCAAATTTCACCTTGTGAAGTTTTCGTCCAAGTTGTGGCTTGCTGGTATTACGATAATCCTTTCTATCTTAAATGGTGCGTTGTCCTATCAGTTAGATTTAGATTTAAATGCTCGTTTGGGAGAGACTAAAATGAAATCGTTTAGACTTCACAAGCAGTTGTAGCTTGAATGAAGAGATTTGGACTACTTTTTGATTAGCCTTCTCCCTTAGTGCTAGCTTTCGTCATGGCTGAGTTTGCCCTTCACTTTTGGAGTGCCGACAGAAACTCAACACGAAGACTTTGTATAAATGGTCGCTCAAGTATGTGTGGGTGTGTGGATTTGTATGTTTGAGAGCATACTTTTATACTATGGTCTACACCCACTGTTGGGCACTGATGACGTCAGTGGGGATGTCATAGTAGCTAGTCCTTGCTATGCGTGATGGAGTTTATGGTTTTTAATCTTATGAGTGACTATCGTGAGATTGAATTTGCACGATGTTGTGTTTTTAGAGGATGAGTTTGGGAACGTTCCTGGATTCATCTAGGTATACACCTTGGTCATGTTGAGGTGCCCAACTCAATCAATACTTGGGAAAAAATGAACGGCATGAAGGAATTTTAGAGTCCTCTTTCCAAAATTTGATCTCCCTTGGAAAGCATTGTCCAAAAATAGTCAGGTTGAGAAGCTTTACTGTTTTGGATGATATTTACCACAAAGTTAATAACAGTAAGTCAACACTATAGTTGACTTAGTTTGCTGTCCGTGGCACAAATGTGGTAGTTGAATCCCATCAAGATCACAGAAAAATAGTAAGTGGATTTTTTGTACATCGCATGCTTGCATTGGATATCACCACGTAGCTCAGGCAATAACTCAACCCATTTTTGAGACTATCTATGGATTTAATATGGCCTAAGTAGATCAAGGGCTTCACAATACGCATCAAGTTGACTTTAAATAACTTCAATTATATGATTGGATATATTCTAGTCTTACAAAAGTGAGCGTGTGTGTTTGCGTGCGTGTGTATCTGTTTGTGTGTGTGTGTGTGTGCATTTCTGCGTGTCTCTGTGTGTCTATGTGTTTAAATACACATATCTTCAATTATACATTGGTAAGGAATTATACATGGGTAAGGAGAGCTAATGTAGGAGACATATCAAAATGGATAATCTTTTGGTATCCATCTTCCTATAAATGCTTGACCTAGCATTAACATGAATGCTCAAGACACATCGTATGCTCAAAGGGGTGCATAGAACGGAGGAGGTTTTTGGTGAGGTTGTTTCCCTAGACGCACAATCCGATAACCTCTTAGTCTTAGATTGTATTGCTTTGATCTGTCAATTCCAAGGTACTGGCACACTCCCCAAAACTCTAGCATGGCATAAGTTCGCCTCTTTCATCGCAATCATGGTACAAAGTGCTAGTAGTGACCATTTGATTAATCCTTTTCAGGGTCCCGAACTACACACTTCTCATCCTCAAAGGTGACATTATAACCTCTTTTCTCAAATGAGGTATATAAAGTACATCGGGAATCAGTTCCATCAACTACGGACAGCATTACATTCCCAACTTCAGGATAATAAATTGTTGGCACATGACACATTCTTGCCAACTGGAGCAGGCTTCAACTGAAAATAATTCCCTTTGAGAGGTAATGTATTTGGATGCACCACTATGAAAGTACCAAACTTCATCTAAAGTTCTAGTTACATTGAGTGATGCAACTTCTTATTTGGCATCATAAGTATGCATAAGAAAAGCCCATTCTTTAGCCATAAAGTTGGTTGAAGCGTCATCGTTATTTGCATTAGAATGGTTGGGATTTGTAACTAGAATGATTGAAGCATCATCGTTATTTGCATTAGAATGGCCAAACTCTCTTGGCTCTCCAATGCAATTTGTTTCATGCATTCATTGATGAAGTGCCTCGAATTTTTACAGTAATGGCATTTGCCCTTCTTCTAGGGCTTGCTTGCATCAGCCTTTGCTTTATTTGACTGCTGTCTTGAATTAGCCATTGATTGAAAAGCACTTGAAATTTTGTCTTTGCCCTTGTCATGTCTAGCGAATGCTTGATCATTGTTATGCATTGAGGAAGATTTATTATTACTTGTTTGCGTTATCCCTTCTTTATTCCTCTTGCAATAACAAGCTCACTACCTTATTTAACTTAAGGGCTGAGCACTACCCCTCACTGACAAAGTAAGAGAAGTGTGTCACGGGGACGTAAATTTCATGTGCATCTAAACCCGTGGCTACTCCCTTGGATATTTTGGCCGCGAGGGATTGGCCTAGAGGAAGTGTCCACTTCCTAGAATTCCCTACTAGCCGTGGGGATTGGCCTAGAGGAATCGTCAACTGTCTACTTCCTAGAAGTCCCTAAAGAGCACCAACTAGGCCCAAGTCCTGGGTCAAGGCAAGGCTAAGAGGGGTCTAAAGTTAGGCCCAAGGAAAATTAATGTTTCATTGGTTGGAGAGGGTTAGAGCTTTAATGTGGGGGCAAACCAATGTTGTCATTGGTTTTGGGGGTTAGACTTTAATGAGG
The DNA here is from genome assembly GCF_047967505.1 of Dipteris shenzhenensis. Taxonomy (NCBI): domain Eukaryota; kingdom Viridiplantae; phylum Streptophyta; class Polypodiopsida; order Gleicheniales; family Dipteridaceae; genus Dipteris; species Dipteris shenzhenensis. The sequence goes on along the minus strand of NC_141603.1, from coordinate 30,016,669 downwards.
AGCCACGTGGCAATCTCTCATGCAAGCCTACCTACCCTTCCTTTCATCCCAACCTAAGGTACGGATTTTGACGTCTCTTTTGGGCTGCTCTCAATTTCATGAATTTCGAGGTGATTGTACAGCTGATTTTTGCTGCATCTTTTTGTTCTGGCACGTTATACAAGGCTGCTAAGATTGCTCCATCGGTTTCGTACTGGCTGTACAGAGACTTTAACGCGGTTGTATGGGAGCAGTATGGGCAGGTTCCCCTTCTTCCCCAAGCTGTACGGTTGTTTCTACCATTGGCATGCATGCTGAGGAGCTATTGCTGTTGTACGGTCCCCTCTTGCTGTACGGACTGGATCTGCTGCTGTTCGGGCTGTTTTGGAGCTGGCGTGCACTTCAAGGTAGGCATATGGAGCTGCTCGGGACTTCCTGCTTCCATTTTGGGCTTCCCTCCTTTGCAGAACAGCTTCTCTCTACTGTTTTCTGGTTTCTACACCCGTGAGCCTTGCTCTTCCTTCTCTTTTCAGCTCTCAGAATCTTTTTCCTCACTTTCTCTCATTTTCCCCTTGATTGGGGGCCATTTCTACACCCTTGAGAGCTTTGACAGAGGAACATAAAAGAACAGCAGATAATCACCGATGTGAATGGTCTTTAAAGATGATGATTGGGTGTTGATGCGTCCTTAGAAAGCAAGACTTAGGTGAATGAAAGGCAAGGATAAGGTGTACACCAAACTTAAATGCGATACTATAGACCTTTTCAAGTCTTGCCAAAGATAAATGATGTAGTTTATAGGCTGAAGCTACCTCACCCTTGAACAATTTACAAAGCCTTTCAAATGAGTTTGTTGAAGCCTTTACAGGGACTTGTGCCAGAAGACATGCTTGATGAGAAACAGCGTGAAGTGGAGGAATTGGATGAGATTTTGGTTTCGAAACAGATTCTAGCACACCGTGAAAGGAAAATCAGAGACAAGAGTTTCTAGAAGATATCTGGTTAAGTTTTAGAACTACTCAGCACTAGCTGTCAAGTGGATGGAGGAGGTTGAATTGACGGATTCACCTAGGGTCATGCCCCTGGTTCCACTCTTGTTACACCCTCTATAACTGGTGTGTTCATTCACAGCTTGAATGGCCAAGAGGGGGCTTCCAACAACAAAAGAGCAATAATAAACTTCAAAAAGGACAAATGAACTCCAAAAAGAAGTTAGAATGTATACCCGTTGTCCATGGCAGAGGGGCAAGATCAGCCTTGCATCTATCCTTTGTCAAGGCTCTTAGGGGTGTAGAAATGGCTTCCAATCAAGGGGAAAATGAGAGAGTGAGAGTGAGGATAAAGATTTTGAGAGCTGAAAAGAGAAGGAAGAGCAAGGCTCACAGGTGTAGAAGCCAGAAAACAGTAGAGAGAAGCTATTGTGCAAAGGAGGGAACCCCAAAATGGAAGTAGGAAGTCTCGAGCAGCTTTGAATGTCTTCCTTGAAGTGCATGCCAGCTCCAAAAAGCCTTGAGGCTGTTCGAGCATTTGTTTTGGACTTGTGGAATGCATTGCCACTCTTGGTTGGACACAATTGTGAGAAATGCCTTAGCCTTGCTTGGCAGTTGGATGCTAGTGGGTGCATTGGAATTGGATGCATTTTGAAGCCAAGTGCTGGCTGGTGCAGTGGACTGCTAGTGTAGCAGAGTGCAAGGGTGACTCCTTGGTGTAAGAGCACTAATTTTCCATTGCCAAAGAAATTAAATAAATATTGAAAGGGACGCCAATGTATTTGGGGCCAGTGTGGTGGCTTGTGTTTGGTTTCATTGAGCAAGGGCACGCTAGTCTCCATCAAATTTGTTTCTAAGTGGTTTTGTGCTTAATGAAGTGGTTGAAAGATATGCAATGTGGCTTTGAGATTGTGGATGCCCCTCCCACGAGCAAAAAGGCAACCAAGAAGAAGTGCAGAAAGCAAAGGCTTATGCATAATGATGCACCTTGAGTGGATTGCTAGTGTAGTAGAGTGCAAGGGTGAGTCCTTGGTGTAAGAGCACTATTTTTCCATTGCCAAAGAAATTAAATAAATACCGAAAGGGACGCCAATGTATTTGGGGCCAGTGTGGTGGCTCGTGTTTGGTTTCATTGAGCAAGGGCACTCTAGTCTCCATCCATTTTCTTTTTCAATTTTGTTTCTAAGTGGTCGAAAGATATGCAATGTGGCTCTGAGATAGTGGATGCCCCTCCCACGAGCAAAAAGGCAACCAAGAAGAAGTGCAGAGAGCAAAGGCTTATGTATAATGATGCACCTCCAAGTGGACAGCCACCGGTGACTCCAACTGTAATGCCCTCAGTTGCTCCTAGTACGGGGAATGCCCTATAGGGCAACAATTTTCATTCAATGAATTATGGACAGAAACCCTTTCCCCCCAATGATGCACCCATAATATTTCGGAGGAGGGTCGGTCCTCCAAGCAATGGTGGGTCAGCCCACAGAAGGGCTTAGAATTCTTGGCACATGGGAAGTCTTCAGCCAAGAATGCAAAATTTTCAGCAACAAATGAGGGGGGGGATGCCGGCTGCAAATGCCAACATGATGTATGCAAACATAGGGTATTCAAGTTTCAGCTGTCAGCATTGAAGGAAGAGAGAGAGAGAGAGCAAGAGAGAGTGAGAGAGTCGAAAGCTTGGAAGCTGTAGTTGCACAATAGAGTGTGTAAAAGAGTACAACACAAAGTAGTGTAGATAAGGTTTTGTCATAGTGACAAAACCTTAGTAGTCACTAACCATAGTTAGTGAACTAACTGCAGTTAGGGGGAAAAACCTCTAAAAGAGGGAAAAGTGCCCCTAACTAACTTATTATATTACATTGGTCACTGCTGAATTATAGATATAATTCCAACACCCCCCTGCAGTGCCAATGTCATGTACAAGGCTGATCAATCACCAAACGGATATAAGTTCAGGGCACTGCGAAATGCCTCGAACTTCTCACGTGGTAGTGCTTTGGTGAAGATATCTGCAACGTTGTCATGTGTGGACACAAAGATCATACTGATCTCTCCTGCATGTAACTTCTCTCTGACGTAGTGATAGTGAACCTCAATGTGCTTCGTGCGAGCATGAAACACTGGATTCTTTGCCACTGCAATGGCACTCTGACTATCAGTGAGAATTGGAGAAGGACCCTCCAAAGACAGATGAAGATCAGCAAATAAACGTCTCAGCCAGACACATTCCACTGTTGCTGTGAAAGCTGCCCTGTACTCAGCTTCACATGATGAGGTAGCCACTGTAGATTGTTTCTTGCTTAGCCATGAAATGCAAGATTTTCCCAAAAAGAAACAATTGCCACTAGTGGACTGCCTAGTGTCATAATCACCAGCCCAATCTGAATCACTGTAGGCATGCATCTGCAAGTCACCCCCCCTGGGAAATAGTAAGCCAAAAGACTTGGTGCCTTGCAAATAACGGAAGATGCGCTTAACTGCCTGCCAATGCATAGTTTTAGGGCTGTGCATATACCTGCTCACCTGAGATACTGCAAACTGAATATCAGGCCTAGTATTGCAGAGATATATGAGGCATCCAACAGCTTGACTGTAAAGTGTGGCATCAATTGATTCTCCTGCATCATGCATTGTGAGTTTCAGCCCCGGTTCCATAGGAGTAGATATGGGCTTACACTCTTGCATGTTAAATCTGTCCAAAAGTTTCTGAACATACTTGGACTGAGACATAACAGTGCCACGTTTCTCATGAGAGAACTGGATCCCCAAATAAAAATGAAGCAGCCCCAAATCTGACATATCAAAGTGGGTCTGCAAATCAGTTTTGAAATCTGCAATTTTGTCGTCATTGGACCCTGTGAGCAGTAAGTCATCAACATAAAGAAGGATGACTAATATTTCCCCCCCATCCATCTTGATGTAGAGGGTGCTCTCAGTAGGACTATTGTGCAGCCCCTTGCTGGTCAAAAAGGCATGTATTTTGGCATACCATGCACGAGGGGCCTGTTTCAGCCCATATAAAGCTTTATTAAGCTTGCAGACTTGAAGTGCATTTGCTGTAATTCCAAAACCCGGAGGTGGTTTGACATACACCTCTTCCAGCAAGTCCCCATTTAAGAAGGCTGTTTTGATGTCCAACTGATGAACATTCCACTCAAAATGTGCAGCCATTGCAATTACTGATCGGATGGTGGTCATTCGGGATGTAGGAGCAAAAGTCTCCTCATAATCTATGCCCTTTTTCTGAGCATAGCCTTTAGCAACCAGCCTGGCTTTATATCTGTCAATGGAGCCATCTGGCTTCCGTTTGACTTTAAATACCCATCGTGTGCCAATAGCATGTTTACCCTGTGGCAAGTCCACAACATCCCAAGTCTGATTTTTGGCAATGGACTGCAACTCATCGTGCATGGCATTCATCCAATGCACATTACCTTGTGCCTCTTCAAATGTGGCAGGCTCCTCTTCATCAAGGAGAGTACCTGCATATGCTGATTCCACTGAATTAGCACCTTCCATGTGCCTTGCTGCACTGCGAGTCCTGCCAGGTAACGGGGCATCAAGTTTACTCTCCCGGAGAGTCTGTAACAGCTAGTTTGGGACTGTTTTTGCTGCATGTATGTCTGCAATTTCTTGCTGTACCACTTGTTCCACTTCCTGTGGAGGAGGCATGACATCCCGTGGCGGAACTGAAGCATTTGAAGGTTGCTGTAAATTCTGATTTGGATCAGAAAAATCAGCAGGGGAACCCAAAGCAATGGGTAGCAACCCTTGAAATACATCTTCTGAAGGTGAAGGCATTTGAAAATCAGCCTGAGTGTAAGCTGAATTTTCAGAAAATATCACATCTCTACTTACAATGATTTTGCGTGTAGCAGGATTGTAGAGACGATACCCCTTGCTTTCTGCACTGTATCCAACAAATATGCATTTGATGGCTTTATCTGACAATTTGTGCCTAAATTCAACTGGCACATGTGCATAGGCAAGGCATCCAAAGACTCGGAAGTGATCCACTGAAGGCTTCCTGTCATTCCAGACCTCAAAAGGAGTTTTTGTTTTTAAAGCCTTAGTGGGAGCCCTGTTCAAAATGTAATTGGCACACATCAAACCCTCTAACCAGAATTTATGAGGCATGTGTTTGCTTTTCAGCATACATCTGTCCATCTCCATGAGGGTTCTATTTTTCCTCTCAGCTTTGCCATTTTGCTGAGGGGTCAGCTTGACTGTGAGCTGATGCACAATACCTTTTTGTTTGAGGAAAGCATCAAATTCTGCAGATAGGTATTCCCCACCTCTATCCGTGCATAATGTCTGTATCTTGAGCCCGGTTTCATTTTCAACCATGGCTGAAAAGTGTTTAAACACTGTGAACACTTCAGATTTCTTTTTCAGCCCATAAACCCAAGTAAAATTGGAGTAGTCATCAATAAATGTGACAAAGTAGAGATGACCACCCAATGAAGGAGTCCTCATGGGACCACAGACATCACTGTGTATAAGCTGCAATTTGCGAACAGCTTTAACTGAACCATCCTTCTTGAAGGGAAATCTATGCATTTTACCTAAAATGCACCCTTCACAGGCATGTGGAGGAGGTATCTCAAGAGGTGGCAATGCATCAACCATTGAAAATTTCTGAAGTGTCATCAAGCTGTTGTAATGCATGTGGCCATATCTGGCATGCCATAATTCTGCATTTTGCATGGCAACTGTAGGGGAAGAAATTGCCAAAGCATGAGCTGCTCTTTTCTGAAAAATATCAAGCTGAAAAAGCCCACGCAGCAGAGTACCAGATAACATTAAGGCATAGTTAGCTTCCCTGTCCCGGACAGCACATTTGTCATCCTCAAAGATGACCTGAAATCCATCTTTGTTAAGAGTGGACACTGAAAGGAGATTTTTGGTTATGCCAGGCACATATAAAACATCAGAAAGTCTGAAAATTGAGCCATCAATTGCAGTGAGCTCAACTTCTCCTGTGCCACGTACTGAATATGAGGAGTTGTTGGCACAAGTGACTTTCTTACCAACAGGGGGTGGATTCAAAGAAGTAAAGAGACACTTCCTCGAAGTGATGTGCTTGGATGCACCGCTGTCAAAATACCATGTGTTCAGTGTTTCATCAACACTGAAAGCAGATGCATCTGAAGGAGAGTCAAAACTGCAAGTCAAAAATGCATATGTATCATCACTGCAAGAAGTTGTACTATCCCGATCATCTGGAACAGCCAACCTAGAATCAGAAATGCAAGATAAAAAGGCATAATCTTGACCAACAAAGTTGGCTGCAGCATCCCCACTGTCAGATGCACAAGGGGCTGAATCTGAAACAGCCATTCCTGAGCTGTTTTTCTTTTCCTTGGCAATCCTTTTCCTGCATTCTGCTATGTGATGACCTGGCTTTTTGCAGTAGTGACAGAAACCCTTCTTTTTGGGCTTGCTTGCATCACTTTTAGCCTTTTGTGAAGGCTGTCCTGACCCACTGGAAGGCTGATTTGCTGCTGTTTTTGCCTGTCCCTTTGTTTTTGATTTGAATTTTGAGAGCATGGCTTGTTCACCTGCACGTGAAGCTAAATTTTTCCTGGTCTGCTCTTCCTGAAGCAGAAGTCCTATCAGCTCATGAAAAGAAAGAGGATTTGCACCCCCCCTCAATGATAAATTCAGCGAAGTATGAAAGCTGAGATAAGACTCAGGAAGAGAATTCAGAGTGGTTGTAATCATCTCTGAATCAGGAATAATTTCATCTATATTTAACAACTGCTCTCTGAGATCCTGTAGCTTAGTGAGGTGGGCTGACATGGAGTCACCCTCCTCCATATGTGTATTGCTCAACTCTCTTTTTAAAAAAGATACCCTGGCATCATTCCGTGCTGCATACATGCTTTCCAAAATATCCCACGCTGCCCTGGAGGTCTTACACGACCGGATATGCGGAATGATTGATCTTTTCACTGAAAGAGAGATGCAAGACAAGGCTAAGGCATCCCGTGAATCCCATCTCTTTTGCTCAGGAGTATTAACTGTAGCTGCACCAACAACTTGTCCTGCAGCTGCACCTTGTGCACGACCTCTTCCACCTCCTTGGTGAGGAGGGGTAGCAGGTGCAATATCTGCTGGTCGGATTTCATCCCCATTGACATAATCCCATAAATTGCGAGAAATCAGAATATTACGTACCATGAAACTCCAGAGGGAGTAGTTGGTACCATCCAATTTGTCTTCCTGAGAAAGACCACCGAACTGAAAATCATTCTGATTTTGATGGGCCATATCTGAAAAAGGAATTGAAGCAGATACAAAGCTGAATTCCCTTACTGGGAATAAAATGCACAACTCCCAAAAACCACACCCAAGCACGGGCTGTATATGCAACTTAGATTTCTGCACTTGAGCTGTCAAAAATCTGTCCAAGCATAAAACTCTCTCCAAAATCTGCCAAAAGTGTTCCAAACACTCCAAGAAAGGCAGTATGTGCAGAATACTCCAAAAAATGCTCTCCAAACACAAAAGCCCCAATTTGTGGCTAGAAATTGCAGCCAGAAAGAGGTAAAAATGCCAAAAGCCCCAAATCTGCAATTTTAATACAAAAGCCCCAAATTTCAGACAAATCTGCAATTTTGCTCTTGTGATAGCTTCAAACTTGCCCAATGATTGCAATGGCTTCAATCTGTAAAATGCCCCAAATGTTCTTGCAGAATACTTAGCCAAACAATGGCTGTCTGCAAACTTAGCCTGCCTTGCCAAATCAAAGATGACCTGCCAAAAATCACCTGCCAAATCTCTTGTTTAAAACCGAGAAGATACCTGCTGCTGTACTGAAGCAGATTCAGTACAGATTTACTGTACTGAATACTGTACGGAGATGCCGTACAGTTTGTACGGCACCGTACGGGATGTACAGTGTCGACAGGTACGGTGACCACGACGGCGTACGGTATCTGTCCACGGTGTACGGCGCTGTACGGTGTACGGCGCTGTACGATGTACGGCGCGCAGATGACGAGACTTTTCGTAGGTACGGCGAAGTACGGCGCTGTACGATGTACGGTGTACGGCGAAGTACAGTGCTGCAAATGGCGAAACCTGTGTAAGGCTTCCGTACAGTCGTACGGACTGTACAGACGGATTTGCGTAGGTTGAAGGTCGAGGCAATGGTTGAAACTTGAGGGAGCAAGGAGCACCAGACTCTTGGACCTGCTCTGATACCAAATGAAGGAAGAGAGAGAGAGAGAGCAAGAGAGAGTGAGAGTCGAAAGCTTGGAAGCTGTAGTTGCACAATAGAGTGTGTAAAAGAGTACAACACAAAGTAGTGTAGATAAGGTTTTGTCATAGTGACAAAACCTTAGTAGTCACTAACCATAGTTAGTGAACTAACTGCAGTTAGGGGGAAAAACCTCTAAAAGAGGGAAAAGTGCCCCTAACTAACTTATTATATTACATTGGTCACTGCTGAATTATAGATATAATTCCAACAAGCATTGCATACCACAATGAACTTGATACCATGAAGGATCAGTATGCTAATGATGATGATTTTTGCAAGGATTTATGATTAGCTGATTGAGGGCAATTGGCATGAGCACTATATGCTTAAGGATGGATTCCTGATGATGCATGGCAGACTTTGTGTCACAAAGCAGTTGAGGCCAAAGGTTTTGATGGAAAGTCATGCCCACCATATGCAGGATATCGAGTCATTGAAGCCACAGTCAAAGGTGTGGAGCCCTTCTTCTACTAGCCAACTTTGAGGAGGGATGTCGAGGCTTATGTCCAGACATGCATCACTTGTTAGAAGGTAAAGTATGACATGCAAAAGACGGCTGGGTTGCTACAGCCATTGCCTATTCTGGATAGACCTTGGTAAAGCATTGCCATGGACTTCATCTTTGATCTGCCTCATAAGGAGATGATGGAATTTGGACCATAATTTGCAAAATCAGCAAGCAGGCCCACTTTATTCCAATGCGGAAGAAAATTACAGCAGATCAGATGGTGAGATTATTTATGTCTCAGATTTTCAAGCACCAGGGGATGCCTCAATCCATTGTCAGTGATCGAGATCCCCGTGTGACCAGCCTTTTTTGGAGAGATTTGTTTGAGAACATGGGCACTATGCTGAATTTCTCATCTTCTTTCCACCCCCAGTCAGATGGACAGTCAGAAGAGGCAAATTCTACTGCCCTCGATCTTCTTAAATGCTATGTTTCAAACCAGCAAACAAAATTCAAAATTTCGAGAGACGGAAGAAAAGCTACTTCCTATTTTGTACACCAAAGAGAAGATCTTTGAAGTAGACATATTTGTGGAAAGCTTAGATGCAGCCTATAAGAGGGTAAAAACAGCCCTCCAGAAAAGCATGAGAAGCATAAAAGAGCAGCAGATAAGCATTGACATGAATTGGTCTTTAAAGACGATGATTGGGTGTTGCTGCGTTTCAGAAGCAAGACTTAGACGAATGAGAGGCAAGGTTAAGATGTACACCAAACTGAAAATACGGTACTATGGACCTTTTCAAGTCTTGCCAAAGATTAATGATGTAGCTTATAGGCTGAAGCTACCACGCCCTTGTACAATTCACAATGCCTCTCATGTGAGTTTGTTGAAGCCTTTCCAGGGAGATGTGCCAGAAGACATGCTTGATGAGAAACAGCCTGACTCGTTGTTGATAGTATTTCTGCCACAAGGTCTCTATGCTGAGTGTACTAGTCACTTCACACAAGTGATGCATTGATGTATGGATGGAATTGCGCGCTTACTGGACCATATCATCATTGCTGGTTGTATCATACAGATCATGTATTTTCTGGTATGGGCTATTCATGCCTTTTCCACTGTTTATTCATTGTAATTTGCATGAGCAAGTGAGATTGTTTGCTGTCTCAATAGGGGGGTATGTCACGGGAACGTGAATTTCATGTGCATCTAGACCTGTGGCTACTCACGTGGATATTTTTGGTCGCTAGGGATTGGCATAGAGGAAGTGTCTACATCCTAGAATTCCCTACTGGCTGCAGCGACTGGCCTAGAGGAAGTGTCTACTATCTACTTCCTAGAAGTCCCTAGTTCGATTTTTAGAGCACCCACTAGGCCCAAGTGCTGGGTCAAGGCAAGGCTAAGAGGGGTCTAAAAGTTGGGCCCAAGGAAAACCAATGTTTCATTGGTTGGAGAGGGCTAGAGATTTAATGTGGGGGCAAACCAATGTTGTCATTGGTTTTGGGGGTTAGACTTTAATGAGGAGCCACGTGGCAGTCCCTCATGCAAGCCTACCTACCCTTCCTCTCATCCCAACCTAAGGTACGGGTTTGACGTCTCTTTTGGGCTGCTCTCAATTTCGTGCATTCCGAGGTGGTTGTACAGCTGATTTTTGCTGCATTTTGACCTGAATTTGTTGCTGGCACATTATCCAAGGCGCACATTATCCAAGGCTGCTAAGGTTGCTCCCTAGGTTTTGTACGGGCTGTACGGAGACTTTAAGGCGGCTGTGCGGGAGCAGTACAAGCAGGTTCCCATGTCTTCTCCAAGCTGTACGGTTGTTTCTACCATTGGTGTGCACCCCGAGGAGTTATTGCTGTTGTACGAACCTTTCTTGCTGTACGGACTGGATCTGCTGCTGTTTGGGCTGTTTTGCATCGGGCACGCACTACAAGGACGGCATTCGGAGCTGCTTGGGAGAGCCTTGCTCTACCTTCTCTCTTCGGCTCTCAGAATCTTTATCCTCACTTTTTCTCTCATTTTACCCTTGATGGGAAGCCATTACAACATCTTTGAGGGCCTTGAAAGAGGATAGGTGCAAGGTCTTGAAACCCAGTATAGCTGCTTATGCTTGGGCACTGATGACGACATAAGTGTTGCTTTGCTTGCGAAGTATGTCTTCCTTTTGTTTTTCATAAAAGTTTTTGTTTACCTCTTTTTTCTTCTCTTTCATTTTCTCTTTTATATTCTTTGTAGATTTTTGATCTTTAGAACAACAAAAATTCTAAATTTGTATGATTGGACTTATTCTAGTCTTACAAAGGTATATATAGGTGCAAGGCTGAACTTGCCCCTCTGCCATGGACACGGGTATGGATATTCTGACTTCCTTTTGGAGTTCATTTGTCCTTTTTGAACTTGCAGAACTTCGAAATTTTGCACGCACTTGTATATCTCAACTTGTTTGGCTGCAAAAAATCAGATTTGAGGCAAAAGTCTCAAATTTACAGACAAATATTTTTGAAATTGACAAAGTTCCAATTTAGACTCAATTTGCAAATCTATTTGAAATATGTAGAAGCCCTGAAATCTACAATGCCAGTAAAGCTCAATATTGCGAATGTCCTGTATTGTCAAATTTGTTTGCAAATACAAAAGCAGAGGCCCAGCACGTACAATGAAAAGGTTGTGGGTTGTAGTGTACGCAAGATTCGTATGACAGTGAATATATATATAAGCTATAAGGCGCTTGTACAGAGGAGCTGCGTGGCGACTGAGGTATGGCATCGAAGCAAGTTGCACTTAAAGTTGGGCAACAACAGGTCCTGAGAATGAACGGAGCAACAAAAAATAAGGTCATAAATATTACTGAGACGGCAGTTGTATGGAGCACTTGGCAGGAGGTAGCGTATTGAGATGGCAGGGTTGCACAGAGCAGACGGTGCAGGGGTCGTGAGGACAAACAGAGTGGCTCTTAGACGTCCAACGGAGGTCATGCAGCTCACAAACTGAGGCACATGGTGGGTTTGAGAGTCAGACGATGATTCTATCAACAACCAGAAGCCAGTCCCACCTTACTGCATCACGCATTGGCTCGGTGTCTGTCTTCACCCTTGAAGAACTTTTTCATTAAAGGGAAGATGCACCGTCTCTTGGAGTAGCTAATAGAGAGTAGGGCTCTGCTACCAAATGTTGGGAATGGGGTTGAGAGGAGGACACCAAAACGTGGAGATGTATTGAGAATGCAAGAGTTGTGTTACAGAGAATGACCAAAATGCGAAATGCATTCTCTACAAGGGAAGCTAATCCTAAATACTGGCTCATTGAGGAGGACATAGCCATTCGAAGTGCCAGGCAAAATTTTGGAGCAGACATATGTCTTTCCACCAAGCATCCAAGGTAGCAGCAGTCTGCAGGTTTTTCGAACTTTGTTGGAGCTCGTGTGCAGGAGATTTCGACTTTCTTTGACAAATATGCTTTCAATATTTGTGACTGTTGATTACTGTCTATTACTCCAGAGATGAGTGCTCTATTGAAAGAGTCTTGTGCTTATGTTTCACATCCAGCTAGTTCTACTTGTACTATCCATTGGCTCAAGTCTTTTCTTTCATTTGCAATTCTTCAATCGTGAAGGATGAAGCGAGACTGTCTATTAGCAATCCTCTCAGGGTTCTATTATTCCAACATTTAGAGATCCGTTCTGCTGTTTGGAAGTCTGTGTTACATCCTTTGTCAACAGTGGAGTTACTTTTCGAGTTGGCCCTTATTTTTCTGTTGTGTTTTCTTTCTTTTTGCTTGTTTTTTGGAGGGGTCTTGAAAAATAAAGCTAGGAGGCATGCAGTATTGGTGTAAAATAGGATGGTGAGGGTCAGGGTCAAGAGAGCATAATTGCCTTCCATATCAAGCTAACCTGGTGCTCACGATGGAGTGCCAGGGTTGAATGCCTGGTCTCAATATGTCTCGTACTTTGCAGGTCTTGTGCAGAGGAAGCACTTCAAAAGCTACACGGGACAGTAATTGGTCAGCAAGCTGTTAGATTGTCATGGGGCAGAAGTCCTGCAAATAAACAGGTATGTGCAGTTTCTGGGTAAATGTAAATTATGCAATTTTGATATAAGGTTTGACGTTTGCGCCTCTAATGTAATTTTAAAACCTTGTAAAACAAATAAGGTTTGTCCATTAGATAAAATCTGTGCATCTGAGACTTTTTAACGAGAACTTTTATGCTGTCCTTGATTTGGCATTTCAGTTTGTTCTGTGTTCCCTTTAAATGTCTTGTACTTTTGTTTTCTTGAAAGTTTGACCTTTTATGAACTGCACTTTATTGCCAGTGGCAGCCTGCTGGCTGGGGGCATGGTCAGGTTGATCCCAACCAGTGGAATGGGGGTTATTATGGTTATGCCCAAGGTTATGAAGGTTATGGTTATGCTCCACAGCAGCAGGATGCTCAAGCTTATGCCTACAGCTATCCTGGATATGGAAACTATCCCCAACAACCGGTAAGCTAGATTGTTAATCCAAGCATTAGCTTGGTATGTAAAACGCCTGAACAGATTTCAGAGTTAATGTGATAATAATTGTGTGGTGATGGGGATGGAGATCCTCTTTTCACAATTCTGTATATTCTGTTTTGGGGGTGACCCAACCTTACCGATTTGTGAGGCTTCTTTGGCAAAGCATATGATTGTTGGATTGAATGTGGATAAAGTAGACTTCGGTTTGGTCCTCGGAAAATACACTCTTGTTTTTTTGTACTGTTTTCAACTTCGAGGTAGTTTTGTAGGACATGGTTAACTTGTACGAGGGCATGTGTGTTTGAGAAGCTGGTGCATCCATTCTGTTGTTTTCCTAAATGCTGTCATGGTTCGTGTATGTATCCTCTTGTATGATTTTGTTTCACAGCACTCCCTTTTGTTTCACAGCACTCCCTTTTCCTTGCTAGTGCTAGAGCTCTCATGCTTCCATGCTGTATTCAATTTCTTTTGGTGCTGTAAACATTCTTCAATTACAAGAATACAGGGAGGAATGATTTTTGTGGGTGCTGAGGTCGAGTCACTAGGACATGTGTTTTAAGTTTTGTGTCATTGTTGAGCTTTGGTCTTGGCGGGCTGAATGCTGAATGCTTGAAAATAATAGCCTTTAGGAAGAGTTATTACGAAAGGTGAATCATATTATCTACATTGTAGAAGAATGGAGATTCTAGCTTTGAAAAAATATTGGGGATGGTTAGTGGAGAGGAAGGATGATGGTGTGCTACGCAAGTGCCCACTGAGTTTGAATTGTGGGTAGCATAAGGCTAAAATGACTGGTATATAAAATTTTAAAAACTGAAGCAATGTTGTGGTCAAGTTATCCTACTCCTTTTTCGAAGGGGGCTTGTGTTGAAGGAGCTGGTCAAGAGAAGGGAACATTGCAGACAAGTAGCTAAATGTACTGAGGAAATTATAAATGTGTATAGGCGTAGCATTGCTTACTGAGTTATTTTGTTTTTAAATTTTCTCATTTACTCATAATTTTGTTTGAAATCCCTCACCTATTCCTTTGTTTCCTTGGTTCTCTACCCTTTTTAAAAATTTTAATTTGTGAGATTCGATTTATTCTAGTCTTATGATGGTTTATCTTTAAGGTGAGGATCAAGTTTTTGGGCATTACCCTGCTCAATTGCTGCTACCCTTATGGTGTTAATATCCCATACAAGTTTTTTTAAAGGTGCTTTTTGAAGTAAAGCAAATTCGTGGAGAGTAAGCGGTTTAGTGAAGACAATGGAAACTTGTCTTGCGCTGGACAATGAAGTAGGGTCTGTTTTCTTACTTTGAAATGATGCAATAATGCATCTCAACATGTTGCATCTTTGCATGGGCAATGAATTTTGAGAGTTAAATATTACTTACGTTGTTTAGAGTAGAGCAAACTACATTCTCATGAAGGTATTCTGATTTGTTGTAGAACTCTTCTTCTTAACCATATTTCTTTGCACGAGGCATTTGTACCTTTGTGTTTGTCTTTAGTCTACATGAAGTTGAATTTGTTGTTTAGTTGTTCCATGTAAGGCTTTGAGTACGAATCTTCACATCTTTGTAGCGATTGTGCCAAGTAATCTTGTGTATTTTTTGTCATATCCGAGTCCTATCACCCTTTCTAGTTGCGTGAAGATGTGGCTTTTGAAAGGTTGATTGAGAGCATTGAATTATATTATAAATTAGCCCTTGTAACAATTAAGTAACTGGTACATTTATGAAACTCTCATTAGATAGTTATATTGATAAGGATTTCAGTTCAATGTTTTGTCATGTTTTTCATCATTTAGGATTCAATCCCAATATTAGCCTTTGTAACAATTATATAACTGAAACATTTATGAAACTCTCATTAGATAGTTATATTGATAAGGATTTCAGTTCAATGTTTTGTCATATTTTTCATCATTTAGGATTCAATCCCAATATTAGCCTTTGTAAAAATTAAATAAGTGAAACATTTATGAAACTCTCATTAGATAGTTATATTGTTAAGGATTTCAGTTCAATGTTGTCATATTTTTCGTCATTTAAGATTCAATCCCACATATTTAGAGTGGTTTTCTATCATGCGGAATAAAATTGGTTTAACACTTTCTTGGTGTGCTTTTCTTGTGTAAGCCTATATGTGTTTTCGTTTCTATATTGTTGTGCAAAGAAATCAATGGAGTTCTCCAATGTGTTTCTTGTTAAATCTAATGTAGAGAGAGGCGTTTGGATTTGATAGTTAAAAATGAAATTGATATTTCATGCTCTTGATGCTTGTGCAGAACATTCATTTTAAAAAGAATTTTTTATTATCTATTTTTGGAGGTGAATGTTTTATTATTACAACAATTTGATGAATGTTACTTTTGCAATTGGCTTAAAACTTTCTTTGGAGTTTGTTACAAATTCTTCGGTTGGCTAGCCAGTTGCACCCACCCAATAGTTGAAGTTGGCTCTTACTTCGACGAGGAGGAATAACTCTCGTCTCTATTCTCATTCTTGGGAATCTGGGAGCGTGGGCTCACTCCCCTTCATGAAACTCTCATATCTGTTAAATCGTGTTGGGGGAGTGTTGGCTTTCACTCCCTCTGGTCTCTGGTATGTCAATGCTATACGTTGGGTGATCTCTCCTCCGGTTGAAATGGAAGGTTCCATTGAAGTAGCAAATCCCATGCAAATAGTGAGGGCTTATTTGATTGTGATTTCATCTCACACAATGGATGTCTGGGGAGTGAATCAAGAGATATGTTCTTTGTTGGGAAAGTGCGTAGCGCTTTTATGGCCAAGTTTTGAAATAATAGGGGAGCCTTGACGAGGCTACTGAGGAAGTCTCTCTCTCTCTCTCTCTCTCTCTCTCTCTCTCTCTCTCTCTCATCTAAAACATTAAAAACTTAATGGACACCCCTTACACTTATGTGCCGCTTCTTATAAAGATGCAAAACTACATTCCTAACTTAGAAAGCACAAGCAAACTCAATCAAACCCTTTTTTGAAATTGAAAGATAAACGGGCTATTTACCTTCTTCCTTTTTGTTTTCAGCTTATGTTCATTCTAAACATGCCCAAGGTTGATACCTTATAGATAAAAGACTTCATATTTAAGATTGTGTACACTTGTTTCATTATTTTTCTTGGATTATACCTCGAGTATTAGTAAAGTGATCAAATTACTACATTGAGTGAAGAAAGATTTCTTAGTTGTACAAAGTCGGGAAAATCTATGTGATTGGGAAGAAATGACTTCATATTTTGTCAAATTAGAAATGTTGAGTCAATGTGAGACATTTTTTAATGTGTAAACCATTGTATTTAGGTTGTTCGTGTTCATGTATATAAACCTCTAATCCTACGGAAGATTGAGAAAGTCTAAGATCTAAGAAAGCACAAGAATTCGCTCTTATAGTGTAGTTCAGTTCACAAGGGTCGTGAGGATAGATTCCTTGTCCAAAAGGACAAGGGTCTTTGTACATAAAGTCTTGAAATTGAGGAACATATGGTACAAATAAATCATGTTTGAAACGCTTAGCTTGGCTAAGCTTATGTGAAGGATAGGGCAGGTATTGATAGAAATAAGATGACGTATAAACTCATTTATAAGTGAAAAGATAAAAGTTTGCTAAAAGGACATTACAATTCGTGTCCATGGGAATTCTTATAATTTGTTGAATCAACGAATCAACTATTGTGATGTAAAGATTATCTCAAAGAAAATCAATCCAAGAGCAAACATCTTTAACACTTACTACCTTTGTGTATCTTTTCTTTTTAGAATCGATGTCATGATCTTTATTATTTAGCCACAAAAAGTCAAAACATAAAGCTATGTTCTCAACTTCTAGTGCTTTGCATCTATCTTTGTCAAATCTCAGCTTGAGAACTTCAGCCACTAGCTTTTTGATTCTAAACTTCAGATCTTCCAGCTTGATCTTTGTGTAAAGCGTAGTAAAATCATAGGTTTGAAGAAGAATGGGACTCTTTTTCTTGAATGCTTTGAGAGTAATTAAAAATTTTACAATAAGAATCACTTCTATAGAGTCATTTAAAACCCATCTTGAGTGCGAGGGGACATTTGCCTCCTTTAATAAGTCTCTCCAAAGTTCATGGGTGCTAGGCAATATGGCGTTGAAGTAGTAGCTCAGCCATTTAGAGACATCCGTCCAAGTAGCCTCACAAGCAACTGGCTATTTTGGAGTTTGGTAAAACTTCCAAGTACCACAGAGAAAAGGGATACTTGGATTGCAAACAAACCCAGAAGACTTGTAAAAATTATGGTGTTTTGAGATCAAATCCTTTTGAGAAACTAAGGTAGGGGCATAAATTTTGGCAGACGAGTTCACTTGTCTCAAAAGACATTGTAAGTAAAACTTTTTGCTTAGTCACCTTCTTTCTTTTTTCTTTATTTCTTGTTTTCTTTCTCTTTTGTTTATCTGGCGTATTTTAGTAAAGCACTGGGTTTGCCCAAGAGACTCTACGGGTTTTTAGAAACCCAGTATACCTACTTATGCTTGGGCACTTATGACGACATTAAGTGTTGCTTTGCTTGCTAAGTATGTCTTCCTTTTGCTTTTTAAAAAGTTTTTGTTACCTCTTCTTTCTTCTCTTTCGTTTTCATTGTATGATTGGAAATATTCTAGTCTTACAAAGGTATATTATTAAAAACCTAAGCATACGTGTAGTTTTGGTTTTCCAGTCACTTGTAAGTGTGTTTATTTTTTAATCTTTTTTTCAAAAGCAAACATGATTGGGCTTGGCAACCTTGTAAAACTCATATGTTCTTCTCTTTAAGAAAATAGTTTTCTTATCTTGAGTGAGCTCTTAAATCGTGCTTACTTATCCCACTGATTTTTTGAGCTCAATCTTTTACTTGGATTTGACATTGATTCAGGGTTGTGCACATTGAGGCATGTGAAGGATCCCACCTCATTTGATTCAACTCTTTCCTTTCTTAGCAATAAGCTGTGTTAATTTTGCTCAATTGGGTAGCAAGAGGACCTATAGTTGCAATAATTTAACAAGCAATGGGTCTTTTGAATGTAAATTTGGTTATTGCAACTTTTGAGGTCACAAAAGTAGGGCTTGCAATTTTTTTGTTTCTGGCTTTGATTAATGCATATTTGAGAGCTAGGTTGATACATGCTTGAGTGCCAAGCCTTGGTTTTCTAAGTTCATAGCATTAGAAGGTTTTTGTTGCTTAGAAAATTGTATCTTAGGTTGGCATTTTAGATTGAAGTTGCATTCAAGATCTAAGTTTTGTGCATGGGTGAGTGTGCAGGTGTGCACACGCGCGTGCGTGCACACACACACACACACACCCCTACCACATGTACACAAACATGCACATTGTTCTCTAAACCTTTTTTAACTCATAGTATTTAAACAACCTTCTCTATTTTGTATTTAATTTTTTTACTTCTATTTCTTAATTTACATTTTTTTTAAAATCTTTTACTTTCTCTCTTCTAATTTTCTTTTTTTTCTATCCTCTAAACGTACTATCTTCTTTATTGTTTATGTTCATTCGCTTATTCTTTCCTATTTTAATTTTCCATATTTACTCTTTCGCTCTTATTTTTCCCAAATTATATTTGTTTTCCTAAACCTTTCCTTATTTTTCTAAAATTTCCTTACTAAATAGTATTATTTTCGTATGCAATTGATTAACTATTGGTTTCCCTAACCTAACTCTACTAAACACACCTAACCACTCTCTTGGCAATCGCCTAATGTATTTATCCTATCTTAAAAAAAAGACCCACCTTTCTATACACGCCCGCCATTACACGCCCATCCTACACTTCCCGTCGACATGCATCTACATGCTTTAATCCACCTAGACGACCCGACTTCCCAAACCTTCATCTATAGTATCCCGACTCTCCTGACTAACCAAGATCCCCCCTATTTAAAGGACCTGTGCTGATCGCCCCCCGCATTAAAAGCTCCTATAGTCTAGCCCCTACTCCAGAATACGTTTCCTTCCATAGCCGACTGCTTCTTCCAGAGACCGGACCGGATCTCGCATAGCACAGTGCAGACAGCAGGACTGCTACCACACTGTGTCTTTGCGTCCTTGCACAGTACAAGTCTCTGTGGTCGGCGGCTCACACCTGTGGTGTTTGACTCTGCAGTTCTAGGTGACCCGGCCATTGCCATCATATACCTCGACCCAAGGAAAAGCTTTGCTAGTACCTTTCAACCGGTGACTCTCTTTTAGGATCATGGACTCATAGGTCCTTCATTATTTCACTATCCCCACTTACATCATTTCTAGTAAAAAAACCCCTCCCCCCCTTCCCCTTTTCCTTTTTGATTTTCATTTATTTTCTTTTTTATTTTTGTTTATTTCCTTTTCCTCTTTAAAATACCCCTCTGTCTCCTTTTTACTTCATTAAAAATCCCCTTTACATATACATTCTTTCACTTTAATCTCCCCTACCCCCTCCCCCTCATTTTTTATTTAAGCTTTCCTTATAATTTTTTTTTCACTTGATTTTCCCTGTCCTCTCCCCCTCTTTTTTGCTTCAAATTCTCCCTCTATTTTTTATCCATCTAATTCAAGCTCCCCCTCTAGTTCCAAATTTTGTTAAAATTTCTTTACCTCCTCAATCCTATTTTTTTTGCAAATTCCCCCTCTATTCACTTTATATAACACTTTCTACCTAATTATTCCTAAGCTTTCTGTTTCCCTTACTCCCCCCAAAAAAAACCCCTGCCCACTATTTTTTTACTCTACAAACTATATCCTTGCAAATCCTCCCCCCTCTTTTTTCTTTCTAACTACTTCAAATCCCCCCTATTACTTATTACCTTTCTCACCTATCACATTAACTTGTCACCCCCCCACCATTCACTATCCTTCCCACCTCTTCAAAGTTCTCTTAAACCCGCCTTCCAATTTCCACCTCTCCCTCTTGTTTATTAAATTTTTCCCCTTACTCTTTATACAAAATTTCCCTCCCCCTTCTCATAATTTTTTATTTTTCTTGCTTGCTTTTTTCCTCCCTCTTCCCTCTATTATATAATTCCCCCTTTCCCCTTTTTTTCCTTCCTCTCATCTAATCTAATCTCCCTTTATAATTCCCCCTGAATAATCCCTTTTCATATCCCCATTTAATTTTTTCCCTTTGATAAATCCCCCAAGTAATTTTTCCGACCTTTCGTATTCTTGTTTGTCTATAACCAATTTTTTTAAAACCATTTCCACACCTAACCACTCTACCTAATCCACACTTGAATAACCCATGTTTTTTGCTTAGTATTTTTACATCTTGCTGGTTAAGTCTATGACTAAGCTTCTAATTTATTGTGACCTCGATAACAAGGGAGGAGTGTTTATGACACCTGTCTTCCCAAACTAAAGTTAAGCTGGTTCTTACCATGTTTTTTTGTTGGATGGTGGCAGGTATGCAGATTCTCCTCTTCAGTAAATGAGATGCTTGTTAGGACTTCATCCGCTTTACTTTTTGAAAATATTTTTTTTGCTTAAACATTATTGGCATTCCTTGCCAAATAAACTCTTACATACTTTTTTCATACATTCT
Organism: Dipteris shenzhenensis; assembly: GCF_047967505.1. NCBI lineage: Eukaryota > Viridiplantae > Streptophyta > Polypodiopsida > Gleicheniales > Dipteridaceae > Dipteris > Dipteris shenzhenensis. Next base: position 29,995,963 of record NC_141603.1, on the reverse strand, counting down.
CGTAAGTGGACCCTGACCTCGGAGCTTTTACTATCTGACGGATTTGACACTTTTGTACCAAATTTTGTTTTATAAACACCCATGTAATAAATAAATTTTTATCCACCCTTATTTGAGCTTCATGTGTTGTGTTGTTAAAAGGTTTTTTATTTTGAACACACACACACACACACACATACACACACACACACACACACACACACACACACAATATAGAACACTCATTCTCTAGACACACACACATATCCCACCTACCACATGTACACAAACATGCATATTGTTCTCTATGCATTAACCCCCTAGCTCTCGAACCCCCCCAAAGTTGATTTATTATTTGGTGCATTCTTTAATTAGTTGTTTACTTTCCTACCTTGTGCTCTTACACACACACACACACAAAAAAAAAAAAACATGTACCATTTCTCATTTCTCTTACTTACATGCACTCATGATGTGTGTAGACAACTCCTCACCTTTACCGCCTCGGTGGCCCCCCTCATATATGTATATCTTAGGCCTTTTACTTCTTTAATTTATTGAGTAATTGTGCACCTTTTTCTCTAATTTAATTGATATATCTATACAACCATATTTAAAGCTTATTTTTAATTTTATTCTATGCTCCTACCCCCTTCTCCCCTTAGGGTTTAACTCCCTTCATTTTTTCCTTGATTGGTTGAAGCACCTCTTGGTGTGTACTATAATTTGTGACTAAACCCACGTTGTCACCTTCACTTTTTAGCCTCTATAGCTATATTTAGGTCTTAAAAAGAAATTGTAACCCTTTTTTTTCTTAAATTTTAAAAAGCTCCTTTTAATTTAAAATTCTAAAAGGGTTGTTCAAGTTCTTTGGTAAAGTGATAACAAGCCAGGGGATACAGGCATTACCTGTCTACCCAAATTCAACTTCATTGTCCTAACAATTGGTTGGTTTGGATGGTAGCAGGTAAGTGGACCCTGACCTCAGAACCTGGACTACCTGACAGATTCGACACTTTTGTACTAATTCGTTGCTTAAGTTTGCAAAACTCAATTAAAGAAAAAGTCTATTGCCAATCCTCTTGCTCAAATTCGTATCAAATTTTTGGATTGGAATATTGTCAAAAGTTACTTCAATTTAGTTTTTAGATTCCAAATGAGTGAATTAATTGTATGGTTCATTTATTGATGAGATTATTAAATCTAACACACACACACACACACACACACACACACACACACACACACACACACACACACACACACACACACACACACACACACACACACACACACACACACACATACACACATGCATGGATGCACATGCACATGCATATGCATATGCACACGAAATTTTTGAAAAAAATGGCAAATGAAGATCTTGAGATATTATCAATTTTGTTCAGAGTGTCATGGAATGGAGTTATATAAAGTTAAGGCATGGGTAGTATAGGCATATAATGTTTTGAGCTCATGCAACAATGTGTGAAGCTAGAAACTTGCAATATAGTCTTTTAAACGTTGATTATTGGAGGCATAACTACTTAGTATATAGCTGACTATCTAATAGCCTACATTGACACTTCAACCATGGTAGGAATTGAAAATAACATAATAAGTATACTTATGGCTTACTATCTAACAACCTATAATATACTGAGTATACATCAGCCATTGAAAATGATATGTATTAACATTGAGGTAGGTTTGAGAAATGATTACAATGGGGTGCGGGGGAGGGGAAGTAAGATCAGAATTTCAATTTGTTGGAGGTTGAATTTTTGAGATAGTGTCTTATTGTATTGATGATCAATACCTCTTGCACATGAGATTGAATGTATATCTTCACAAATAGGAGCTTTTGATTACACATTTAGAAATAAGAATCTCATTTTGAAAGACAATATATTAATGAATTGACAATTTGGAGATTGTAATGAACATGAGCTAGGTGCTTTTCATTTCATGTAGGTTGATAAATCTTATTTCTTTGGCTTATAAGAAACTATTTTTTGGATTCAAGTTGCTCAAGCATATTTCCATTCTTAACCTTGCATGTACGGTTTGACTCCTTGTAGTACTTCTTCTTAGAAATTATTATTCATTTTGCAAAGCACATGGTGTCCATCATTCAATAATATGCAACGAAGAGGATTTCGTATGAGATGAAAAGCACAAGATGTCGAAGTCATTTCTTTTAAGAGGTTTTGAACATATTGGAATGCCCTAAAGTCAAAGCAAGAAATCTTAAATAAGGATTTGTGACAACCCAATCTTCCATCAAATCCAAAGGTTATTGGCATCAAGTTTGCAAAATCCAAGGTTCCAAAGGTCGTTTCATTTTACTTAGTCAAGATGGTCGGCTTCTTTTTTCTTTCAGCTTTAGTTGGGTTCACTTTACTTTACTCTCAGTTAAATTCAATTCATAAACTCAAGGTTGGGTTGATCCCCAACCTGGAGGTTAGGACCAGCATTGGCATAGTTAGATCTATGCAGGCCAACACGGAGCCTACCAAGCTGAAATCCTCGAATTTGGCTAGCAAGATTTCAAGTATTGCAACCTTTGTCTTGATTCCTAACACAAAGACATATGAAAGGGTGAAGACCATTTTAGATCCATGCAGTGTATTTATATTTAAAGCTTGAAGTTCGAGAGCTCAAGCTTTTCTTGTAGCTCTAGGAAAGAGTGTTCATGATATGGAGGGAAAAGGAAAGCAAGAAGTCATCCATGAGGTACTACACAAATGTAAAGCATCTCCATCGATTCCATAATTGGTCTTTATAGTGTAGTAAATGGTCACCACTCAAGTGAAATCAATGAAGTAAGAGATGATTGCCGATGTAAATAGCAAAGTGAACAAAGTTGATCTTTACATGGAAGTAGAAGAGCAAGAATCTAGAATGAGAAATAGAACAATCTTATGCATTGAGGGTTGAAACATGAATACCTTCATGAGTAGTAAGGGTTAAGATTCTCAAACAAACATATAAGCTAAGGGGTACAAGCATTTGGAAATCTGAGAATCTCACTTCGATCCAGCTCAATGAGCTCACCAAAGTACAGGAAAGGATGCAAAGCAAGAAAATGGGCAGTTTATCGAGATGGACAAGCACTGATTAGGGACGACGAATCCAAACCCAAAGGCTCTAAGTATTAAACGATGTTATAAAAGCCACTTTATGATAGTATTAGAATATAGTTATGCCCTACAATAAACCAAGAGGAGATGAGCTTTGTGTGCTCCTCGAATCTCTAGTTACTCAGATGTAGTATGCCACATTTTGGTATTGTACTTTTGTCTCATAGACCCACGAGGTCTTTTGTAGATGTTAATAGATCTTTCTCTCTTTTCTCTCTCTCCCAACATGTATGAGGGGACATTGAGGGTCTTAGTCCAAGACGTATGCTCGACTAATGAGGAGATTAGAAAGAATATTTGATTAGAACTTGCCATAGAGTCAAGGAGTGTAATACCTCAATTGAGCTGTAGATTTGATGGAAATAGTTATCTCATAAACTTTCTACTAGTGTGTGGTTGAATTTGCTCAATGGGTTCCTAATGTCTATGCTTTGGCTTTTCTGCCTGAAGGTAATAACTTTCTCAATGTTTTCATAGCTATTGGGTAGTTTGGACCACAATCTTGCAATCATAATGATAGACCTAATTTTGCGAATCGAGTATGAGTTTTTGGTTCATGCCAAAATGGTTTATATGAATTTGAGTACGTATATCAAAGTCAATAAGAGCATTGTTTTAGTGCAAGGGACATCGGATATAACATTGAATTGTGGGAATGTGAGGGCACAAGGGCATTGTGACTCCCTATAATCGCAACTTTCTCGTGGCTTTGCTCTATTAGTACCTATCTTATTTGCTCTCAGGCCAACTTGTTAATGCAAGAGTGGACCTGTATAAGCTCAAGATTTTTGGGGAACTTCTAAGGTAGAAGGTGTGTAATGGACTTAAAGGAGATGCAAGCCTATATAGATGTTTACGTGTATCAAATCTTATACATACATACATACATATGTGTGTGTGATGTGCCCACCTGCACACAATTCACTACCCATGGGGTAGCTATCACTATGAACCATGGATCAACTATGCCATAAGTTGTCCTTTTAATTGCTGGTCAACCACTAAAGATCATAGAAGATCTTCATGAAAAATCTTGGAGCCTAGTTCAGATTGGTAGTAATTAGTAGAGTCTAGCAAGTAGTAATTAGTATCCTCTAATTCACATCAATGGCAATTATTAGTAATTGTTTGCAAGTTAGAGGTGGTTTTTTTAGAATAGCTAGAAGTACTTAGTAGCATCTAGCTAGTCAATAGTAGTAGTCTATAACTTTGTTTACTACTTAGTAACTAGTTAGTAAGTTACAAGTTTATTAGTTAGCTTAAGTACGAAGCTAGTCTTCATTTAGTATTTAGTAAGTACCTCTGTTTCACAGTAGTTCAGTTGATGCTCCTCCTCAAATTAGTTTTTTGAAATGTTAGAAATCGTTAGTAGTCTACTTATAGTAAGTTTACTACTTAGCAACTTGTAAGTTAGTAGTCATAAGTTTATTAATTAGTCTTAGTTTACTACTTAGTAACTAGTTAGTAAGTTGGTAGTCACAAGTTTATTAGTTAGTCTTAGTTTAATACTTAGTAACTAGTTAGTAAGTTAGTGGTCATGTTTTCCCTTTGTTTAGATAGCCAAAAATTAAAAGAAATTGTCTCCTAGGATGCCACGATATCTTAGTCTTGTGAAAGACACTATTGTTCCTTTTTTCTTGTATGTGAGGCTCAACTTTTCTTAGATTTGAAGGTGCAAGATGTTGTTACAAATGCCCTAAGAAAGGCGAGCAAAGGGGGATTCCTAGAGGCCACGATATCGCGGTCTTCAAGGAGTTCTCTTTGCTCATTTTTTTGCCCCTTCAAAAAACATTTATATGGGGCTAAAGTGGCATGAAGGAATGATTTGTCCTTCATTTGTATGGTTCTTCATTTGCTTTGTCCCTACGAAGGGAATGCAAGCATGAATCTAGGAAATCAATACACACACTAGTACCACCACAACAGGATTGATGTTCGATATTCAAAGGGCATTTCAAAGGGTTTTTCAATATATAAAAAATATTGCAAATGCCCTAGATTTTCCTACTCTTGCACTGTTCTATGAGAACCTCCAGCATTACCTTTGGTTGAGATCGTTGAGACAGAGAGTGACAAGCATAAAACTACCATGGAGAACAAAAATGGTCTTAGTGTGGGTTGGGAAATGATGGCGATGAGATTACATGGCAGCTTTCATATCTAAATAAAGTATCCCACCCAAGGATAGATAAGATATGGGTATTGAAGAGAGCCCTCATAAGGGAAAAAGAAAAAGGAAAAGGGGGCTCCAAGGAGGCTGTGATATTGCGGCCTCCTAGGAGCCTCCTCCTGCTAATTTTAATTTGGCCATAACTTTGTCAATAGGACTTCAAGTTTAGTTTAGTTTTTTTGTTTAAGATACTTATTTGTGTTTCATGAGAGCTAGACCAGATTAAATTTATATTTTCGTATGACCATGGATTCTTCTCATATAGAGTTTGTGGGTCATTGACCAAAGAATTTCATAAGACAAAATAGATAAGCTATGGGCATTAAAGGGAGCCCTCATAAGGGCCAAAAAATTTAGCAAAGGGGGATCCAAGTAGGCCATGATGTCGCGGCCTCTTGGGAGGCTCGTCTTGCCAATTTTAATTCTGCCATAATTTCGTCGGTCAATAGGAATTCAAATATGGTCATGTTTGCAGTCGAAACAATTGGAATGATATGATTTTGCAGGTTAGATTGTGAAAATTCTAAAAGTTTAGAAAGTTTTGTTTAAAATACTTATCTTTGTTTAAATCAAGCAAAAGCTTGTATGCCTTATGAAGCCCCCAAAATCAAGCAAAGGAGAAAGGCCGTGATACTACGGTCCCTATCAAGCCTCCTTTTTAAAATTTGTTTGAACCTTCAAGATGGTGCATTAAATGGCCTTAATGATTCAACAATGGCCACTAAAGCCTTTGATCTAGCCCTCAAAGGAGGCCATGATATCATGGTCCCTTTCAAGCCTCCTTTGTTATTATTTTTTGAACCTTCAAGATGGTGCATCAAATGGCCTTAACAATTTGGCAATGGGCACTAAAGCCTTTCATCTATCCCTCGAAGGAGGCCACAATATTGTAGCCACCAAGGACCCCAATTTTTGGCTAATTTCGGAGCTCCTTTTGTCTAAAAGCATGAACATAAAAAAGGGCCGAACAACGAGGCCGCAGGGAGGCCACGATGTCGCATCCTCCTTGTTGCCTCTTTTGGCCACTTTTTTGGCCTTCCAACATGATACTTAAGGGAGCTTGGTTGGTTTAGAAGCCCCATTTAAGAGGCTATGATATCATAACATTCTTGAAGACCTATTGGCCCCGTATTTAGGGCTTTGCCTAAACCCTTTTCTATCCACTTCAAGCACCCACAATAATAGAATAAAGAAAGCTCCCACACTCGTTTGAGCAGCTTCCCTTCCAAAGTCCCTACTCTAGAGGCTCTTCATCGTCACCATTTGCTAATCGATGTCTAGGTTGGCAATTTTTGTGGCACCCATTGGAGTCATGGTCATGTATACCTTTTTAGAGACCAAAAGGTTGTGTACTCCTTACGTGTCTATATCCTAATCTGGTGTGAGCTTGTGTGTGTTTTGAATTTATAATAACATAATATGTGCTGCCAAATTCATCTCTGAGCTTTCATAGATCATTAATGATCACATGCTCCTTGAAAGCAAGAATTCTAGGACTGAACAAGATGTTGGAGGTGAAAAAAATGTGCAGATGGGCCTCACAAGAGGGCGGCCTCTTGTGAGGTCCATCTGCTCTTTTTTTGCCTTGCAATATTGGCTAAATGTCTTAGTTGCAAGGCCATAAGAGGGTCCTATGGTGAGAAACAATGAGATTCCTATGGTCATGACACAAGGTTTCTATGCTGAATATCTTGTATTGTCATGCACAAGGTTCCTACAGTGAGAAATAATGAGATGGTCTTGGCTTTATGTAATGGTAATGCTCTACATGATTTCCACCACTAGGAAGCTATTGTCTCCAATGGTGTGATCATTCAAGATCTTTTGGAGAGTCATGCTCCTGTATCGCTTGAAACCCTTTTAGGGGGAAACCATTGGCCATATGAAAGATAAAAAAAGAGGGCCAAGGGGCTCATAGGAGGCCGTGATATCACAGCCTCTTGTGAGCCCCCTCGGCCCATTTTTTGGTCTATCATCGATCACAATCAATTCCCACTTCAAGGACTTGCTCTTCCATTCACAGGACCAAGAATCTATTGGAGCCTTATAGGAAAAGCCTAGATATGGAGAGGCCACTCCAAGGTAGCTATGGAGAGGCCACTTCAAGCAAAACTCTTCCTAGAGAAAGGGTAAAAAAATGGGAGAAAGCATCTCCCTCGAGACTGTGATATCGCGGCCTCTTGGGAGAGACTTTCTCTCTTTTTTTTAAACCTTTTAGAAGCTTGCGAGTTAAAGTATTTGACTAACTTGCTTGAGGAATGATGGACTGGGGTGATTGTCAGGTGCCAAGAGGAGGAGAGGGAGCTACACTAGGAGTTGTTGCCCCTTTGAGCTGGTCTTGTGGCTCCATGAGTCAAGAGAGGGTGTCAAGGGAGGGAGTCAAGGGAGTTGAGCAGATTGAGTTGAGAGAGGGAGTCAAGGGAGTTGAGTAGAGGGAGTCAGGGAGAGTAGTGTTGATTAGTGGAGAGTAGTTGAGTAGTGAAGTAGTTGAAAGCATGGAGTCAAGTAGCCGAGTAGTGGAGAGAGTAGTGAAGTAGTTGTTGAGAGTAGTGGAGGATTGACTTAAGTCTCTAAGTTTAGAAAACTACTGACTAGTTTTGACTAGTGTCTAAGTATTAACTTACTGACTAAAGAAACTAACTAACTAAGTACTAAGTAGTGGACTAAAGTAACTAGCTGACTAACTAAGTACTTACTACTAATTGGTGGACTAAAGTAACTAACTGACTAACTAAGTACTAAGTGACTTAAGTAACTAAGTAACTAAGTAGTGGAGAGTAGTAACTAAGTATTCCTACCCACCTACTTAGGAATGCCTGCCTAGCAATATTCCTCACAAGGTTAGTTGTAGTGATAAGGAGTGTCATTGATGATATACCAATCCCATATGGCATAGCCTCCCTTTGTTATGTTATGATAAGGTGACTATCCCTATCCATTAAAAGAACACAATCACAAAACAATATGCTACTCGATCTCTACCACATCATAAATGCATTGAGTGGTGCCTTACTAAAACATATTTCCTTCAATTTGGTCGCCATATTAATTTGGTTGCCATCATAGAATGTAACATTATTGTGAGATGTTACCATATCAGTACATTTGCTTTTCTCCATTGCCTTTTTATTGCTATTTCTCCTTGCCACCCTTACCCTTTTGGTGCTCTTCTTCCCATTCCTCATTTGCTCATTGCTCATATGACAATGTTGTCCTTCATTATGATCAATAATGGTGCTCAGTATTTAGATATTAAATATGACACTACTTCGCCATCCCCTACATTCAATTTCTTTGCTTCCCTTTGTTTGCAATAGCCTTTCTCTTCCTCTTTTGCCAACGCCTTTTTATCATTCTTTCTCATCATTTTCTCCTCCACCATCACTGTTCCACAAATCTTTCTTGTTGCCTTCCTCACCTTTCTACTACTCCATTCTTATTGTAGAGATATTTTACCTCTCACAATGCCATCCTTCCTTATCATCATGCATGGTTCAAAGGCATTAGATATTAGATATGATACTCTTTTTATGAGGTTTCTCTCTTGTACAACTCACCGAGAGTGACATTATATGCCAGTGTAGACATTTGTAAAGAGGTTCTTCAAACATGGTGAACACCCATTCATGTGAAAAGATGGTGAGTTTCCTACCTTGGAGACATGGTCGGCATGGTGGGATATATGGGTTTCTCAAAGGGGAGGATCATTCATGGAACAACATAAGGATGTTGGATTTGTGCCTTCTATAAATTTATCTGAAACTGAATATTCCAGTATGGGGGTCGCTCATGGGTATGCTAAACACATAAGACTATTTGAGGCCACTGCATTAGATCTAGCATTGTCTGTTCTTCAAAGTGCAATGGCCGGTAGGCATTTAGGAATTAGACCTAGTTTGAACAAACTACGTGAGAGACTTTTGACTGGTGGTTCTGGCAATGTATCAACAAAAAGGCTAGTTGATGTTGCACATAGTGTTATAGAAGAAGATGGGATTCAGACACCTAAATGCAGAGACCATCAATGGAGAAAATCCAAATTAAAAGGAGAAGAGGCTCCTTCACAACTGCTGCAATGACTGAGCATGATAGCCACATGCCATATTACATTTATGTTACTAGCAGACGACCAGTTGGTAGGAGAGGACATAACTCTACAAGTGTGCAAAAAGGGGACGTTCTATGCCAGGAGAAAATTGTCCATGATGCTATTTGGGCTATCAGAATAATAGAGCCATGTAGTGTGGTGACATGCTTTGGGTACATCATGACAACAAAGGCTCAATGTAGAGCACTCATTAATCCCTTGGGCCAAAGTGGAGTAGAGGGTGTCCTAGGAGACAACATCCTAATGGTTTTAAAGAAGAATTTGTGTGGTTTTGCAATACCTCTATAGCCCACACATGGAATGCTGACCAATCTATCCTAGGTGTGTTCGATCATTCGCCTGGAGTGTGGAAGCTTTTTGTTGGAACATCCATAAGAAACCATGAAAAAGAGTTGTTGTAAGAAGATGGTTTTGTACTTGAGGAGGATGAAAGTTTACATGTCTAGAGACCAAACATGCACATGAATGTTGCAGTTATGAGTCATGTTCATCCTGGTCGAAGAGACGATAGAATAGTGAAGTGGAGATCTAGATTGAGAAAAGAGTTTCAAGATAGGGTTCAAAATGCCAGTGTTTGAATGCAAAAGTGGTCCAAGAGAAAATAATGAGTGCTAATGAAATGCATCTTTTTCATGAGCGTACTGAAAATTCTATTTTATGGGTGCATATTGGCTCTCTGATATTATGATCAATCATGTAATTGGCTCTCACACTTGTGATTGTCCCTCTTGAGGATAGAGTGAGGGAGAAATGGAGGCGATTATCCCTCCTTGCTTATATTAAAATTTGCACAATCCTATGGAACACATTAGTTATTACTAACGCCAATTAATAGGAGCAATTGAATAGGGTAGGTGGTATTGCAATGATTTTAAATTTTTTGTTTTAGCAAACGTAAATTGTAACTAAAAAGAATGCTTGCTAGTCTTGTAACATAAATCAATAATGAATTACAATGAGAAAATGAACCAATGTCCTCGCTCGAACCAACACCTCGCTCCAATGTAGGTGCTCGAATTTTTGTAATCCCCGTCCCCTTCATGTGATAAGACCCAAAGGTGCCAAAATTTAGGACTATCCATACCATTTGCCAAGAAGGCTCCAACATGGTCGATTTGTAGAATCAACCAACAATCCGATGTCACTTGCAACTGATACAAAGAACAACCAATTGGCATCTATAGTAAGAAAAACCTCTATTTGGCGGCAACTTGGTCAACTGACATATAAATCTAAGCTACTTTGACCCACTTTTCAATACCTTGAGAAAAACACCACCCATAGAAATGATAGAAACGAAACAAATAGCCACAAATTTTCCAAGGTAACTCGGATCGAAGTGATCCAAAAACCAAAATTGATCAGCATCACATGCTCTGCACCACTGCAATATCCAAATTAGCAATTGATAGTCAAAATTGTAAACACAATTAATGAAGTCCAAACCATCAATGGCAACATAAAATCATGCAATGATAATACAAAAGATTGTCAAGCTGGGACCCAATCACAAATGAAAATAGGACCACCCGACACATTTAGAACAATGCCTCATTACCTTAAGAGACAAAACTAGGACAAAACCATAAAAAAATCCATAGCTAGAATATAGATGCATCATCACCACAAAACAAAGTGCATGGCCTTTATTAAGGGAGTGAAAGTGCAATATGTGAAAGTGCATGCTCCATCTCATGAGTGTAAGTGTAGGAATGTGCATAGATCCCACATGTGACTGCATCAATAATAGTAATCCCTTTAGGTGGATTGGGACCCTCATGAGGATAGATCCGCATGGAAACATTCAAACCATAACAATGAACATTGAAAGTGCTGACATCGCTCCAATTTATTCCCTAAGGACTCATAAGCAACTAAATCCACACTACAATTTCTTAAACTTGACTCGGGAAAACTAAAACCCCTTTTTGCACTAGTGGCAAATATTTGCATAGGCACCCATCAAAATAAGCCACAAACCTATGCCATAGTGCCCAATTTAAGATAGAAATATGCATACCACCCATGCAAGGATAAAAGGAATGTGGAATCCATGTCATAAGTGATAAGACAAATTGAGTGTAGGTGAATCTAAACTATGCAAAATCCATCCTCATGGATGCTAAATTCTATCCCCATGGATGTGCAGCTTTCTAGTCCTTTACAGGTGGAGCTTGGACCCTGATGGGTTGGAAACACAAAGCAAGTGAGTAACCTAACCATCTTATTAGATCCTTAACACTCATTTGTAAACTAAGAATTAAAATTCCACATAATAGAAAACCTTACCAATACATGGACATTCACCACCCTCTCACTCTCTCAACTGAATCCCATCCTATGGATGCACGTCTTCCTAGTCCCTTATAGGTGGAGTGTGGACCTTGATGGATATGTAGCTTCCTAGTCCCTTACAAGTGGAATGTGGACCCTAATAGATGCTAAATCCCATCCTCTATGGATGTGCAACTTTCTAGTCCCTTATGAGTGGAGCTTGGACCCTAATGGGTTGGAAATACCAAGCAAGCAAACAACCTAACCGTGTCATTAGGTCCTTAACTCTCTATGCTCATTAAACCTCTATGCTCCCACTTCTTAGTCTCAAACTAAGGAATAGGTCTACCCATAACCTCTATGCTCCCACTTCTTAGTCTCAAAATAAGGAATAGGTCTACCCATAACCACAAGGAGACTTGCCACCTTACCTTTCAAGAATCCAAGGATGGCCAACCCTACTAAACACTTTACCTAGAATGGTTAGGATATAGTACAACAAAAGCAACATTAGGAATAATTAATAATCATCAAGCATCCAACAATACCAAAATCTTAGAAAACAGACGAATGGCAACAAACACCACATAGGTACTTCCAAACCACAATAAAACAACATCAAATGCACCAAAGATATGAAAATAACAAAAAACAAGGGGAAGCTAATCAAACCTTTATGCTTTCATTATTCCCCCTAATAATATTCACCATCCTTGGTGAAGACAAACCACATAACCAAAACACCAATATAGAAACCAATCTAACAATCTGTGAAACACGAAATGTAAAGGAAATAAAAAACATCAATACTATTTCCATTCATCAATCAAAAATAAAGAAGAAATTCAAAAGATAGACAAGGTGAAAACACAACCCTATATTTTAATGGAATTGGACACAATACAATGAGAATGATTTTTCCAAGCCTTGTTGAGAAAAAGATAAAGTACAATTCAACAATTTCTATAGCTCAATAGGTGATAACTTTTGGTAAAATTTTTCTACTCAACAAAGTTTACAAGTCAACATGAGACACAATTCAACAAGAGATACAACTTTGACACACTAGGACGTAGCCAGAATTAACCAGACTAGGCTGAATGGAATTGGACTCATCAAAACATCCCAAACAAGCTGCACTGAATGGCTTGGATCAACATGATCAACATATCTCACATCATCAGCATCAAATCCATTATCATTGAACCAACCTCAATGGTTGGAAAATGAGGAATAGGAACGACACCAATAGGAGCAAGGTCAGCATTTTGAATAGGATGTTGCAAAACTAGTAGATTTATCAGCATATGATGATGCTACCCAATAATGATTCCACTAGATTGGTTCCAAAAAATTAGCTGCACCTACCATTTGAGGGAATGTACAAGCCTACAACAACAAAGTTGCAAGTAAATCATCACATTGCTTTTGAAAGTTGTCTACAAAAATGGCATATTGCCACTTTAGCTTGGCATTCTGCATCTGCATGACTACAAGCTGGGCATTCAAGGTTGTAGAATTGGAAACAATCTATGATTTTGTCAAGAAAGCCCTCGAATCATTCGTTTCTATTCTGGTGCCTATCTAGCTCACCCATCTTCTTACTTGTTGGAGTGCTAGGTTGCTTTTCAACCCCTTGTCCCCCAAGCTTCCATGATTTCAGAGATTGAATTTCAACGATTAGCTACTTTACTCCCTTCTCATGCGCTGCAAGATCTTGCATTTCCATTAACACATCATTGGCTTGGTCCAATGATTGTTACAAAGCCAAAGAATGTTCCTTTTAATACCCAATAAGTGGCATCTTTAGTAGATGAGCCCCTAATTGAATCGGATAGCTAGTGGGTTAACACTTGGGTTGTGTTTGGACTACCACATGTAGAAAGTATTAACCATTGGCTGCTTACCACTTGTTTTGGACTTTACCAACTGCACTTCCAACTATGTAATATGCAAGAGCAATTAACAATAGTTTTCTTGTGCATATTTGAGCCCCGCTCACCACATTTGAATCGGCATCTGCATCATGGTGGTTCAAAATAGTAGTCAACTTATAACCTAACCCAATATCGATTGTAACTGGTCTAGGTAGTAGTCCCACACCTTTTGGGCTTCTATATAGTCAAAGTGTTGTACAAATCCGAAAGTGTCTCCACATTTAACATAAGGGTTGACTCTGAGTAGCCACTATAACTTGACCCAATATCGATTGTAACTGGTCACACCTTTTGGGTTTCTACAGTCAGAGTGTCGTACAAATCTGAAAGTGTCTCCACATTTAACATAAGGTTGACTCCGAGAATTCAACATACCCCCTTTACCTAGGCATCTAGGAAATGAGCTCAAGTTGAAGTCTTCGTGACATTTTGCATTACTCGGACCGACTCTTGAGCTAAGGCTTCCATTCCTTGTGGTGAGCAGTGGATAGCTCTATTGACAACTCCATAAGCCATCTCTCTATGCTTTCAACTTGTTTAAGAGCCACAACTTCTTTGTGTAACCAAGGACTCATTGGCTCTTAGGAGACAATCTCCCATTCCAAACCTCTCAAAGCATTTCTAAGCCTCTTCCACATCGACTACTATGGAAGAGCCTCTAGATGCATGGTGCTGGAGAATGTGGGTGGTCTAAAACTCATGATAATTAAACTCTAAATTGTTTAGCTTGGCATGGGAGATCGAGCCACAATGACATTCCATCCATCGTGGTGCCTGATTGGGAAACCATGCTGGTTTTAATTACATGCTTGTATGAATGTAATGATGACTTGAGCTCTATTATTTAGCCACTGGCTCATAGTTAAATTCTAGGTATTGTGGTGCTTGACAAGCTATCATGCTCACACAAATGTGATGAATAAAACTATAGCCAGGTACAATTGGAATATGGGATATCTATGAGATGGTCACCGAGAAAGGGCACCATCATGGTTGAGGTGGACCATTGCAGCGAAGGACTTGGTCTAACTTGTTAGAGGACCAACCACTGTGGTGGAGGATGTGGACTACTATACTGGCCGCTATGATCTTAAATCATATTGTGAGCATCTTGGAATATGTAATCATTATCAATATATGATGATAACAAGGATTCCATCAATTTAATGAAATGATAAGCATGGTGGATTACAAGGATTCTACAATCATTTCATGGATTTTACAAAGATTGCATGCATGATGTATGAGGTTGAGGCCATTGTTGTGCTTGACTTGTGTGATGCAAGACACCGTAGTTCCTGACTTGGGTCATATGGCTAGAAAAGAATTAATGTAGTCTAACCAATGACAGGTATAGTAGGCACTTCTACTTAATGGGGACTATGCATGCAATTCAATAATATAGTTCTCCCACCATTTGTAATCCTTCATCTAGACCCTCATGCTCTATCTCAACACTTGTCTCCACTTCCATCTGCACCCTCTTCCTCCTCATCCTCCACCTTCTAGGCTCCTCACCTCCTCTCCTCTATCTCATTTCCATGCCTCTGATTTAGAATAGCATTATCCCTATCGTATATTTGGCATGCTCTAAGGTCATCACCTTGAATTGCCTATATGTTCTCATGTTGGTAATTGTGTATAGGTTGTGGCATGAGGAGCATTTCCCCCCAAATTGAGGATCGTACATTTCCACCTAAGGGAGAGTGAGGGCTTCTATTTTGTTTATATAGATATCTTGGTGACATAGATGAAGAGAAGAGCGTACTCAGAGCATATATATGGAGGATTCTCTATGACAATAGGCACCTTGTCACTCAAAGTCTTTGAATTATGTTTTCATTTCTTGTGTAGAGGGCTTCTACCCTTCCTTGACTAAATAGTCACTGTTAAATACTCCACAATGTTTTTCAACACTAATAAGTCATTTTGAATATAATAGCTCTAAGGTGTAGCAATATGGTGGCCGGTGATAGCAGAAGTGAGAGAGGGAGAGAGAGAGGAGTGCACATGATATAGCTACCTATACACTAAGTGTATTGACAATGAACATGAAGATATACATGTGAACCCCTTAGGGTTAGGGTTAGGGTTTGCCCCTATGCCCTATGTGGATAGTGCAATTTACACTATCTTTAACACCCCCTCTTAAATTGCATTGGGTAAGTAGAGGGGGTGCATGTACAAGACCTTTTTGTGGATTTCGTTTGGTGCGTATGCTAGCATCCAAAACTGAAAAGAAATCAGAGTAGTATGTGTGTATATGAGCACATTGACTATGTAGCGGAAGCATGTACAATGAGTACAACTTACGAGATCCTGTACATATCGTGGATTTCCCCCTCTTAAGTTGTGGGTCATCCTTCGCCTTTGGGAATGAAACCCAAATAATGGGCCGAAGGGAAGAGGAAGGAAATGTGCAAAAAGTAAAGTCCACCTGGATCAAAGACTGGTCGGTCGAAAGATGATTGCGTGAAGGTCTGTATGTATGGCTACGTGCTGAGCATGTCAAAGCTAAACATGTCATGAGTCACCATGGATTGTGCAGCTGTTCTATAAAAGAGGCATTCGGATGTGAAGCTAGTTGATGTAGCTATGGTGATGTAATCTGGTAGGTTGTGACATACAAGGGTGTCACCAACCCAAAAGAACTAATAGCAATGTGTGAGGTATATTGCAGTAGAGGTATAATCTCTATCAAATGACGCAGGGTTGAAGAAAACATAGTCGGTCTGGATAGAGTGATCCACGGGCTAAAAATCTGGGGCTGAAGGTGCAGGTATGATACGCTGCTTTGGTGAATAAGAGGCCCATACAAATGACAAGGTATAGGAACCTATCCAACCTATATGCTCAACTGTCATGAGCTAGAGGTCATCTGTTGTGTGCATAGCTAAACATCCATCGGCATGAGATGTAGCATTTGTCATAGGCTCGTCGAGGAGTTGATAGTAGAAAGGACTAGAAACCTGAAGTACAATTGTGAATGCATAAGATGTCCCTGAGGCATATGTGGTGTCGAAAGTTGATGAAGGGATCGATCTAAAGTCGTGGATCCAACCACTAATCTGCATCATGTAAGGACTGTATACTACAGCCATAAGTGCATGATGAAACAGTGAGTCTCCCCAGGTTGTGCTATGGTTGAACTTGATGATGTCTACTGCACTGGGGTAGACCACACTAATGCATAAGTATCCTTGTGCTGAGGAATGATCTACTGATCGAAAGAGCTGGTGATAAAAACTAGATCCAAGGATGCAATGTGGCATGACTAAGCTGATGCTGGAATGTCGTGAAGTGCTGATCTGAATTGTTGAAGGGAATTGAGCCCATGGTATGCTCTGTGTCAGAGGTGAAAGCATCAGTGATGGATGCTTGAATAGAATCACTCGAAGAGTTGAATGCACTGTGGCACATAACTCTACATGTGGCAAAAGATGTGAGTGCCTCGTATTGAGGACTTACCTGCTGAAGAATTGCATGATCATAGGCGAATTCCTGCTGAGCATCTGTATCCATGACAAAAGATGGAGTCAGATCCATGCGTGAATGTGATGGATGTACATCACTAGAATCAAACTGTGCTAATGTACATGAGACTGTCTCATGCTGAGGAATTACCGTCAAATTTGCCTCGAGCTGAGGGCTTATTGTCAAATGTGCCTCATGCTGAGGGCTTACCAAGAAGTGCGCCTCATGTTGAGGGCTTACCAAGAAGTGTGCCTCATGCTGAGGGCTTACTAAGGACTGTACATGGATGGCATGTGTGCATGCAAGAAGAATGCAACAATCCTGAATCTGAGAGGAAGATCATTGCCAAGTGTCACACTAAGGTGCTGAAGTGCCAAATGCTAAGAATATTGAGCTGGTGTCAGATGTGTGAATGTGTAGATCGATGATAGATCCGATGGAATTGATGCCAGTGGGAACTAATCGGGTAATGCGGCAATGGCTGAATTGGCTTGGTGGAGTTGGATCTCCTCTAAGGCGGTGCTAGTCTAAACCTAGACTACACGTCGAATCGTAAAATGCAACAAATGAATTTTATCTTGATTCATTTTGAGTGCTGGGTACATTGCAGAGAATCAGGAGGTGGTTCCAATGATGAGGATTCAATTATGCTGACTTGTGGAAATGTCAAAAGGTAGATATGAGGCATTCAACATGTAGAGCGTGAGCTGGCGATCATTTTTGCTTTTTGGATCACCTCCAAATTCCCCCTGGATCAAAAGTTATGGCTCCTGGAAGGATAGACCAAACTTTGTCCAAGGAGGGGGTCCAAATTGATGATCTGGCCCATGGTGATGTGGTAGTGTGACATGGAAATGGTGGTCACATGCTGCTTACAAGGTGTGCCTGTGAGGCACTGTGTGCTGAGGTGGCAGATAAGGTGCCATGTGGTAGATTCTGACCCTAGGAGGGTTGAAGTAATGCATCTTGCCACATGTCAAGGTACTGACCAAGGTTCACTTAACCTAACCAACCCCAAAGTAACGTAGTCTAACCAAACCCCAAACTAACTTAACTAACCCCAAAGTAACTTAATCCAACCAAACCCCAAACTAATTTAACCAACCCTATCTCTTCAGGGTTGGCTTAAGTGATGCCACGTGTCTCTCCTAAGGTTTGAAACCTTGGAGATCATGACGATGGAGACGACGACGTGAAGAAGGTTCGTGACCTTGGAGAATTATCCCTGATTGTGTGACAGAGATGGAGGTTGCTGTGGAGGAGGCATTTGTAGATGAGGCACCCTGAGGGAGCCGGTCGTCGACTGCAGCGTTGTGCACGTAGATTGACCCGCTGGAATTGGCCGTCGAGGGTCGCTACTGTGAAGCTCGTTGAGCTGTAGTGCTTTTGCATGTGGAGGTGTTGAAGGCTGTTTGAGTTGAGGCGCTTGAGCAGAGTTTGACGATGGCGAGGCTGAACACCCGGGCTATCGTGGATGGTGGGTCGATGCAAAGTTGGAGTTGTCTGAGCGGGTCATAGAAGTCCGTAGCTGCTCCGATGATGGACTTCACTAGAGCCAGTCAGGTAGGTGTTTGGGTTGATAGAACCACATAGACTCTAGAGCCACTCCCATTGATGGTATCTGCGTAGGAGCTTATTGTTGGCAGCTGCGCCTGGTCACGAAGACCCATGCTCATTGGAGGAGGTGATTGCTCGTAGAGATTTGTTAGGCAGTCCATTGAAGGCGAAGGAGCTTCTAAGTTGCATTGTCTGTGGGGGTCTCTACTTGGAGGCTGTGGTAAACCTACTGGTTCAACCGTTTGAGGGAGGCCTCGATGGACATGGATTCCGTAGGGAGTGTTGGTTGCAGAGCCGCTATGGAAAAACAGGGAGCCACTGTGGTTGTGTAGTCATTTGGAGGTAGCTTTGAGAGTCGTTGAAGGAGCCGTGAAGGCGCTGTAGCTCGACTCGGAGTCTAGTCTTATAGGCATCCAGGCTATTGTTGTATGTTGCACCTTAGAATCCAATTTGTCCTTTGCTTGCTGTTGCTCCTTAGTTTGAGTTGCGTAGGTCGTAGTAGTCTTTGCTAGCTATAGAGTCCAGGGAACCCGTAGAGACCTTAGAATCTTGAGTCGTTTATGCAAATCTACATAGTAGAGAGCCTACAGAAAACTTAAAATCTCTCCTGAAAGTTCCTAGCAAAGGAAAGAGATGCAGACACCTTCACAGAAGGAGATAACTCTCTCTCTCTCAAAGAACGTAATCGCTCAAGGAATGAAAACTAGAGCTCCAAATGACGGAATCGGAAGCTTTCTGAACTGAATCGAAGAGGAGAAGGAGCTCTACGACGAGAGCTAGAGATAGAACGAAAATGCCTCAAGGAGAGGGCTTGTGCCTTGACTGAGCAAGGGCTTGTGTGCCTTGACACAGCAAGGGCTTTCACTCTCTCTCATGGAAATCTCTCAATGGAAGATGCCTCATGGAAGGAGGGCTTGACACTCATGAAGGGAGTGGAGCACCATTGGCTCTGATACCATGATAGCGGAAGTGAGAGAGGGAAGTGCACACGATATAGCTACCTGTACACTAAGTGTATTGACAATGAACATGAAGATATACATGTGAATCCCTTAGGGTTAGGGTTAGGGTTTTCCCCTATGCCCTATGTGGATAGTGCACTTTACACTATCTTTAACAGCCGGGGCTAGTCTCTATCAATCACATTTAGAAAGTAGATCTACAATAGCTTCGGTGTACGAAGCCTCTTAGATCTAATATAGTTTCTCAATAGTTTGGGTGCTAGGCCAAAAGTAGCTCATGCAGACTAGTGCGATGGTCGACATGGGGCATGTGTCTTGCATCAGGAACAAGTGTGATCGTCCACATGGAGGTGGGCAATTGGGATAGACCATGTATGCCACTGAATGTTAGCCTAGTGGTTGGCATGGACAACTAGGTTGGTCCATGTGTGCAATGACACCTATTCCCCAAGTGGAACCAACATGATGGTTGACATGGGCCATGTATCTTCCATCAAGAATGAGCATGGTGGTCCACATGGGAGGTGGATTATCAGGTTGGTCTATGTGTGACACTGAGCGCCATCATGGTGGTTGACACATGGACTACTATGTTAGTCCATGTATGCCATCGAGACTCTGAAGCAACATCTGTCGCTCGATCAACATGGACCACCGAGCTAGTCCATGTATGCTACTAATGACACGTGTTTTGTGCATGAACCAACATGGTGGTAAATGTGAAACATTGGGTTGGTCCATGTTCCCATCATGAGCCTAGCCTGAACGATGAATAGAACAAGAATGATGATGCCTATTATACATGACCACGTACTATACATGATCATGCTTGGGAAATGGTGTAACTGGTGAAGTAATGCGGGAGGTCCCTAATGTGACAAGGTGGCTAGTGAAATAAAGGGACGGGTTGAATGTGGGCACCCCCCAATGTGACATGGCAAAAAAATCTTGCAAGAATGTGAGCTGGGACTCATATCAAAGTATGACCCATGAGCTTGACATAGCGTGTCCCCAAAATGGGTCGATGATTGGCTATTCTTGAGCATGCTTTGGCTCTCATACATTTTTAAACTAACTAAGCTAGTCATGACATGAGATAGGTTTTTTCTAATGATCTATTATCATTTTGAAACAAAATTGAGTAAGTTGAACATAATATAAAAAACCTCTCCTCTAGGGAGTGACCATTGGGATCATTGCAAGGCTGTCCCTACTAAGCTTCACATGGATTCTTGAGCTCTTGAGCCTTATGATCGTTGGTACTTATTTTCTCTCCTTTTCCAAGCAATAAATTTGTATTTGCAATCATGTGTCCTTTGTAGATCTTTCTTTACTTGTTACCCATCAATTCAAATATTATACAAATTGAATACAACGATCGGCCTGAACAATATTTTCTACCTATGCTCAATGAGTAGAAAAGCCACATTAAATAGAAAATAGCAGCAACAAGTATTTCACTCTTTTTTTTTTTTAGACTCACATACCCACTCATCCACCTGTTTGGCCCTATCTAGGGGCACCCTGCCCTGGGCCTTAACTTGTGGTAAAGCTTTCTCATGAAAAATCAAGAATTACTAGCTTGCATTTCATAAAATATAGCCAAAAAATGAATAGGGAATATAAGATAACTGAGAAACTCCATAATGAGGGGAATAAATAAGCAAGCATGTCACGTCCTATGAAAATATTAACCTTCATGACAAATTCAAAAGTCCAATATTAAAGAGATATCATATAAAGGCCAATTTCCATGACAATTGATATCAAATAAAAATATTTTAGGGACGTGTGCTAATCAAATTACAAGTATAGGATTAAAAAGGTATGAAACAAGAGCAAGCACATTAATAAGTCTTAATATTCCAAATACTTGCCTATTTTTATCACTTAGCCCTTATCATCAAACCAATTAAATGGGTTCATGCAAAAGTGGGGTCAAAATATTTTCATTTGAGCATCAGCCCTTTGTTCTTTCTCAACATAAGTTTTTCTTCTCATTAACTAATTTTTCGTTGCTCTAAGTGCCATTAAAATCTTGTCAAAATCAAACCAACAGGATGTGAGCCCACCATGTGTTATAGTTTCCCATGACATGTGTAGCCTAATGCCAAGATTAGTGGTGAGGTGTGGCTATATTGGATGAAAATTATGCTTTAAATTGATTATTCTAGCCGAGGTCATAGTTGGGATAGCATTGAATCGTGATAATGCAACATCTATGACATCTATAGGTCAAATAAACGCAATGATGGTAGAATGCTAACTCTTTGTTGTGTGTGTGTGCGTGTGCGTGCACGAGTGCATGCACATGTGTGCACGAGAGCATTCATGCTTGATGCATACATGTGCATATATGCATGTGTGTGTGTGCGTGAATGAGTGCATGCGCATATGTGCACAAGAGCATTCATGCTTGATGCATACATGTGCATGTATGCATGTGTGTGTATTTGTGTGTGCGTGCATGAGAGAGAGAGAGAGAGAGAGAGAGAGAGAGAGAGAGAAAGAGAGAGAGAGAGAGAGAGAGAGAGAGAGGACTAGTGGCAATTGAGTAAAGTTTTACATCCTAAGAACTACCAACACTAACATTAATGACCCTCAAGTAGAAAAAATAAATAAATATCCTAATTGCTTAAACAGAGAGTTTAATTGATTTAAACCATAGCTGGTAAAAATGTCGTGCAATTGGACCAAAACAAAGTACAAGTAGTGATGAGCATTCCATATTTTGCTATGAGTGACTAGGGATTGGGCTAGAATTAAATCTAAAATTTCTAGCCAATAAATTAGGATTGAGTTGTGATTGGCCATGATTGAGTCAATATTTTCACAAGATGATGGAAATGATTTTGATACGACTAAAAAGCTAGAGTACAAAAAATTTGTACATAAATTGGCAATCTAGACACTTCCCAAATGCAAAAATTCATTTGATTTCAACGATGATTATCGATGGATGAAAACTTATCTATGTTAGGCAACAAAAATGTTTGCCAAAGCGTCAAGAAATACCCTAGTACATGATGAAACTTTTAGAGTTAAGGGAAATATGCTAAGGTTTGCCTATTTAAGCGGTGAGGAATGTTTTTCTCGAAAACAAAAAGAAATCCTTACGTGAATACTAGGGTGGTTAGTCCAAAAATGCCGACTTAAATTAGGATGGTCGGGTGGTTAGTCCAAAAATGCCGACTTAAATTAGGATGGTCAGTCCCAAAAAGGCCAAGATTACAATGATAATGAATCTTGCTAGAGTCATATGGTCAGCCAAACCTATTTGGTATCAATGGTAAAGAAAGTGGGAGTAAATCTATTTCTACTCATACTCTAGTGCACAATGATGAATGATGAGTATGGATAATGAATCTAAGACATTTATCTTCTAAGGCAATTTAGAATTGCTTAAGTGAAAAACAATAATAGCTTTAAAGCTATGAGAAACCAAGATTAGACTAGGAAAGGCATCAACAAGCCAAGAAAGAGAACATGTTAAATGAACATATTCATAGTTCTTGCATAAGTGGAACAACATAACGTGTTGTAGGTACTTATTGGTGGTTATGCTCACAATCAATCATACATACATACATACATACTCGTGAGCCAACTCAAAACGTCTAGGAATCATATAATCACAAACGAATCACTCACTCATGTTAAACTCAAAACTTGTAGGATCACACACCCATCACTCACTCATGACACGGTTAGGGAAGTATCCCTCCAAAAAATTGCGAGGGTAACCAAAAATATATCGCCATGTGAAGGTGCGGCGAAAAAAAATTGTATAACGGGAAGAAAAGGGAAAGGAGCATAAAGAAGAGAACATGTTACATGAAGATATATTTCACAGTTCATGAATAAGTTGCAGCATGCATAACGCGTTGTGTATGTAGTTCAGTCTGTGGTAGATTGGAATGCTCAATGCGCATTGATTGATTCACTTCAAAATACAAATTCTAGAGCAAAGTCCGTGTTGTTTCGTAACTTACTTTGAGCTTCATGATTCCTCGAGCATCATCACCCTCTTCAGATCTCGCCTCGCTGAGAAGCTTTAACAGCTCTGCGCATCGCTTCTTCAACGCCGGATTGCAGTTGCTCTGCATCACCAGTAGCAGCTTCCTTGGTAGCCCCGACACCATCACCATCTTCGTTGCTCCCGCTTCTGATCCGCCCTTCGCCACCTTGAATATCGTCAGCATCATCAACACCGCGTACATTGTGCATGCCTCCGACACCCTCATCAACACTGCAGCCAAGTTGCTCACCGTGCTCGGAACGCTCATCAATGCTTCTCTGCCTTCCTCGGTCGTGCTCACCATATCCAATACCTCCAACGCCATCTCTGCGCACAGCGGAGAACACTTGGGCACAAGGTCGACGAGAAGCACTACAAAACCACTGCTCACAACCCAGCTGCCGACATTTTTTGAAGACGTTATCAGGGCCCTCAGCAGGCTTAGCCCTGCTGTCATTGCGCCCGGGTCCTCTTTTTCTTTCACTAAACACTTCAGCCCGGCGGAAACCTCGGATCTCAAGGCTGTTTCGACGCTTGCGTCCTTGGATTTAAGCAAGCTCTCGAGAATTTTCGCGGCATCTTTTCTTATTTCAAGAGGGCCATCGAGAAGAAAGTTAAATAGCCAGTGAAGCGTGACAGAATCTCGGAGAGCCTTCTTCGCCGTTGAATCTGAGGGTAATTGTACCAAGATGGATAGTACTTCGCAACTGATTTCCCGAGAGGCATCAGGGTTAAAGTGAGATAATAGCAACTCCGTCCCAGAGTCCTTCATGAATCCTCTCTTTAGAAGCTCACTTTCCTTCAAAATAGCTCCAATAGACTTCAACGTATCGACCTTGTCTGGCCTCCTTGATTCCCTGAGCGCCTTAAGAAGCCCCTTTAACGATTCCTTCTCTGCTACTTCCTGCTTGCCGCGACGCTGTCCTGACCATTCTCTGATGAACCGGCTTAACATGTGATTAGGAGTGAGTGAAACATTAGACAGCTTCTGCATCGTGATCGGACACGTTTTATGTCCCGTGTCCAACCATTTTTGGATACTCTTTCGATCATACGTGTGTCCCGTTTGAAGGGTCACCGGATCAGACATGATGTCGAGAGAGATTGGGCACAAGAAATCATTGGGAGCATCCCTGTCATCGAATTGCTGCATTGTCTGATGTGCTAAACCACATACAATATTCGGTTTAACGGCCCAACCCAACGATGTGGAATCTCAGAAAAACTAGAGACAATATGAAGCTCCAAAATACATCAAACCCAGGAAGACGTGTTGCGCACTAGTGACACCAGAACGTCTTGCTATTCTTCAGAGATGCAAGAGCTTCAAATCAACGAAGCTGCATACAACCGAATTCATGCGGGGGGAGGTTAGAAATACCAAAAGCCTTCCGAGAATGTGACACTTCAAGATGCCGGACAAGGCGACCTGCACGTGTCCATGGTGCGCTCTGTCGATCTGAAGTCGGCATGGATGGGGAAAGACCAAGATTGGAGCAGAGAAAAGGTCAGGCAAGATTGGGGCATAGAAAAAAATGACGATTGAAGGAGAGAAAAGGTCAGGCGAATTGTTGGACGAGAAGGAACCCGATCGATATAGATGAAGCACGGAAAAGAAAGCTAAAAAGACGTCAGGGGCGAGAAAAACGAGCAAGCACAAAGCGAAAACTGAAGGTGAGGGCGAAAGAATAGGCCGTGTAGGGTGGAAGAAAATGGAGATATGAGAATAGACTAAGTAAAAGTCTGAAGATAAAGAGAGGCATAGGTGATAGGACTAAGGAAAAGTCTAAAGAACTATTGAATTAAAGTGAAACTGAATCAGAGAGAAAAACAAGGCATACATGATAGGCCCAAAACGGAGCTCACGCACATGTGCTTGGTAGTTTGCACAATTTCGACACTTTAACTAAGCCACATGTGCACGTAGTTTGCATGATTTGGGTCCACCACCATCGGCGCTCGGATTGTATGAGAATACTAGCTTGACTTTGGTTTCTCTAGGAGGTTAGTGGATTGTGTATACACATGAGAGGTTAGCTTGCCTTTGGTTTCTCTAAGAGGTTAGTGGATTGTGTATGCACATGAGAGGTTAGCTGAGTATTATAGATGGTCATTATTTTTTTTTTCAAAGAATAGATGGTCATTCTTAAAAGAATGCCTCCTAGAAGAATGTTTAGCACTAAAGACACGAGATGCCTTGGTGGCATAATCAGCAAGGCCCCCAAGATGCCAACTTTGAGAGCTAAGCCATTATATGCGCATGGGCTAATATATTGTATAAGTACCCCTTAGGAGAATGTTTAGCACTAACGACACGAGATGCCTAATGGCATAATCAATAAGCCTCCCAAGATGTCAACTCTGAGAGCAAGCCATTTTATGCGCATGGGCTAATATGTTATGTTGAAAGAGCAATTAGTCAAATGGATCGGAGGGCTTTCGGACACCGAGAGTGACTAAATATCGCCGCTCACCCTCACAAAAAACCTGGAAGCATGCAGCAGAATCCCTCAATGGAAGCAAGCTTGGAATCCACGGTGCTCAAGGATAAGGAGCGGTGCAATCGAGCCATGGTGGGGGGTTTATGTGGAAGCAAATGTATGGTGTACCATCTCATTCAAACACACGTGCCACGTGGGTCTAGAGGGTAGTATGGATAGATAACCATGGGTCACGGGTGCCCATGTTGAAATGATCAATCGTGTGAAATTACGAGTCAAAATGTAAGTTTGACTGGGATATTTATGAAAATGCGAGTGGAGGAGGTTGACACAGAGAGAGAGAGACAGAGTAAAAGTAACTACTTAGTAAAAGTAACTTTTAATAATAGGAACATTCTAGATTTGACTGCGTGGAAGGCGACGCGGGAATGTCCACGTAAACGTGATTCACTTTATAAACCTTTTTCTTTCCAGGTCAACAGTCAAAGTTTATCATTATCTGTTTTGGGGACCACTTCGCCGCCATCCCTACCGCCGGGACCATACCGCTACGTGTGCTTCACACGTGTCGCTGCTCTCATCCAAAAGAGCGGTCAAGTCCTTTTCTTTGACCTTATCCGTCGCCTTTAGAATTGGCGGTTTTATCTTTGACCCACCAAGACGACTTTTCTATTTGCCCTTTTACAAAAGATCTCCTATTATTACCTCCATACATCGAATTAGATATATCAACAAAAAAACAACATGAATTTCATTCATCCTAGATGGTTGAGAGAGAGAGAGAGAGAAGGAGAAGGAGAAGAAGAGAGAGAGAGAGAGAAAAAGGGGGGAGGAAAAAGTGGAGGATTTCAAGGGATGAAAAGAAGAAGAGGGGAGAGAGAGAGAGAGAGAAAGAGAGAGAGAGAGAGAGAGAGAGAGAGAGAGAGAGAGAGAGAGAGAGGCAGAGAATATCATGGGATAGAAATTAGAATACTTACATGCTCCTCCATAACGTAAGTGAACCTAAGGTCAAAGTAGCCACTCAATGAACATAAGCAAAAAATTTAACCTTAGTTGTCCGCGATGACCACCACACATTTTTCTCCTAATACTGCGAGAGTCCTGTTGGTTGAGTGGCCCGTTCGTTGCAGGCCACTCAACACTCTCGACAAGAGGCCACCCTATGAGGGAGACTAAGTTGTGCTACCGGTGAGCGCGATGATTGCCACGCGAGGAATTAAATAACTACATAGGAATTAAATAACTTCCTCATTCCCTTACTAGCTTATTCAAATGTAGCTACAACTTCAACGGTGAAAGGACCAACTTGAACCATATCACTTTTTTGTAACGTGCCTAGTTTGCAATGTGGGAATGTCCTCACATGACGTCAAAGTGGAAACTACTAGGTAAAGAGACTACTAAAATTTGTAAAATGTTCCTACTAAGGTAGAAAAAAAAAGCACCAATTTTCCCTTCATATCAACAACACATGCAGGGAACACATCATGCCCTGTCCTTGACAACCACTAACTTAAGTAGTCTCTATGGGCAAGAGCCCAGCAAACCAACTATTTACCTTTGACAATCTCCTACACTACAACTCCCCTAAAGGTTCATTAAATTTAAAGGTCCAAAGCATTATCATGCATCATTGTTACTTTATTCCTAGCTATGCTATAACCATCGCAATCATTGTTATATCCAAATAAAATGCATATAGATGGTTTAGCTTAGATGTATGTGAGTATCATGCACATTAATTGCATAGTTATAAGATCAAATATTATAGCAATATATAAAAGGGATTACATAAAATGGTCTAATACATGAGAAAAAAGAAACCTACAGAGGCTAAATTAACTACCAATTAAAGATGATTTTTTTTAGTGGCATCTCACTATAGGAAATTGACTAGTTTTTCAATGTTTTCTCTGATGGAGATTACATTAATTTTTTTTTAAATTTGAAAAACATGGATATTAGCATTAGTATAAGCGTTAATGTTTTGGTTTTGGTATTAGCATTGTTAATTAGCACTAGTTCTTGATGAAGACATACATTATAACAAAAATACGTCAATATTTCCATCGATATAACTTCGAGAACCCTATTGATGATAATATTGCTAGTTATATGGAAGGTAATATTGATGGTGGTAATTTTTACAAAATGATTTTTGATAGTAACATCGATGCCTTTTCTTTTGGCACAAATTTTTAAGGGCAGATTAGGCTTGGCCTTGCCTAATTCTACCCATTTGTGTATAATATTGTATGTATTACATTGTATTTTGCGTTTGCGTATTACATTATTTGTGACTTAAAAATTATAGGCTTGTATACATCACTACGTCACTACTCATCACTATGTCATGGCATATATAATAGACTAGTCATCATCGTCGTTGCCACCATCCACTTCACCATCTTCATGATTGCCACCCCCTTCCTCCTCTTCATCTCTTGCTCCAGTTGCTATGTCAGCATGTCAGACCTCTTTCAAGACATCGTCTCCATCTAGGGGGTGTCTAACAAGCACACATGTTAGAGGTTAGGACATCTTCTACTTGTTCAATTTGAGCATTCAAAAATAACTGCAAAGTTTGAAGAGCTCCATTAAAAAAGGGGACGAGTTCCCTACTTTGGGCACGTCACTCAAAGTGTGCTTTCGTACCATGTTGGTACACATTTCTATATTCTTCCTCCATAAAACCCTTGTCCATTTAGGAATGCTAACATTTACAAGAATACATGTTAGTTAAAATTGTTTAGATGCTACAATCCAAACATACTACAAGACAAACAATAGTGAACTTATAAAGTATTCATCGAAGGCATCCCTACCTCTTGCTCCTAAGCAATATTGGCCCATTTTAGCCACCTTTAGCAACTGCTACCCCCCATTGTTGATTGTACCTTTGGGATCCTTCCTCATTTCTTTCCTTACTTTCTTCCAATTGTCCTGGTAGTAGGCCCAAGCCCTGCCCAAGCAGGCTTGCTGTCCCCATCTCTTGTTGCCCTAAATATTTGATCTTTTCATGATTAAGCACTTGAGACATCTTCGTCATCATCCAATGAGATTCAAACTCGTCCTTATCTGGCATTGCAAATCATGACCTCAATGATTTTAAAAACTCAATTATTTTTCTTTCTAGGCTGGTGTTGTAGAGCTAGTGCATGCAATGGATGACCCTTTTTCCTCGTGAATCAAGCACAACATGATTATGGTCATCAACATCATAGGACAGAGTCACAGAATCTTAGGAGCTAGCTTCTCCATGGTACTGCTTCCACCTCCCATAGAGCAATATCTATGGTGCGAACTCTCCCGCTCCTTATCCTTGGAAGTACCTCGAGAGATAGAGATAGAGATAGAGATAGATGGTTTGCCTTCACTCTACTCTTCTACACATTCTTGCAAGAGGCTCTCAGGCTTGCATTGGTATTTCAACCTATGAGAAACTTGCACACCTTCTTGGTGCTACCACCCGAGATGGTGTCCCAACCACTTTTTTTCCCTCTTGAACCTTCACTTGACATCTTGATTTCCAAAGGTTGCTCAAACACATTGATTTTTCAAATAGGGTGGGAGAAGAAAGAGAAAGGGAGGAGAAAATCTTTAAATAGGCATAGAATTAAAGGGGAGAGAGGAAATGGAGAGAAGAGGAGATCATAGGCCTCCTCTTCTCTCCCTCCATTCTTCCTCTCCTTCCTCTTACCCCTTCATGATTCCTCTTACCCATTCATTTTTTCAATTTGCACTAAAGGCTTCAAGATATGCATATACCCAATTGGGGTTTTCATACGTGTTTTGAACAACACTTTTCACATAGATTTGTTCTATTTTTGTCAACACCCACGATGCCTTGGTAAAATCATCTTACCATTGTTGGCTTTTGGCCAAAAGCTGCTTTGATTCCAATCACTTTCAAGTGCCGTTGTGCTTTCATGCTATCTCTATATCCAATCATATGCTTCCATATACTTTAATATATGCAGTGGCTCCAGTGTCCAATAATGTGTGACTTTTCGATGCTTCCAACAAGGAAGAGTAAAATATAAAAAAATGATACATGCCAAGATTTGCTCCCAATCTCTTTGATCTAATGATGGGAGGAATAAGTGATAGCACCTTTGGATCGATCCTTTGGTGTTGTAGAACTAACACTTATTCCTCCCATCCATCCTTTGGTGTGCAAAATTTGCTCCCAATCTCTTTGATCTAATGATGGTAGGAATAAGTGCTAGTTCTACAACACCAAAGGATGGATCCACTTGATATGGATGGTTCATAGGAAGAAACTTCATGTGCTTCTGATATACAATCTTTTGAAAGGTTTGAGGAATATTGATTGCACAAAGTATCTTCACAACAAGGGCATACATGGTATCTAGGAGATAAGATTCCAAGAAAGGTATTGCACCACGTGACCATCTTAACATTGCATAACACACCTCTTTCATTGTGGATCATTGGTTAAATTTATGGATTTGCATTCTCGCTTTTACTCCATAGATGTAAAATTAAGGATCCCTTTGGATGGAAAGGCTTGGAGACACACATAAAAGAGTGACCAAAGTTTAAACTTGAGCCTCGACATTTGGGTATTGAATTGGCTATGGATGGTGTTAATCAATTTGGTCAACACTCCACATCATGGTCCATGTGGCCAGTGGTTGTCACAATCAATTTGGTCAACACTCCACATCATGGTCCACCAGTGGTTGTCACAATCTACAATATTCTTCCAAGGTTGACCATAAAGAAGGGGCATCTGATGTTGGCACTCATTGTGCAAGGAAAGCATAAGCTGAAGATCATGGATGTGTGTATATCCCCATTGATATATGAGTTGCAAATATTATGGAATGGCGTGGAGGGCTATGACATTTCAAGGCCTTTGGGCCAATGCCATTTCCAAGTTTTGATGTGGACAATGATGATTATCCTGGCTTGTACGATTGCTTAGGAAAAAAAATTTGCTTCTTCTAATTTCACCAAAATCAATTTGTGATTGATCGTGTTCTTCTTTCACTTCTTAAGACATTCTCCTTGTTTATTATCACTATATGATTCTCCAAGTGTCATGTATCAAGATGCACCACATTGTGGACAAGGTGGGTGTATAGTGCCCATATTTCCTCTGTAAAGGATACAATCCTTGGGACTCTATGAATGGACTTGGAATCCATTCCTAACGATGCAAGTATTCTCTTTGCATCTTTTCTTGGCTTGCAAATTGTATTTCCTTTCAAAAGTAGTGTATGAAGCAACTGAGATATCAATCCATTCAATATATTTGAAACATATAGTGGAAGTTCATATCCATTGGAGTAACTCAAAACCCTTACCAAAAGAGGGATGAAACTCTACTCTTGGAAAATCCATAAGTTGCTTGAAGAATGCTTGCAAGATGAGATTTGCTTGGCCCTTCATATAACCTAGCATTTGCTTCATTTCGTAAGATCTCCTCCTGAGAATTTATGTTATGGATGGGCGGGGTTCCTCCCTAATCAAATTGACATATTTATCTCCTTCAAAGGAGAATCAAAGTAAGTGCTTTTAATGGATGGGGTTTTCCTCCCTAATCAAATTGACGTATTTATCTCCTTCAAAGAAGAATCAAAGTAAGTGCTTATAATGTCTTGCATTATGTCCTCATCATTCTCCTCTTCAAAGCATCTATATTGTTACTCTTCTAGCTCTAGCACTTCCTTAAGAGCATTTTGATATTTATGGGAGACCATTGACCCATGAGGACAATGATACAATGCATGTGCTCCCAAACATTCCAACAATGTTCATCTCCCTGCATGGAAAGGCTTTAGTG
This sequence comes from Dipteris shenzhenensis, assembly GCF_047967505.1. Classification (NCBI taxonomy): domain Eukaryota; kingdom Viridiplantae; phylum Streptophyta; class Polypodiopsida; order Gleicheniales; family Dipteridaceae; genus Dipteris; species Dipteris shenzhenensis. The sequence goes on along the minus strand of NC_141603.1, from coordinate 29,964,088 downwards.
CATGGACTTGGAAAAGTCACGTACAAGAAAGCATTGTCATCATGATCTCAAACATAGCAATTCCCCCTCCCCCTCCCACCCTTGCTCACATGCGCCTGCCCCCCTTCATGCCCTTGTGCACATGCCCCCCCCCATCCTCTTGCGCATGTGCACGCCCCCCCCTTCCCCCCCTTGCGCATGCGCTAACTTGCCCCTCCTTGCACCCAGCTTAGCCTGCGACATGTTATGGTCTATCCCCACTACCAGTCTGATTGTTGCCTCGCATGTGACATGTGGCAAGTGAGCCCTCAGTTCCCTTCGAACCTCTCATCCACATGGTAACTAGTGTGCTCATCCCCTCTCTCCCCGCCTCCGAACCTCCCTTCGAACCTCCCTCCTCTTTCTTATCCACAAGTATTGGTTATCCATTCATAGTTTCCTTAGCGTTGTACTTGGTCCATCAAGATAACTCCATCCAAGTTTACTCCTATAAGAAAAAGAGGTGAACTTGATGAACAACTAATTTGTATGTTGGGGTAAAGGGCAGTGTGCCCACCCACTTGTACAGTGCCCATGTATACTCATCTATCTATTCTATTAAGGAGGGAGGAGGGAGGAGGGAGAGGCACGTGGCGGGAGGAGGGAGAGGCACGTGGCGGGAGGAGGAGGGACGACGTTGCTGGGCTCACCTTCATCTTCACCTTCATCACCTTCACGCCGTCGCATTGAAGGTGATCGCCCGCCTCGCATTGAAGGTGATCGCCCGCCGTCGTAGCGTTTTGAAACTTCCCTCGCTCGACCTTTGCTTCTCTCCAGCTCGCTCCTTCGCCAACCTGCAGCTCCCTCCGTCGTCGTCGTCGTCTCGCTTCTTCGCCAACCTGCAGCTCTTTCTTCGTCTCGCTTTTCCTGCAGCTCTTTCTTCGTCTCCAACTCGCTCCTTCGCCAACCTGCAGCTCGGTGATCGCTGGGCTTCGTGTCTCCTAGGCTGGGCTTCGTGTCTCCTACGCTGCGCCATCGCCATCGCCAAGCCGTCTCCTGCGAAGCTCGACCTGCTTGACCTTCAGCTCTTCTATTTCTCTTCTATTATTCTATTATTAGGAGGGAGGAGGGAGGAGACACGTGCTCGAGCTCCATCTCCTGCACCTCCACCACCTTCCACCACGCTTCGTCTCCTTCAGCTCCTTCAGCTCCACCACCCTCCTTCTCTCAGTGCCCTACCCTCTGCCTACTCCTTGCCTTTGCAGCTTGCTACTACGGTCTGCAGCAAAGGGAGCCCAGCAAGGTCAGAGATCTCCATCCTCCCTCCTTATCTATCTATTCTATTAAGGAGGAGAAGATAGAAATGGAAGATAGAAGATAGAAATGGAAGATAGAAGATAGATGAATTTCGTGGATCCTTCGATTGAAACTCTCTCTCTAACCACAACACAAATCAAGTGCAAATCTCGAGGGGGCAAAGGCATGCAAAGTGTAGACATACAGGTGAGGGAGTGTGATTCAGTTCAATGACTATTTCATTGCATGCGCCGAAAATAAAAGAATATGGATTAAATCAAATATAAAAGAAATGGGGAGGGGGGATAAAGGTGTAAGGCATTAGCTTAATTTATACGTGGGGGTGTATGTCATTACGTATTTCTATGAGACAGAGAGAGAGAGAGAGAGAGAGAGAGAGAGAGAGAGAGAGATGTACAGTTATAGAGTGCCCTTGAGCATCTATCTTCTATCTATTGCCTTCCCTTCCTTGCCTCATCCCATGCTCCTCTAGCACATAACAAAAATGAATGACTATTTCATTGCATGTGCCGAAAACAAAAGAGAGAGAGAGCGAGACGGTGTGTGTGTGAGCAAGGTCAGAGAGAGAGCGAGACGGTGTGTGTGTGAGGACCCGAATGCAAATCTCGAGGGGGCAAAGGCATGCAGAGTGCAGACATAAAGGTGAGGGAGTGTGATTCAGTTCAATGACTATTTCATTACATGCGCCGAAAACAAAAGAATATGGATTAAACCAAATATGGACTAACGACATTATCATATGACCTTGCATGTAGACACATATGCTACACCCTCCTTTCCCTTCAAGTAATTAACTGATAGCCAATACATGCTGAGCCAATAGAAAAGGATTGTAGAAAAGGCTGGTAGTTTAGCGTGCAATTGTGTTGTAGGTTGGGCTACTGTAGGTTGGGCGAGAGAGAGAGAGAGAGAGAGAGAGAGAGAGATGTACAGTTCGCTTATATACACTTCCTCTAGCCATTGCTGTATGTTATTGGAGCACCCAACAATAGTCCATTCGTTCTAACTAGACACATTAAGTACATTAAATTATTTCCCGTATTTCCTTGCTGCCAATACCAGCGAATCTCTTGATTAAAAACCATCTTGAGGGATGATCCAATGCAAGAGAAAGATAAGTGGAAGAGGGGGGGAGAATTGCACATGCTTAAAAACCATCTTGAGGGATGATCCAATGCAAGAGAAAGATAAGTGGAAGAGGGGGGAGAGAGAGAGAGAGAGAGAGAGAGATTATATGTGTGTATGTGAGAGAGAGTGTGTGTTTGTGTGTGTGTGTGTGTGTGTGTGTGTGTGTGTGTGTGTGTGTGTGCTTTTGTGTTTTTGTGAATATCTAAGGAAAGGAGATGAAAGAAAATAAAGATAATGGAGGAACGAAAGAAGGTAGATTTGAGCAAGCAAGGAGAGATTTTCCTGAAGGAAAAGAGGTAGTGTGCACCCTCCTATAGGTCAATCAATCGCCATCATGCAACCTTGCATGTAGACACATATGCTACACCCTCCTTTCCCTTCAAGTAATTAACTGTATCAGTCTACCTTATATCACATATAGTCATACGATTCACTTCCTCTAGCCATTGCTGTATGTTATTGGAGCACCCAACATTAGTCCATATGTGTGTGTGAGCAAGGTCAGAGAGAGAGTGAGACGGTGTGTGTGTGAGGACCCGAATGCAAATCTCGAGGGGGCAAAGGCATGCAGAGTGCAGACATAAAGGTGAGGGAGTGTGATTCAGTTCAATGACTATTTCATTACATGCGCCGAAAACAAAAGAATATGGATTAAACCAAATATGGACTAACGGCATTATCATATGACCTTGCATGTAGACACATATGCTACACCCTCCTTTCCCTTCAAGTAATTAACTGATAGCCAATACATGCTGAGCCAATAGAAAAGGATTATAGAAAAGGCTGGTAGTTTAGCGTGCAACTGTGTTGTAGGTTGGGCTACTGTAGGTTGGGCGAGAGAGAGAGAGAGAGAGAGAGAGAGAGAGAGAGAGAGATGTACAGTTCGCTTATATACACTTCCTCTAGCCATTGCTGTATGTTATTGGAGCACCCAACAATAGTCCATTCGTTCTAACTAGACACATTAAGTACATTAAATTATTTCCCGTATTTCCTTGCTGCCAATACCAGCGAATCTCTTGATTAAAAACCATCTTGAGGGATGATCCAATGCAAGAGAAAGATAAGTGGAAGAGGGGGGGAGAATTGCACATGCTTAAAAACCATCTTGAGGGATGATCCAATGCAAGAGAAAGATAAGTGGAAGAGGGGGGAGAGAGAGAGAGAGAGAGAGATTATATGTGTGTATGTGAGAGAGAGTGTGTGTTTGTTTGTGTGTGTGTGTGTGTGTGTGTGTGTGTGTGCTTTTGTGTTTTTGTGAATATCTAAGGAAAGGAGATGAAAGAAAATAAAGATAATGGAGGAACGAAAGAAGGTAGATTTGAGCAAGCAAGGAGAGATTTTCCTGAAGGAAAAGAGGTAGTGTGCACCCTCCTATAGGTCAATCAATCGCCATCATGCAACCTTGCATGTAGACACATATGCTACACCCTCCTTTCCCTTCAAGTAATTAACTGTATCAGTCTACCTTATATCACATATAGTCATACGATTCACTTCCTCTAGCCATTGCTGTATGTTATTGGAGCACCCAACATTAGTCCATTCGTTCTAACTACACACATTAAGTACATTAAATTATTTCCCGTATTTCCTTGCTGCCAATACTGGCGAATTTCTTGATTAAAAACCATCTTGAGGCATGATCCAATGCAAGAGAAAGATAAGTGGAAGAGGGGGGAGAGAGAGAGAGAGAGAGAGAGAGAGAGAGATTATATGTGTGTGAGAGAGAGAGAGTGTGTGTTTGTGTGTGTGTGTGTGTGTGTGTGTGTGTGTGTGTGTGTGTGTGTGTGTGCTTTTGTGTTTTTGTGAGAGAGGGAGAGAGAGAGAGAGGGGGGGGGAGGTTTTGAGAGAGAGAGAGAGAAAGAGAGGTGTAGGGGTTGATCGATGCTAGGGGGAAGGTGAAAGGGCATGAATATCTAAGGAAAGGAGATGAAAGAAAATAAAGATATGCACAAAACCATAGCTAGAGAGAGAGAGAGAGAGAGAGAGAGAGAGAGAGAGAGAGAGGTGGGGAGGGGGGAGGTCGAGGGTTTATCAAATGACTAACGACATTATCATATGACCTTGCATGTAGACACATATGCTACACCCTCCTTTCCCTTCAAGTAATTAACTGTATCAGTCTACCTTATATCACATATAGTCATATGATTCACTTCCTCTAGCCATTGCTGTATGTTATTGGAGCACCCAACATTAGTCCATTCGTTCTAACTAGACACATTAAGTACATTAAATTATTTCCCGTATTTCCTTGCTGCCAATACCGGCGAATTTCTTGATTAAAAACCATCTTGAGGGATGATCCAATGCAAGAGAAAGATAAGTGGAAGAGGGGGGAGAATTGCACATGCTTAAAAACCATCTTGAGGGATGATCCAATGCAAGAGAAAGATAAGTGGAAGAGGGGGGAGAGAGAGAGAGAGAGAGAGAGAGAGAGAGAGAGAGAGAGAGAGAGAGAGAGATTATATGTGTGTGTGAGAGAGAGAGTGTGTGTTTGTGTGTGTGTGTGTGTGGGGGGGGGGGGGGTATGTCATTACGTATTTCTATGAGAGAGAGAGAGAGAGAGAGAGAGAGAGAGAGAGAGAGAGAGAGAGATGTACAGTTCGCTTAGCTTTACTTTTGTTTTGGGTTGTTTTTCTTGCAGGTGCTTCATTTTATTGTTGGACTAGCACTAGCTTCTCTCCACAACTTTTGTTTATCCAGGTAGGTGATCACTTTTTTTTTTGTGTGTGTGTGTGTGTGTATGTGTGTTTGCATCTTAAACATTTTCAAAATCATTGAAACCATTCTGATCTTATAATTCATGAATTCTCTGTTACATTCATGAAACCATTCTGATCGTAATTCGTGGATGCTTAGATTCTTGGGAGGGGAAAATTGAACTAAGAACCATCTTTTTTCAAAAAGATAATGGAGGAGAGAGAGAGAGAGAGAGAGAGAGAGAGAGAGAGAGAGATTTAGAAGCTACATTTTTAAAATCATCCAAACCATTATGATCTTATAGTTTCTAGATGATTATATTATTGAGACGGAAGAACTAACAGATAATGGAGGCGAGAGAGAGAGAGAGAGAGAGGGAGAGAGAGAGAGAGAGGGAAAATATAATGGTGGACAAAAGTGAATTAAGTTAGTGTATTAGTTAGAGACAAGGCGATGATGGGGTTGGAGCAGTAATCATTAAATGTAATTGTATCTTTCGTAGGGGCATCTTGATGACCTGGCAATATGTCTAGAGATAAAGCTTGCACTGTGTACCCTGAGTGATCTAATCTAACCTTCATTTTTGAGAAGCTAGCCTTGCTTTTCAATTGACTTTGCTTTCTATTTGGAATTCTTTGCTTCCTTAGGACACGTTGTGTGTGTGTGTGTGAGTTTGCATCGTTTGAGACAAGCTACATTTTCAAAATCATTGAAACCATTCCGATCTGATCATTCATGAATTCTTTGCTTCCTTAGGACACATTGTGTGTGTGTGTGTGAGTTTGCAGGCTACATTCATTGAAACCATTCTGATCTTATAATTCGTGGACGCTTAGATTCTTGGGAGGGGAAAACTGAACTAAGAACCATGTTTTTTCAAAAACATGGTACCTCTCTCTCTCTCTCTCTCTCTCTCTCTCTCTCTCTCTCTCCCAACCTACAGTAGCCCAACCTACAACACAGTTGCATGCTAAACTACCAGCCTTTTCTACAATCCTTTTCTATTGGCTCAGCATGATCTCTTCTATTGTGGACCTTGCTATGCTGCTCTGTGTGTAGAGTCTCATACCTCCATGCCTGCTTTGTCTGTGCATATCTCTTAGGAGAGGCGAGAGAGAGAGAGAGAGAGAGAGAGAGAGAGAGAGAGAGAGAGAGGGAAAATATAATGGTGGAATTAAGTTTGTAGATGATTATATTATTGAGATGGAAGAACTAAAAGATAATGGAGGCGATGATGTGATTGGACCAGTAATCATTAAATGTAAGCTACATTTTTTAAATCATGCAAACCATTATGATCTTATAGTTTCTAGATGATGATATTATTGAGACGGAAGAACTAAAAGATAATAGAGGTGAGAGAGAGAGAGAGAGGGAGAGAGAGAGAGAGAGAGGGAAAATATATTAATGGACAGAAGTGAATGAAGTTAGTGTATTAGTTAGAGACAAGGCAATGATGTGGTTGTGCTGCTCTGTGTGTAGAGTCTCATACCTCCATGCCCGCTTTGTCTGTGCATATCTCTTAGGAGAGGCGAGAGAGAGAGAGAGAGAGAGAGAGAGAGAGAGAGAGAGAGGGAAAATATAATGGTGGACAGAAAGGAATTAAGTTTGTAGATGATTATATTATTGAGATGGAAGAACTAAAAGATAATGGAGGCGATGATGTGATTGGACCAGTAATCATTAAATGTAAGCTACATTTTTTAAATCATGCAAACCATTATGATCTTATAGTTTCTAGATGATTATATTATTGAGACGGAAGAACTAAAAGATAATAGAGGTGAGAGAGAGAGAGAGAGAGGGAGAGAGAGAGAGAGGGAAAATATATTGATGGACAGAAGTGAATGAAGTTAGTGTATTAGTTAGAGACAAGGCGATGATGTGGTTGGACCCTATGTGATCTAATCAACCTCTCAAGGAGAGTAAAGGATTATGTATGTTTCATGTCATGTGCATTATGGCCATGAGAAGTAACCTCCAGAGGTGAGGCGATTGGATATCAGTAATCATTAAATGTAATTGTATCTTTCCTAGGAGCATCTTGATGACTTGGCAATATGTCTAGAGATAAGCTTGCACCCTCTAGCCTAAGTGATCTAATCTAACCTTTGTTTTGAGAAGCTAGCCTTGCTTCTCAATGAGAGTGAAGCGTCAAATATGTTTCATGTCATGTGGACTATAGGCATGAGAACTAAGCTCGAGACGTGAGGCAATTGGATAATAGGTGGGGCTACACACACACACACATAGAGAGAGAGAGAGAGAGAGAGAGAGAGAGAGAGAGAGAGAGAGAGAGAGAGAGAGAGAGAGAGAGAGGATGAAAGGATATAATGGTAGGGCAGAAGTGAAATAAGACAAGGCCATGATGTGGTCGGAGCAGTAATCATTAAATATGATCTAATCTAACCTTTGTTTTGAGAAGCTAGCCTTGCTTCTCAATGAGAGTAAAGCATCAAATATGTTTCATGTCGTGTGGACTATAGCCATGAGAACTAAGCTTAAGACGTGAGGCGATTGGATGATAGGTGGGGCTACATTGAGAGAGAGAGAGAGAGAGAGAGAGAGAGAGAGAGAGAGGGGACGAGAAATATAATGGTAGCCAGAAGTGAAATAAGACAAGGCCATGATGTGTTTGGATCAGTAATCATTAAAGGTATTTGTATTTTCTTAGGAGCATCGAGCTAGCAGTATGTCTAGAGATAAGCTAGCATCCTCTTCCCTAAGTGATCTAATCTAACCTCTTTCAGAAGTTAGTCTTGCTTCTCAAGGAGAGTAAAGGATTAAGTGTGTTTCACGTCATGTGCTTTATAGCCATGAGAACTAAGCTCGAGAGATGAGGCGATTGGATGATAGATGGGGCTACACACACACACACACAGAGAAAAATATAATGGTGGACAGAAGTGAAATAAGTCCATGATGTGGTTGGATATGAAAGGTCCAAAGTTAATTGTATCTTTCGCAGGAGCACCTTCATGAGCAGACAGTAAGATTGTAGGAAGTAGAAATCATAGGACTAAGGTCTTAGATTTAGGGTTCGTTAGAGGAGGCTAATGCATGGCAAGGGGAGGTTAGGGGGATTTTATTTTTGAAATAGACGCTAGGGCCATGTGCCTTCCATGTCGATTTCTCCTTTTAACATGTCCTATGATTTCTACTTCCTACCACCATATCCTTGGTCACTCTAAGCAACTTACCGCCTTTGAATCGGAAAATATTTGCACGAGTGCTTGGCACGAGCTCATTCACAAATATCTCAATCCATCCAACTTGATTCCAAATTCTTTGCTGAGAGGAGATGGGCTACAATCTTTGGGTATCTACCTCCTATGGCAATTCATTTCTGCTCATGTTTGTTCTATGGAATCTGTGTGATCCAATTATACAATTGAGCCAATACATACCTGAAAAGGTTTTTGTATTTTGTTATGGATGCAGCTCCAGAAATGGCGTCTACCGTTGTTCCAAATCTTGGGGAGTCGGGTTTCCATGGGCGACAAAGCCTTCGGGCAATGAAGAGAGCTGCTAGGTTGGAGGGCTCTGCAATTTCTGACATTGTGTTGTCATCTTTTCCTGAGCCAGATAGCCTTCATGTGATAAATCAAGTTTTGGCAAGGGCCGAGACTTCAACCCATGGAGCAAATCACGGTCCCAAGTTGCCTTCAAAGCGTTTTAAGTCTAGCCGCGAACGTCGCACTGCTAATATAATGAAACGACTTACAAGGGGGAGAGCTTCAACCCATGCAACTGAGCATTCAAGTCATTACAATCTTTTAAAGTCCATTCAAGCCATGTGCGAGAATAATAAGGATGCATGTGCCATGAACACACGATATTTGGGGTCTTTGTGGGGAGAAATCCATTCAGATGGTGCTGCAGTAATAGCGCAGGGCATGGCAGAATTCCCTGGAACTCTCATTGCAAGGATTTCTCAAATTGAGAATAGCGTTAAGGAATCTAATCAATGGATGCAGCAGATTTTGGGGAGAGGTGGAGAAGGGGCAGTTGTATGTGAGAATGGGTGTAGACTACAAGTTGATAAGCTGAAAGAACAAGTTCAACTACTGTCCACTGAGGTGTCAATGTTCAAAGTTGGTTTAAATAGGCTAACTGCTTTGATGACCAGGATGAGCCGTAAACTAGAGCAGGTCGCAACCCGTGACAATTAAGAGACTCCTAAGACTTTTATGTCACTTTTTTGTACTGGAATCCCAAATTCTTCTATGGGATTCATGTACTTCCAGGTTGCCCTTATGTTATTTGGCAAGACAAGTTTGACTCCTGAGACTTTTATGTCACTTTTTGTACTGGAATTCCAAATGCTTCTATGGGATTCATGTAGTTGGGTTGCCCTTATGTTATTTGGCAAGACAAGTTTTTTGCAAATGATTATATTTACTTTCATTTGACATATATATGGCAATGGAAGCTAATTTAATTCAATATTTGAATTGCCTATTGTTCCTTCCCATTTTCGTTTTATTTAAGATATACTCAAATATTTGTAATTTCTTTGCATAAATGCTGATGCAACGCTTATACTTTTTTTGAGATGGTCAACTTTGAGTTTTTTTAGATATGTTAGCTTTGGTTTTTATGTTTCAAATGATGGTTGCACATATGGTATTGTATTTTGCCACATGTTGAAAAAATATGAGCATTACTCTTACCAAAGATAATGGGTTCAATGCATAGATGGTCCGCTCTCAATTTTAGATAGATGGGAAAGGGATGGCTTTGTCATGGTTAGGGATGATGCATAAGTTATTTGATTAATCTATTTTTCCCTTTGAGGAATAGATATTTATGTAGTTGGTTGAGTGGATACAGAAGATGGCAAGACAAATAGAAGAGAGGCTACATTCAATACGTTCTCATAGGAGAAGATTGTTGGATTCAACGCGGGCAGCCCGTCGTGCTTATGCTATACAAAGAACAAGGTCTAAAACACAAGGTGCTAGAAGCATGAGGGTGGATGTGGAATCTATGGGTGTAGAAGTAGGAGTTTGCAGTCAACACAATCAGATACATGGATGCAGTAATGTAGCATGCATTGTGGCTGAAAATACAATGGACCTCAATACTTCAGTAACAGTAGGTAGAGTGCATCAACATGCTTCAGTGATAGGTACACGTACTCAAATGGATTCAACACGGGCGGCCCGTCGTAGTTATGCTATACAAAGAACAAGGTCGAAAACACAAGGAGTTAGAAGCATGAGGGTGGCTGTGGAATCTATGGATGTAGAAGACGGCCTTCGTAGACAACAGGACCAAATGTATGGGCACAGTAATGTAGCGTGCATTGCTGAAAATACAATGGACGTCAATACTTTACCAACTGTAGATAATGAGCATGAACATGCTCCAGTAATAGGTACAAGTACTCAAATGGATTCAACGCGGGCGGCCCGTCGCATTTATGCTATACAAAGAACAAGGTCGAGAACACAAGTTGCTAGAAGTGTGAGGGGGGCAATGGAATCTATGGATGTAGAAGTTGGCCTACGCAGAGAACAGAATCAAATGCATGGGCACAGTAATGTAGGATGCACTGCTGAAAATAGAATGGACCTCCATACTGCACCAATAGTATGTAATGAGCATGAACATGCTCCAGTAGTATGTACAACTACTCATATGGATGCAACCAGGGATGCTACTCATTTAAGAGCTCGAAGGCGTGTTGTTCACAACAGGGCTGTGATTTTGGGTGCAGGGGGGAGCCTCTCTATCTTGCATACTTTTCCGTTAAGGGAAAATGTAGAGCATCCATCTTTGTATCCACTGGTCTTCAATGCTCCTTCTGTTCATGCACTCGGATCCATGGATCATACATGTAGCTTTTGCCAGGCTCAACTGTGGAAACAAGAGACGCGAATGCATATGCATCAAGTTGTGGGCAAGCACTGTTGCAAAGTTGGTCGTGTGTCATTGTTGCCGTTAGAAGAACCACCAGAGATTTTGAGAGTTCTACTGCACGGACATGATGCTAGAAGCAGACTATTTAAGAAAAACATTAGGGCTTGTAATAGTGCCATGGCATTTGTTTCATTGGGAGCCCATGTTGATCAAATGTTCCGTGGGAATGGGGGTATACAAAACTTTCGAGTCCATGGTAGTGTGTATCATCAGGTTGGAAATTTGTTGCCGGATGAGGCTAGGCAAGAGATGCCACGTTTTGCACAGTTGTACGTGTATGATACTGATCATGAACTAGAACACCGTTTACATGGGATGCCTGGTTTGGATCCAGGCATTTTGGAGTTGTTGCAGAGGATGATGCACGAGAGCAATCCATATGCCAGTGCATTGATGGCTATTGGGCAAGTGCTAAGAACAAATCCACATACAAACCTGAGGATGGTTATTTGTGAGAGTCGCTCCACCTCAAGGCAGTACTTGGCTCCTATGGCTAGCGAGGTTGCTGCAATCATGCCAGGACAAGGGGATGACTTTGATATTGGAAATCGGGACATTCAGATTTTTAGCCGCAATGGGTTTGTGCGTAGAATATCTAATTTGCACCGATCATACATGCCTCTCATGTATGTTCTTTTGTTCCCTCGGGGAGAAGATGGCTGGCATCCATATATCCCATATAGTGATGTTCCTAATCACACACCATTGCACGAGATACGTGGACAGAGTTGTGTCACCCAGAGACAATACTACGCATATCTTTTGCAAGTGAGATATGATACAAATGCATGTCTTTTGCGTGGGGGTAGATTGCTGCAGCAATACATGGTTGATGCCTACAGTAGCATGGAAGAGTCTAGGTTGGTGTGGATATGAAACAACCAAGCTTCCCTACGCGCTGAAGTCTATCAAGGGTTGATGGACATGGTGAATACAGCTGATGGGACACGTACTGTGCTTGGCAATGCTGCAGGGCGTAGGGTGGTGTTGCCTTCTTCTTTTACGGGAGGGCCTCGGTATATGTGCCAGCTATACCAAGATGCTATGGCAATTGTCAGAAAAAGGGGCAAACCGGATTTATTCATAACATTCACCTGTAATCCCAAATGGGCTGAAATATCTATAGCATTGTTGCCGGGGCAAACTGCACAAGACCGTCCAGATTTGACAGCCCGTGTGTTTTTCCAAAAGCATAAGGACATGATGCAGTCAATTATAAAACATAATTTGTTTGGGAAGGTGGCTGGATATGTGAGTGTCATAGAGTTTCAAAAGAGAGGCCTGCCACACTCACACATATTGTTGATATTAGAAAGTGGTTTCAAACCCATGGAGATCGGTCACTATGACCGATTAGTGTGTGCGGAGTTGCCAGATAAGGCTATGTTCCCGGAGTTGCATGATATTATTGGGCAATGTAATGTCCATGGTCTGTGTGGTGCACTAAATCCATCTGCAGCTTGCATGGTTGATGGAAAATGCATTCGTCATTATCCACGTGGATTCTCACAGACGACTATTGTTGGCAACGATGGCTATCCAGTTTACATGCGTCGTGATGATGGTAGAAAGATACAAGTGAAAGGGGGTGTGATTGATAATCGTTGGATTGTGCCATTTAATCCTTTTCTCTCCATGAAGTACAAGGCACACATTAATGTTAAAATATGCTCCACAATCACTGCAGTTAAGTATTTGTATAAATATGTGTACAAAGGTCATGACAGAGCCATTATCAAGATGCAGCTAAATAATGCAGGAGAGCAAGGGCATTTGCACAACATAGTTGACGGTGGCAATATTGATGAGATTAGTAGTTACTTAGATGCACGTTACGTGTCAGCATCAGAAGCATGTTGGCGGATTTATGAGTATGCCATGCACGATGAAAAACCCGATGTGCAAAGATTGCAAGTTCATCTTCCGATGCGTAATAACATCATCTTTCGAGATGATGATGATTTGCAAAATGTTGTAGGCAGGGAACAAAATCAAAAGACCACCCTCACAGATTGGTTCACTTATAATCAGTTGCAATCTGACGCAAGCAACTTGCTGTATGGTGACTTGCCAGAGAAGTTGGTTTGGAACAAAACCAGTAAGCGGTGGACTAGAAGACAAAAGGGGAATACCATAGGTCAGATGTACAATATTTCCCCCTCAGCTGGTGAGCTCTACTTCATGCGTATGCTTCTTAATGTGTGCACGGGATGCAAGTCCTTTGATGACCTACGTACTTTTGACAGCCAAGTGTACCCTACTTTCAAGGCAGCATGCATAGCACGAGGATTGTTGGAGAGTGATGATGAATGGTTTGTGTGTATGCAAGAGGCTGTGTTTTATCAAAATAGTGCACAATTGAGACACCTATTTGTCACAATATTGGTTTTTTGTGAGCCAACATCTCCTCAACTTTTGTGGGAAAAATTTTCCCTTGAGCTTTCGGATGATTTTTTTTATATATTGGAATCAAGTATGGGGAATTTAATTGGTCGTCGTGAACTAGCAATAAAGAAGGCTATATTGCACTTAGAGCACATTCTTCAACAACATGGGCGAAGGTTGGCTGAGTTTGACGGAATGCCTGTTGTAGATAGAACATCTTTGATAGAAGCTGGAAATGGCTTATTGCAAGAAGAAAGAATGTTTGATTGTGTGAAAGAAGCACAGACTGCCCAGCAAATGGAAATGTCCTTGAATCACTGTCAACGTGCTGCATTCGATCGGATTTTGGCAAGGGTTTATGGAGATGGTGGTGAGGTCTTTTTTCTCGATGGTATAGGAGGGTCTGGAAAGACCTTTCTCTACAATTGCTTGCTCTCTCGATTGCGTGGGGAGGGGCTCATCGCTTTGGCATGTGCATCTTCTGGGATTGCTGCATTGCTACTAGCCAATGGACGCACGGCACACTCACGATTCAAGATACCGTTGGAGCTGGATGGTACTAGCAGTTGCAATATTAAGGTTAATAGTCAACTGGCAGATGTTTTGAAGATGGCTAGGCTGATAATATGGGATGAGGCACCCATGACTCACCGGTTTGCTTTTGAGGCACTAGACAGAACTTTGCGAGATATCATGTCCAATGAGCAACTTTTTGGTGGGAAGGTGGTATTGTTGGGGGGGGATTTTAGGCAAGTCTTGCCAGTTCTTCCAAAGGCAGGACGAGAGGACATTGTCAATGCTACCTTATGCCACTCAAGGATTTGGGGTCGCACTACAGTATTGAAGTTAACGCAGAATATGCGGGTCCTTCGGAATGGTGATAATTGTGCTGAGCAAGAGTTCATGCAATGGGTTCTGGACATTGGCAATGGGATAAATAGATGTACAAAAGAAGATACTGTTGTGATTCCATCGCATATGCTTTTAGAGACAAAGTCCATGGAAGGCCTCATTAGATGGGTGTATCGAGGGCTTGCAACTATTTTGGACTATGCACCATACTTTCGAGAGCGTGCTATTCTTGCACCTCGAAACATCGAGGTTGATGCAATTAATGCTACGGCATTGAAGGCAATGCCCGGTGAGGAAAGGGAGTACCTAAGTGCAGACTCAGTGGACAACTTAGGGGGAGATTCCTTTTTGTTTGCAGTCGAGTATTTGAACAGTCTTGATCTTGGTGGTGGATATCCCCCGCATCGGTTGGTTTTGAAAAGAAATGCTCCTATAATTTTGTTGCGTAATTTGAATCCTCGCCAGGGTTTGTGCAATGGGACACGGTTGATATGCAAAGAGTTTCACACAAAAGTGTTAGAAGCTGAAATCATTACTGGTAACAATGCTGGTGATAGAACGTTTATTCCAAGGATAACATTCATTCCGACCAACGTTAAACTTCCATTCAACATGAGGAGACGGCAATTTCCTATCCGATTGGCATTTGGCATGACAATCAATAAGTCACAGGGCCAAACATTGTCACTTTTGGGGCTGTACTTGGCGACACCGGTATTCAGTCATGGCCAATTATATGTGGCATTTTCACGTATCCGATCATCAAACGCTGTTAAGGTTTTTATTTCGCAGAGTGCGTCTGATGCCAAGGGCGAGGAGATGGATAATACTTCTACCACAAATGTTGTGTACAAGGAAGTTTTGCAATTGGCAACAACAAGAGCCTAGGAGTATGACATTGCTCTTTCAAGCCCTCCTCAGACTTTCTTGGGTGGAAAATCTTCATTTCGGTAATCTTTGTATAGCTTTTTTTAAGTTCTTTCAGTATTCCAACTATCATAGGTCTTTGGGAATGTTGGCTATTTATACAAAGATGAAGTGAGACGTAATATTTCATGACTTTGTCCTTGATAATGTTTGGATTTCATTTTTAATTTGAGTTATGGTTTTGCAATACACTACAGGCTATTTTCTCTTCAAAGCCTATTGTTTTTTTCCAGTATATGTAGATTGACACGTGCATTCTTTTTTTGCAATGTGATAGGATGTCTAGGCAGTTCACATTTGTCACCGAAACAAGAGCACAGGTGCAAGGTACATAGTTGCTTGACAACCACGTTTTATGTTGACACGTTTAATAGTATAGTCACTCACTTTTAGAAAATTGTAGATCCTGCGGGCTGGGGATCTCTAGAGAGCGCACAACTGTTGTTGGATTTGCTTGAGCTGGAGAGCTACCTTGGGTAAGAACTGTGTGCATTGTTTAATGCTTTATTTTTGTTAAGTCTTTTTGAATTATATTTGAGTGAGAAAACATGCTATTGTTTGTCTTTTAGGACTGTTCTTGATTCAGGGTTTCTAATGAATCTCCACGTCCACAATCCTTTGGATGGACGAGTCCATTTGGGATATTACGCTGTCCTGGCTTGCCGGCGTCATAGGGATGATGGACCACAGACCATCACTGTTCGTTGGCTGGGATACTATGAATGTGTGTGGACACGAATTTTCTATCGAGGGCAAAATGGGGACTACACGTACACCTTTGCCAGCATTGTTGACAGCCCTTTGCGTCTGAGTAAGTACTCTAAAGAATGAGTTGGGTTTTACCAACATACATGTATAAAAGTTTTATGGCTCAATAATTATAGTTTCTAAGTTGTCTTTCTATGTGATGCTGGTCCAGATACGATTGTTGGTACTCCGTTGTATGTTCGTAGCCATGGTGGACGCGGCGGACGTGGTGGACATAGACTGAATGGCCGTCGCAGGCTTTTCCCTGCAGTACATGGCCGCAGACTTTTCCCTTAGGAATGTTTGTGTGTGTATTGTAGATTTTGTATGTTCAGTTATGACTTTATTTTGTGGCTGTGTATTTGGATATATCAGTCAGTTCTTTGATGTAGCTATTGCATGTTCAGACATGTGACTGCACTTTTGGATGTGATATTTTTTGAAGTACTCTATCATAGAGAAATTTTTTATTGGACATGGCAAATGTGGAGTACATGGCCGGCACAGGCTTTTCCCTATAGTACATGGCCGCAGACTTTTCCCTTTAGGGATGTTTGTGTGTCTATTGTACATTTTGTATATTCAGTTATGACTTTGTATGCGGATGTGTATTTGGACATATCATTTAATGCTACGGCATTGAAGGCAATGCCCGGTGAGGAAAGGGAGTACCTAAGTGCAGACTCAGTGGACAACTTAGGGGGAGATTCCTTTTCGTTTGCAGTCCAGTATTTGAACAGTCTTGATCTTGGTGGTGGATATCCCCCGCATCGGTTGGTTTTGAATTGAAATGCTCCTATAATTTTGTTGCGTAATTTGAATCCTCGCCAGGGTTTGTGCAATGGGACACGGTTGATATGCAAAGAGTTTCACACAAAAGTGTTAGAAGCTGAAATCATTACTGGTAACAATGTTGGTGATAGAACGTTTATTCCAAGGATAACATTCATTCCGACCAATGTTAAACTTCCATTCAACATGAGGAGATGGCAATTTCCTATCCGATTGGCATTTGGCATGACAATCAATAAGTCACAGGGCCAAACATTGTCAGTTTTGGGACTGTACTTGGCGACACCGGTATTCAGTCATGGCCAATTATATGTGGCATTTTCACGTATCCGAGCATCAAACGCTGTTAAGGTTTTCATTTCACAGAGTGCGTCTGATGCCAGGGGTGAGGAGATGGATAATACTTCTACCACAAATGTTGTGTACAAGGAAGTTTTGCAATTGGCAACAGCAAGAGCCTAGGAGTATGATGACATTGCTCTTTCAAGCCCTTCTTAGACTTTCTTGGGTGGAAAATCTTCATTTCGGTAATCTTTGTATAGCTTTTTTTAAGTTCTTTCAGTATTCCAACTATGATAGGTCTTTGGGAATGTTGGCTATTTATACAAAGATGAAGTGAGACGTAATATTTCATGACTTTGTCCTTGATAATGTTTGGATTTCATTTTTAATTTGAGTTATGGTTTTGCAATACACTACAGGCTATTTTCTCTTCAAAGCCTATTGTTTTTTTCCAGTATATGTAGATTGACACGTGCATTCTTTTTTTGCAATGTGATAGGATGTCTAGGCAGTTCACATTTGTCACCGAAACAAGAGCACAGGTGCAAGGTACGTAGTTGCTTGACAACCACGTTTTATGTTGACACGTTTAATAGTATAGTCACTCACTTTTAGAAAATTGTAGATCCTGCGGCTGGGGATCTCTAGAGAGCGCACAACTGTTGTTGGATTTGCTTGAGCTGGAGAGCTACCTTGGGTAAGAACTGTGTGCATTGTTTAATGCTTTATTTTTGTTAAAACAAAAGTCTTTTTGGATTATATTTGAGTGAGAAAACATGCTATTGTTTGTCTTTTAGGACTGTTGCTGATTCAGGGTTTCTAATGAATCTCCACGTCCACAATCCTTTCGATGGACGAGTCCATTTGGGATATTACGCTGTCCTGGCTTGCCGGCTTCATAGGGATGATGGACCACAGACCATCACTGTTCGTTGGCTGGGATACTATGAATGTGTGTGGACACGAATTTTCTATCAAGGGCAAAATGGGGACTACACGTACACCTTTGCCAGCATTGTTGACAGCCCTTTGTGTTTGAGTAAGTACTCTAAAGAATGAGTTGGGTTTTACCAACATACATGTATAAAAGTTTTATGGCTCAATAATTATAGTTTCTAAGTTGTCTTTCTATGTGATGCTGGTCCAGATACGATTGTTGGTACTCCGTTGTATGTTCGTAGCCGTGGTGGACGCGGCGGACGTGGTGGACGTAGACTGAATGGCCGTCGCAGGCTTTTCCCTGCAGTACATGGCCGCAGACTTTTCCCTTAGGGATGTTTGTGTGTGTATTGTAGATTTTGTATGTTCAGTTATGACTTTATTTTGCAGCTATGTATTTGGATATATCAGTCAGTTCTTTGATGTAGCTATTGCATGTTCAGACATGTGACTGCACTTTTGGATGTGATATTTTGAAGTACTCTGTCTTACAGAATTTTTTTTTTGGACATGGCGGATGTGGAGTACATGGCTGACGCAAGCTTTTCCCTATAGTACATGGCCGCAGTCTTTTCCCTTTAGGGATGTTTGTGTGTCTATTGTAGATTTTGTATGTTCAGTTATGACATTGTATGCGGATGTGTATTTGGACATATTAATGAGTTCTCTGATTTCACTTTCGGATGTAATATTTTGAAGTACTATGTCGTAGACATTTTTTTTGGTTAGAATATGTTGCTGGTTTCAGACATTTTAGCATCTTGAGACCCGGCAGAGCGGGTCGCTAGCCCATCGTAGACGGGTCAGGTTACTCGAAAAAGTTTCACACGAAAGTGTTAGAAGCTAAAATCATTATTGGTACCAATGCTGGTGATAGAACGTTTATTCGAAGGATAACATTCATTCCGACCAACCTTAAACTTCCATTCGACATGAGGAGATGACAAGAGCGCAGGTGCAAGGTACATAGTTGCTTGACAACCACGTTTTATGTTGACATGTTTAATAGTATAGTCACTCACTTTTAGAAAATTGCAAATCGTATGGGCTGGGGATCTCTGGAGAGCGCGCAACTGTTGTTGGATTTGCTTGAGCTGGAGAGCTACCTTGGGTAAGAATCGTGTACATTGTTTGTTGCTTTATTTTTTTGTTAAAATAAAAGGTTTTTTTTCGATTATATGTGAGTGGGAAAACATGCTATTGTTTATCTTTTAGGACTGTTCCTGATTTAGGGTTTCTAATGAATCTCACATCCACAATCCATATGGGATATTACGCTGTCCTAGATTGCCGGCTCAATAATTATAGTTCCCAATTTATCTTTCTGTGTGATGCTGGCCCATATACGAATGTTGGTACCCCGTTGTATTTTCATAACTGCGGTGGATGTGGCGAACGTCGCAGGCCTTTCCGTGTAACACATGGTCATAGACTTTTCCCTTAGGGATGTTTGTGTGTCTGTTGTAGATTTTGTATGTTCAGTTATGACTTTATTTGCGGCTGTGTATTTGGATATATCAATCAGTTGTTTGATGTAGCTATTGCATGTTCATACATGTGATTGCACTTTTGGATGTGATATTTTTGAAGTACTCTGTCATAGATAAATTTTTTTTTGGACATGGCGGATGTGGAGCACATGGTCGGCGCAGGCTTTTTCCCTATAGTACATGGCCGCAGACTTTTTCCCTTTTAGGTGTCTATTTTAGATTTTATATGTTCAATTATGACTGTGTTTGCGGATGTGTATTTGGAAAGAGTTTCACAGAAAGTGTTAGAAGCTGAAAAACGGGTACCAATGCTGGTGATAGAACGTTTATTGGAAGGATAACATTCATTTCAACCAACCTTAAACTCCCATTCGACATGAGGAGATGGCAATTTCCTATCCGATTTGGCATTTTGCATGACAATCAATAAGCCACAGGGCCAAACATTGTTTGTTTTTGGGGCTATACTTGGTGACACCGGTATTCAATCATGGCCAACTATACGTGGCATTTTCACATATCCGAGCATCAAACACTGTTACCTAAGGTTTTCATTTTGCAGAGTGCATCTAATGCTAGGGGCGAGGAGATGGATAATACTTCTACCACAAATGTTGTGTACAAGGAAGTTTTGCAATTGGCAACAGCAAGAGCCTAGGAGTATGACATTGCTCTTTCAAACCCTCTTGAGGCTTTCTTGGGTGGGAAATCTTCATTTCAGTAATCTTTGTATAGGTTTTTTTAAATATTTTGAAGTACTATGTCGTAGACTTTTTTTTTTGTTAGAATATGTTGCTGGTTTCAGACATTTTAGCATCTTGAGACCCGGCGGAGCGGGTCGCTAGCCCGTCGTAGACGGGTCAGGTTACTCGTATATATATGATAGAGGAATAAGCTGGAGTAGTTTTTGCTCCACCACTTTTGGTGTCTCTGTATTCCTTTGTGTGTGCTCTCCTCTCCCACAACTGGTATCAGAGCCCATGGCATTCGATCTACGAGGAGCTCGGTGAGAGGAGAACGGGCACTGCTTTGAGAGATCTACCGGGAGCTTTGGAGAGCTTGATTCTCTCATTCACGGAGAGATTTTGGGTAGACATCATCCAAATCTGTTTGCTCTACAATGCAGCTGCAAGAATCACTTTGGGTTATCTTCCAGCGCTCCAGTGCTCTAGCAACCTAGCGTTGGAAGGAGACCGCTGTCCGTTGGTCTTGACGTTGTCTCATGGGAGCCTATCGTTGGCTGTTGATGCATCCTTTGCAGCAAGTGGTTGGCCGTTGTGTGCTTGTTGGAGGCATTGCTTCGTAGATACTTGCTGGAGATCGTTGACATTGGTGTTTCGCAACTCACGAGTGGATATCGTTGGAAGTTGTCGTATGAGTCTTAGAGGCAGCTTGTGTCTTGGAGGTTGGTCGTAAAAGCACCGTTTAGGCTTGCTGTTGCTGCTAAGGCTGGAGCTTTGAGCGATGCACTCTTGAGGCTGAGCCTTCATTGGAGAGCGTTGTTTGGAGAGGGCTATAGGGAAGCTTTGTAGATGCAGCTGCTGCAGATGGCTCGTGAGCCACTGCGAGCTCCTAGATGGAGTAGATAGGAGTCTCTTTCTCTCCATACCCTTCTCCTTCCCGTGAGAAAAGGAAGAGCAGCCCAGTGATAGCAACAACATCCACTTTGGAGAAAAAGAGTGAGTTCTTTGTTTTTAGTCTGGAAATCTGACAGTATTTCAGACAGTAAAAGCGAGCAGAATGCCATTTTTGACAGCAAGTATTTGCAAATTCATAAGGATTTAGGCTGAGTGCCCAACAGAGGAGTCGGAGAACTTTGGAAGGGCTACGTTTTCTCTGTTGACAGCTCGGTCATCCGAGTTTACAGTACAGAGTTATTTACTGTCCAAAATAGGGACAGTTCGTGATCAGTGTGCAGACAGCCATTTTGCAGACTGTATATCTTTTCACCTGTGCAGAATCTACTGCTGTGTTCAACTAGAGAGTTGTAGATCTTTCAAAACACTACAACTTTGCTGTTGGATGCAAGTTGATCCAATTTTTGGATCAAAAGATATTTCTGTTTAAAGACAGTGACAGCACAAGTACAATGCCATTTTTCTTTTTGCAGATGTCAAGGGTACAACGGATGCATGATATTGTCGCTTACTTGGATGCACAAATGATATAGTGGTACATGCCATTTGGATGCCATTTTGGTTGTCAATTGACACATTTTGGATGCATCATTCCTCACATGCTGTGAGAGGTCTCAAGGTTGAGCAGAAAATACAGCCTTGGTAACATTTGTGAGGTGTCTTGATGCTGAGTTCAGTGACATTGATAGTCACTTTACATTGATTTGGTTGGGCATTGTACTTGCCATTTTGCTGGTGTTACAGTTGACATACGGGGTGATCTGCTAGATGTATTTTGACCATTTTTTGGGGCTGTTTTTTGCTGGAGCAGATGAGTGCTGTAAAGGGCAGCAAACATTCAAGGAAGCTGCTGTTGCTGTTTTTATGACAAAACAGTCATTTTTTAGGACTGAATATCTCTTTCCTGGTGCGGAATTGCACTTTGTGCCGAACTGGAAAGTTGTAGTTCACAGAACACACTACAACTTTGCTTTTGGAAGCAAGTTGATCCGGTATAAGCTGCAGGAGTTACAGCCTCTGCAAAACCACAAAAAGTTGCAGTCTACTGTCTATTTGTGACCAATGTGCAGGAAGCTGTTTTTCAGGTGAGAATATCTGAGAATCCACAGGGATTTTGCTCTTGAGGTCAACTGACAAGTTGTAGATCTTTCTACCAGCTACAACTTTGCTGTTTACAGCATTGACATCCAGTCTTTCAGTGAAAAGATATCGCTGTTCAAAAACAGGGACAGCGTGTTATTTTGCCCAAAGTGGCTTTGAGGTATTGTTGCAGGGATTTCTCTTGCACAACAGTGAATTGGGAACTCACAGTAAATTATATAAAGTGATTGGGATCTCACTTCAATCCAAGGGCATTATTGGCATTTGGCAAGTCACTTTGGCACATTTGGCAAGTGGTGAATGCTTGATTTTGTTGCCAAACAATTGCGCGCTTGAGGTGATGCATTGGTGATGCAGTAAATGCCATTTCGATGCATTATGGATTTGCATTGGTGGATGCCGCACTGATGCTTATGGATAGTTGAGCTGGGTTCCTATTGCCATTGGTTGAGCAGGCTTGCTCATTTGGTTCAGTGCATTTCTTACTTAGATTGCCAAGCATTGGCAGGTTACTGAGCTGCATATATTCTTGTTTATGCCTCTTTATGGCTGAGTGCTTTTGAGCATTGGATCAGCCAATTTATTTGGAGACCTGATTGGTCTGGACAACACTATATTTTTTGGTCATTTGGGTTGCCTATTGCACTATACCGCTCTTTGGTTGTGACCTATTGTGCCACAGATATGGCATCTACAGCTGGTAGTGCCCTCTTTGATATTGAGAGGTTGGATGGATCAAACTTTCAGTATTGGAAAGAGCAGATTTATGATGTGTTAGTGCAGAAGAGGCAACATAAGCCCATTCAATGCAAAGGTGTCAAGCCTAATAGCATTAAACAGAGTGATTGGGATGACATGGATGAGCAAGCATGCTCTATCATTTAGTCATCACTCTCGAAGTCAGTCTACTTGCAGGTACAGGATGGTGTACAGGGTATAGATTGCCATGCATATGAGTTCTATACTCGTATATGCCGGATGTATGACCATGATAGTGTTATGTTACAGCATGATGGGCTGAATTACAGCCTTGATATGCACTCCAAAGGTCGATCAATTGGTAGAAATAGGTCATGTTCAAGGGGGAATTCCAAGAGCAAGTCTAGCTCTCGGACTTGTGTTAGATGTTTCTATTGTGGAAAGTATGGCCACATGAAAAAATATTGCTGGAAATGGCTGAGAAAATACAAGAAGAAGAGCAAGGTTAAGAATGACAGGAAGAAGGAGAAGAAGCATGTTGAGCTTCAAGGCGTGGATGCCAGGGTTTCCACTGACAGTAGCAGTGATGAAGGCATTCTTTTGTCTATGTCTGACACCTCCTTCTTGGCCATTGATGTACCCATCCTTGGTGATTGGATGTTAGATCCATGTGCTTCATGTCATATGACCCCTCATAGGTCATGGTTCAGTGCATATCAGGAATTGTGGAGAGTGGTTTGATGGGCATTGATCATTCTATGGATGTCTATGGTTATGGGGATATCCACCTTGTTATGCCTAGTGGCTCTATTCTTGTTCTACAGAGGGTTAGACATATACCAGGACTTGCTACGAGCAAGATCAGTACTGGACAGTTGGTTGAGGCAGGTTATCATGTCTCTTTGGGTGATCATGCATGGAAGATTGCTAGAGGCAATCTGGTTATGGCTAGGGGATCACGGGTTGGATTCTCTTATGCATTGCATGTATCAGGTGTCTAGGATAAGATGCTTATGATTAGTAAGCAGCCATCAGCTAGTTTATGGTATGCCAGACTTGGACATATGTCTACTGCAGGTATGGAAGCCCTTACAACATTGAGATACATTCCTGTTATGGATGTCTCTCAAATTTTATGTCATGATTGTGATGATGGTCAGCAGTCAGGATCCTCCTTTGTGAGGAAGACAATCAGTGAGAGGTATCTTGAGCCATTGCAGTTGGTTCAGAGTGCAGTTTGTGGGCCTATGCCTACCGTTTCACTGGGTGGCGCCTCTTACTTTGTGACATTTATTGATGCTGCTACAAAGTACATATGGGTATATCCGATTCGGCAGAAGCATGATGTATATGATACATTTCAGTGCTTCTTGGGTAATGCTAAAAATCAGTCAGGAAAGAAGCTATTGAGCTTGATGACTAATGGTGATGTAGAGTTTACCTCTTCTAGATTTCAGCATCTATGTGATACACTTGGTATCAAGAGGGTGTTGACCACTCCTCATCTTTCTGCTCACGATGCCTTAGCAGAAGGCATAAATCGGATTCTATTGGACAAGATTGGTAGCATGCTACGGTATGCAGGTCTTATCGAATGCTATTGGGCTGAGGCATGTAAGACAGCTGCATACTTGCTTAACAGGTCACCCAGGAGATCTCTGAATGGTAGAGTGCCATTTGACTTCTTGACAGGCAGGGCACCATGTTATGAGCATTTACGTGTGTTTGGCTGCGAGGCTTATGCTCATGGTTCCTGATCGAGGAGGTGTATCTTCCTTGGATACAGTGAGTCCAGTGATGACTACAGGTTATGGGATTCTTCAACTAGAGAGTTGATACGCAGCCATAATGTCTATTTCAGAGAGGATGCTATGTTTAGATAGCCCAGGATTGTGGATAGCCGGAGAGTGGTGTTCCAGGAGGGTGTAAGTGCATTGATACCTCCGAATTCTTTGCAGGGGCAGCCCATATCCCTTGGAGTGGGAGGTTTTTCCCACGGTGAGCAGGTTATAAAGTTGGGACAGCCACGATTACTTCCTGATTTTGGTCAGAGACGATCAGATGTCTCGAGTATTCCACAGGTTTATACTCCTATGGAGATTGTTGATGCATCTTCTATGGACAGTTACAGTTTACTCCCAGGATGCGAAGTGCCTCTTGCAGATGAGGATGAGGCTATGCATGGTGAGGAGGATACCTTGGCTAATGATGCCCGGTATGATCCATTGGCTGGTTATGCTAGGACAGATGTGGTTTTTGCAGTTATTGACTCGGGTCATATTGCACATGGGCAGAAATCACTGATATGTTTGCTTCGTAAGTGCCTCCATGGTCAGAAGCAATCCCCTCGAGCTTGGCTTCATAGGTTTGATACCGTTATGAGAGCTCAGGATGTGATGCGCAGTGAGACAGGTTATGGTCTTAGTATTCAGAAGGTCGCTATCCTTCTGAGGTTACTTGCCATATGGTTCCTTATGGACAGGGATGCTGCATGGTCTTGATGATGTTTCTCAGATACTTGGTTGTTTCAGTATGGAGAGGGGGAAGTTACTGAGTACTCCATTCCCTGTATTGGCTCCATACTTGAAACACAGTAGGTTTGACGATCATAGATCTGGCATGAGATCTTGGTTGACAGGCATCTACAGCTTGTCATTTTCTATCCTGCAAACCTGATATCTGCTAGCAGCTTATCCTCTATGCACTTTGCACATTGTAAAGTGCCGATGGGCATAGGATGACGGTCTGGTCATCTTGTTTTTCAGCCTATGGCTGATTGTATTATATGTGTACTATACTCCCTTAAAGGCACACTGCCTTTAAGTGGGAGGTTGTTGGGGTAAAGGGCAGTGTGCCCACCCACTTGTACAGTGCCCATGTATACTCATATATATATGATAGAGGAATAAGCTGGAGTAGTTTTTGCTCCACCACTTTTGGTGTCTCCGTATTCCTTTGTGTGTGCTCTCCTCTCCCACATTTGTAACCCTTTAAAACTTTATAGGATATAAATGTATAAGTACTACTTTATTGTTTGTCAATGACTTTTATGATTGATTTTTCATTGGTGGTACAGGTCAAATTCCATCTAAATTGGCTAGATGTAGAAGAATAATGAGCCTAAAGAATAATCTAGTGGCAATCCTCTTGAGTTTATTGGACGAAAATGTGTAAGCACTACTTCAATGTTTACTGGTGCATTGTGTGAATAATGTTTGATTAGCAATATAGGCCAAACTCCATCTAATATGATGACTCATAAGAAAATGCAAATAAAATGGACCCAATGAAAATTTGATCTAGTAATCCTTTAAAGTTTGTCCCCTTTAAAGAAAAGAGGATGAGTAGAAGTTAGATGGTTAATGGTGATGTTAGTAAAGGAATGTGAAAGAAGCTTTGAGGGTCACAAGAAAACTCATCCAAACCCATATTGGTGTAATCACCTTCACCTTGGAGTTGAATATATCCTCAAGAGCTGATATCAAGTAACTATCTCCCTTTTTGATAGACTTGCGGTCGAGCAGGTTCTTGTGTTACTATCTCCCTTTTTGAGACAGGTTCTTGTGTAACTACTCGAGAGGATGTAGATGAATTCCTTTGTGTATGATCCTCCTGCATTGGTGCTTTCCCCTTATCCTTGCAAGCAGGTTCTCGATGTTCTTGGCATCTTTGCCGAGCAAATTCTTGTGTGACTACTACTGGTGCATCTGCACTCGTTGATGCTTTTGTATTGATAGAGCTGGGGCTCCACCACTCTTGGTTTTGCGATGGTGTATATTTAGGCTTAGGGTAACAAGTGTGGATGGGCTGTTGATTGTTCTAGCGAGGCTTGGGAACCCATATATAAGAGTTGTCAAGGTAGTATCCCTGGGCTTCAAGTAGTCTTATGGGAACCCATTGGTAATGTACCTTCCTTGTTGGATGGTGTCACGTCTTCTTCTTTGATGTTGAGGTTTTTTGTTTACATGAGGGGGTGGATGGCGATGGTGAGGCTTGATGTTTAGAGGAGGGAGGGGAATTATATGTTGAGGTTTCTTTGGAATCCAAAAATATGATTCACCCTCAAAGTGTCCTTGAGCCTTCAGTAGATCCTTTCAGACCCATATTTGCTTGGTTGCCTTTTGTCTTTGTCTTCTTCCTTGGTGGCTTCCTTGCCAAGGTGGGGAGGTGGAAGTAGTTGTTGATGTTGATCCTTGGCTAGCGATTGGCACACCTTGATGGGATGATTCATCACCAAATAACACTTTGTAAGTGTCTTGCATCCATCTTTTACCCAAAATGGCAGCTTCCGTTAAGGTACTTGTAGGAGCTACAAAAAACTTGTAAGGCACAATGTAATTGTCCAAGGAAACATTCAACATTAAAGAACCAATAACCTTAATAGTGGTACCCTCTATGGATTGAATTTTAGAATCACATACTTCAAGGTATACCTAGCCAAGATGCTTTAATGTCTCCTAGGAGATGAGGTTTTTGCTTGCTCGCCAATCTGCCATGGCTTGTATTTGGCATGTTGCACCTGCTATGTCAACTCTACCCAAAGTTGAGATGGAGTTGTATCTATCTCATTAGGATGAATAACATTATCAATTGAAGGTTCACGCCCTTATGGTGTAAAAAAGTGTAAGGGCAATAGGTTTATCATCGCGAAGGTGCATACATTGAGTTCCTTTCATACTTGGTAGGTCTATTGTGGCTAGTGTATGAATCCAATTTGGTGAGTCTTCTAAGTCAGGTATAGGAGCACACCAAGAGTCTTCAAGATCAAAGTACTAGCCTAGTTTATTGACTGGCACCCTTGGAAGGTCTTGAGCTTGATTGAGAGATTCAACATTCTCAGGATCACTAGACAGGGGTGTCACTATTTGCCTATTCATCCAATCACAAAGGTCTCTCCAAAGGGTTGTGTTGCCTCGGAGCAATGTCGCAATAGGAATCTCCCCCTGTGTGGATAAAAATGAGGCTAATCCTGTGATGTCTTGAGGACCAGTGATAGGTTCCCTGCCTATCGATTTTGATTCTTCTAAGCCATATAAGAACATGTTGTCATCCCCCTTGAGTTGTTGCAAGGTGGGGTCTTCTTCAAACATCCGTGGATCCCTCTATTGAAGGGCATGACACACCTTATTCATCTACCCTTTTAGGTATTTGCAAGTTTTGAGGCTTGAGTGGTTTTTGGTTATGTCATATCTTGGATGAATTATATTAGCACTCTTGCTTGCCTTGGGCCTCTGCTCACATTCCTCTTGGCACTTGCATACCAATTTATGTGCCTCAGTGAGATATTGTTTCCCCACCCATTGGTTGGGATATTCACCATGACCCTTAGGTATTGTGGCTTGGACATGGGTTGAAGCCCTTATTGTTTCTTCATTTGCCTCATGTAGGTGCTTGTTTCTGGTACTGTTTGAGAAAGTGTCACCAGAGGAACATGATGTTGCTAGGGAGGCCGTGTCTTCATCTGACCCATCTTAGATGATGACCTTATTGTGTCCCTTTCCAATCTTCATTGTGCCCTTGATGCTTACTTGTGCTACTTTAGTTGCCTCCCCAAGGCTGTGACGTGCTAGCTTTATCCCTTTTGGCTTGTTTGCGAAGCTCTTTATTAAGGGCTTTAGCTTGCAACCTCGTGATTACATTTAAGGATACCAATGACACTTGGCCTCTATCAATGCTTAACAAGTTAAGGCTTGTGGTCTTAGATGGCCTTCTCATCGAGTAATTCTTAAAAAGATGGTCCACACCACACCTAATGCATAGTAGTAGTGGTATATTAGATGCTGGTGCACATGTGATTGGCTACTTAGATTGCCCCTTACATGGACACTCATTGGATGGGTGTGTCCCTTGACCCGTATGGCATTGAATGGGTGGTGTCTTGTCCAAATTGTTCATATATCCCATTTTTTGAGGAATCAGTGCCGTCTTGTATAATGTAGTGACTAATAATGCTAAACCGATTTGCATTTTCATTAGTTTGGGAGTAGTTGTTTCCCACTGAAGGTAGGTTTGGGGTCTCCCCAATCACTAGGTAGCTCTTCCACCAATACTTGATTTAGGGAAGTAATTCATCGTTGGTGGTGGTTGAGGTCCCAGTACTAGCGGGGGTGTAATGGAATATTTTGAGATCTAAATTGCCCTTGATTGGTTGATGTGGATTCTTGGTATTGCCAATTATGCCTGATTGGATGGATTGGTCAGTGCGGGCAATGGTAATGTGGACTTTGTCTATACATGGGTTGAGGAATCACCCTAGGATAATGACATTAGGATGTGTCATGATTTCCCCAACTAACACAATGGGCACACTAGAGTGTTGGCCTTGCTCTAAGATGAGGGCATTACTTAGTGGGATGATTTTCATTGCTTACCCCACACCACATGTTATCCCTTTGTTGAAATAGATGGGGGTTGCTAGGAGCATCTCTTGGTGCTTCTATCTCCCATTGTTGGCTCAACTTGTTTAATAGATTTATGGCCAACTCTTCCATGTTGAGCACCTTGGGCGTCATGCTTACATCCCTAGCTACTTCTAAGGTTGAAGCCTTTATCATTTGGGACATATCAGAGGAATCTAAGGATTTATCCTTTTGGGGTTTCTCCCTCATGTTATCCCCTAATCGTATCGCCGTCTTGCTACATAGCTCAAACGATGTGGGATTCATAGCAAATAGATGATCATGCAACTTAGCATCCCTTAGCCCTATGAGGAAGCATGGCAGAAGCTGCACATCACTCACACTCTGGTGGGGTTCACATCGCGAGTTCAGATGTTTAATCCTGGTGATATAGTCTCATAAAGCTGGTTAATTGGGCTCCACTTGGGACCACTGGGGGAAAATCCCACAATGAAAGATTTATGCAATGTGTCCCAATTTATTTTCTCCTCAGGGTTTAAGGCTCTAAACCATATTCCAGCCTTGCCATCAAGACTCAAGCTAAAAGCATTGACCTTGTCTAGATCCCCGATATCACCAAGGGTCTCATAGACTTGTTCGAATCTCTCCACATGGAAGACTGGGTCTCCTCCTACAAACTTGGTGATTAGCTTGGAGATTATGACAGGGTTGCTCCTTGAGGGGTTGGTATCGCTTCCTGGAAATATTGGTGGTGGAGCAGTGGCCCCCCTTTCTAGCACTTGCACTAGGCTTCTCATAGCTTCATCCGATTGTTTGCGATATAGGAGGAATGGTGGGCCGTGTCCCGTACATTGGTGGTCCTAATGAAGGGTTCCATGGATTTGATGGCACGAGGTTGGGATGGGAGGATCTAGGCCCACTAGGCATTTGCATTGTGACTTGGGTCAAGTTGGGCTGGAGGTCCTCTAGGGAGTGGTATGTTCCCTGCAGGCATAGGCCTATAAGGGGCACTTGATGGGTAGGGAATATCTTCCATGTTTTGTTTCCAAGGAGGCATCGTAGGGGATTTTGAGGTGGAGGGTCTTAATTGTGGGCCTTCAAGGTTACTCCTCTTCCCCATTTGCTCTAGCATTTGGGACCCTTTTGAGAATGTGGGTCCAAATCCATCCCCATAGGATTGTCTATCATCAAAGAATTGGTACAATGGGGGTTGATTGCCATTAGGTTGTTGACATATGGTGCTATGTGCACATAATTAAAGGCTAAGGTATGGTATAGGAATTTATTAAAGTAGTCACCCTAGGATGTGGACTACATGATGAGAGGATGTGGATCAAGGACATCCACAAGGAGACATGTGATCAGAGGATTGCACAGATGTTGACTATTCTAAGGGCTCTCTCTATATAAGAAGCCTATCATGTATTGTTGATTACACACATATTGCAATAGACCGAGTGTTTCCCATTGTATGTCTCTCTCATGGTGCTTTGATCCCCCTTGATCATCTTGCTCTTCATGTATCTAGAATAGACTAGGATTAGATCGATCCCACTTTCTTGACATGGTATCAGAGCCTAGGTCTTGCTCTTCTAGCCTAGTTCTTTCTTATCCCATCTTGTAGAGGGCGAAGTAGTCTTCCTTTAGGCTCAAGGATCTCTCGGTTTGGATTCCTATAGTGTGACTTGTTACATATTGAAGTTCAGTATACTTGTGGGAGAGACTTGAGTGAGATGTAACGTCAGAGTAGGGTCTGGACATTGGGGATAGTAGTTCATTGTCATGAGGGCCCGAGGAATTGCAAGGACTTCTCCTTCCAAGTATTCCTTAAGTAAGCCCAAACTCTCGAATACCTCTTTGTACAACGAATTTGCAAGCTTCTTCATTCTTCCAATGTAGTCATGAAGCAGCTCCCAAACAATTTTCGGAGCTTCAACAAAGCCGTCGAGCTCACAGGAAAGCGGTTAAAGACCACCACGTCTCTCCAATCCCTGTAGTCCTCATCCTTAGGGTTAAATCTTGTGGAGAACCTTATTGAGGCCTGCAACTCTTTAGAGTAACAACACATTCTTTCTTCGGCCGGCTATTGGAAGAACTTGAGAGGGTCAACTAATGGAGTCTGTATTGCCGCCCTATGATGCGGGATTTTTATAGGTTGCAGAAGCAGGTCCAACCTTCACTCATAGAGATGGCCAAAATTTCCTACTAGAGACCCGTGTGTTGTTGCTTTCACAGGGTGCACACTTCAATGCAACAACGACTACAACCAGCTCTCCAGGCTTAGCGCACCTCCAATAGCAGTTCGATGATGGCTTCAACAATTGCAACACTCTGAAGGATCATATCCAATGCCACTGAACCAACCACACACGTAATCAATTGACTCAGCAATTCTTTGCAGGCCATCTCCGCAATCATCATCATCACATCACGTCACCCTTTGGCTACATAACTCTAAGGTCACCATTGAATGACACGTGTCAAGATTGGATGTGACCATGGTAGAGTTTATTTAACCTTGGGTTAAATTTAATTGGTTAAAATATTGACACGTAGTAGATAAGCCACATGACCTGGGTTATTTAAGTCTATGGTTAGGTTTAGTTGCTTGGTTTAGTTGGACCATGGTTACGTTTATGTAGCCTTGGGTTAACTTGTTTGGGTTAGGAGGCTACCATGTGCTAGAGTGCCACCTAAGCACACATTCCCTTTCTAAGCACAACCATACATGTAGCATGTGAATCCTTGTGCCACATCATCATGCCCACTCTCTCTTCATAAAAACTTCGACAAGCCATAACTTGCAATCTAAGAAGAATTTGCATGTGCTCCAAAAAGGAAAAGTGATTGCTTATTTTAGCTCTACACACCTATCAAGTCAGATTTTCTGTATACAATTAGACAATGCCAGATTTGAAAGTTTCTTCAATTGGTAAGACCTTTGCAATGGCAATACGCAAAGGTATCTCTTAATGCATCAAAAGCTTTGGAAGACTGTAAAAGAAGACATACCCATTACACAAAATGAAGCCTAGAAGGAAAAAGATGAAGCAACATTATCACTCATTGGTTTGCACTTAGGTCCAAACATAAAATTCATCATATAGACTCTAAGGATCATGCCAAAGATACATGGGATGAGTTGAACATAGTGTTTGGTGTAAAAGCCACAAAATAAGAAATTCATCTTAAGATTGAATTCTATGGTTTGCACATGAGCTTCAATGAATCCATGGAATAATTTGTCAACAAGATCAAAAGCATTATGACCCAACTAGAAGTCATAAATGCAAAAGTAGGAGAAAAGGATGCACTTGAAATCCTCCTTAAAAGCATGCCGGAAGAGTACAACGCACTGACAACCACTTTAAAGAATCTTCCAGATCCAAAGTTGAAGGCATCGTCTACTTCAACACGTAGCAGCAATAATGAAGAACAAGCATTGTTCAGTAAAACATCAATGAAGCGTTACCATTGCGGAAGGATGGGTCACTATCAAAGTGACCGTAGACTAAAGAAAAAACCAAAGTGTCACCATTGCAAGAAGTTGGGACACAAGGAAGAAGATTGCAGATTGAAGAACCAGTAGGTCAACTACGTGGAGTCGCCTTGAGCAGAATGACAACAACAACATGTATTGAGAAGCAAAAGCCTTTCCACCTTTAGCCTATATTCTTGTAATCAAACTTGACCATCTGCAAGTAGCCATGTAAGATATTGACATGTAAAAACCACACTTGACCACCTTAAGTAGCAAGGTATGCACTAAGGGGAGGTGATGGATTTGTAACTCACATCTGGCCACCTTGCAGTAGCTAATGGATCATGGCACCAAGGGAAGGTGTTGACATATGGTGCCATGTGCACATAATTAAAGGCTAAGGTATGGTATAGGAATGTATTAAAGTAGCCACCCTAGGATGTGCACTACATGATGAGAGGATGTGGATCAAGGACATCCACAAGGAGAGATGTGGATCAGAGGATCCCACAGGTGTTGACTATCTTAAGGGCTCTCTCTATATAAGAAGCCTATCATGTATTTTTGATTACACACATATTACAATAGACTGAGTGTTTCCCATCTTATGTCTCTGTCATGGTGCTTTGATCCCCCTTGATCATCTTGCTCTTCATGTATCTAGGATAGAGTAGGATTAGATCGATCCCACTTTTTTGATATAGGTATCATGGAACTTGGTTCCGTGAGTACTGCTTCTAATATCGGTGGTTGGGCCAACACTTAAGTCTCTTCTGGTACTCTAGTCTGCCAAGCAAATGGGTTCAACAAGTCAGCTAGGTCTATTTATTTAAACCTTCCCATGATGTTAGAAAAGGTTTCCCTTAATCTAGCTACTATTGTAGATGGGGTAGGAGAGTGGAGATCATCGAGGATGGAGTTCAGAGCTACTAAGGCTCTAACATTGGAGGGTTCACCCATGTCTCCATCCTGACTCATGGACTCTTTCGATTTGGATAATTCACCTGGTGGTATGAGTGAGAATCGACTTTTGAGCTTGCTAACCTTGAGGATGCCAAGCTAGGTATGGAGGTTGACAAGATGATATTTGAGGCACTATCTTTAGGCCAAGGGTGAGCTTGTACAATTCTTCCTAATCTCAAGGTCATGTGTTCATTGGCACAATTGAGGCCCAAATTCTAGGTTGAGTCTGCCTCGTCAAGGGGCAGTAGCCCCTTGTAGCTTCAAAGCAATTTGTATGCAAATTTCATCATTTCTTGATGCTCAGGGTCCTAATTTCCATGTGCCTTTTTCTATTTTTGTGTTCCCTTAGCTATCCCTATGGATGTGGGGATAGAGCTAAGGCAATGACCGGTGGGATAGAGTTAAAGCAACGACTGGCAGGATAGAGCTAATGCAACGAGTCAACGCTTGTTTGACCGATGGGAGAGAGCTAAATCAATGACCCATGGGGATAGAGCTAAGGCAACAACCGGCGGGATAGTAGGTAAGTGGGATAGAGTTAAGACAACAACCGATGGGATAGAGATAAAGCAATGAGTCAATGCCTATTTGACCAATGGGAGAGAGTTAAAGCAATGACCCATGGGGATAGAGATAAGGCAAATAGCTTACGGCATTCAGTCAATGCATGTTTCACCGACGAGATAGCTGATTGATAGTAATTAATTAGGGCTGCAGGTTACGTATTGACATGTGTCAGGTCATGGGGATAGGGCTAAGCTGATGGGTCAACACATGTTTGACCAGTGGGATAGAGCTAAGGCGACAACCATGGGGATAGCGCTAAGGCGATGACCCGTGGGGATAGGAATGCATAGTGTTGCCGACTGGTTTTTGATGATTCTTGACAATTTTGGAGTTTTTGTTCAAGTTTTTTTGTGATGGGGGAATGCCAAACTACCTAATCTACCTATCCAATGCAAAAAACAAGAAAGAAAAACAACATTTGAATGCAAAATGAGAGATTTCTTGAAGAGGTGACTGTCAACACTCATAACCACTTCCATTTTCAGCATGATTTATCATTCTTGGTTGTTTTTTGTGAGTTTTGACACCATACACTCCTTAGCAATCTTTAAACTATCTTCGTACCAACTCAAAACACTAAAAAACATAAAAAGCAATCCTCAAATGATCCAAAATGCTTTCCAATAGGAAATCACAGCTTCTTCTTTTTTCCATCCAAACACACACTTCTTCACTCATTCCACTCCTACAACTGAGCAATGGGTAGATGACAAGAGAAGGCAAGTGCAATGCAAAATCATACCTTGAACTCCCTGGCAACGGTGCCAAAGATGTTTAGTCTCAACGGCGACTCACGTGTCATGGGGATCTTGAAGGAATGACGATAGATCCTCCACTCCAAGCTACTCCATGTGAGAGCAATGCAAAGCATGAGCCGTCCGCATGTGTCACTCAAGCGGCCCCCGGATTGTTGCAATGTGTTTCCACGAGAGAAAGAGGGAAGGGGGAGAAGGGAGAGGAGAGGGACAAGGGTAGAAGAGATGGGAGAAGGGAGAGAGAAGGAAGAGGGAAGGAGAGAGTGAAGGGGGATGGAGTGGCAAACATAAAGGCACTAAAAGGGAAACAAGAGAACACCCAAAGACACTCTTGGAATAGAAGAGGGAGCTTGTATTCCAAACTTGTGCAGACAACAATGAAGACCAAAGTCAACCACTTGGCCTTTTATACATGTTAGCTTTTGAAGGGAGGGCCAACCCTATCTCTTTATATGACTCTCTCTTCTCATCCTTTTACCATCCTCTTGGGCCCATCTAGCTCCAAGACACAATCCTGGCTCTACAGACTTGCCACTATCCACCATCAAATCGCATTACTATCCAGCGGGGGGGAGGGGGGGGGTGTCGCATGCACCCACTAAGAGGGGGGTCATGCATGAGTGTAGGGGGAGGGGGAGGTGGGGGTGGCACTTTTTAATCACCTACATAGTAGCAACAGGAAAGCATTGATTTCCATTGGGATGATGATTAAACTATGTTATGCACTCCTTCGATGGTGAGATGACATCCAAGATCAAGAAACTAGCTATAAATTTGATTGATGCTCATGGGCAACGTGATTATTTTGCATGTATGAAGTTCATGAGGTTAGGATCCTTGTAATCACTAGATCCAAATTTTTAGTTCAAATTATCACTCAAGCAAAACAGTCAAAAAAGATAATTAGATTAGACCCAAAGATATGCTTTTTACAAAGGATTTGTTGATCTTCTCAAAGCCCTAAAACAAAAATAGCTCCAAATCATAGTAGACCAACTTTTTTGTATGGTGCTAAAATTTTGGAAGAAATTAGTGAAGGAGCTATTGATGAAAAGTGATTCGACAACCATTGACATGTCCATGGAGGAAGAGACATAGGATTTGGATGAACTAATTGCATACCATGCCAAACCAAAAGAACCACAGTTGAAAGGCCAAGAGACGATCGACCAACCTTGGGATGTGGTAGGTCTTGCTGCTTTCTTGTCCACGGAGGTAAAAATGCCCATAGTAGCCCTACTAAGAGGGAACCCCATCCTGTGGAGAGATCTCTCAATTGGATGAATGGACAAACGGTCACCCCTAAGGAAGTGGCCAATAAGGTGGTTAGCATTGTCACCAAACATTGCTGGGCCAAACGGGGAAGGCCAAAGATGGAAAGCACCAATCTGGTTGTAAAACTAGCCAATGGAGTGACAGCCCAGCCAGTACGAGTTTTGAAAGCCATAAAGATCAAGACCTTTGGCTTTACCTACCACATTTGGTTCGTTGCAATGGACTTCCATAGACAGCCAGGTAGATATGATGTCATTCTAGGGAGACCCTTCATGCATGCTATAGGTCTAGTCCACGATTGGACCTCTAATAGAATCTATCTATGCAATGACGAGTAGATTATAAGGGTCAACCTCTAGACATGGAAAGCCCATGCAATGACCGACAACTTATTCACAGCCTAGTCGAACACTACATGAAGGACCGCTTTTGTAAATGTGTTCCAAGCATGTAACGAGAAGGACATGGGAGAGGACCAAGATGAACACTTGTATGCTCTGTTTTCAGAGCCTGAGTTCTCACAGAATGGGATGCATGTCGTTGCTACCATAGATGCGATCAAGAAGACATGAACAAAATTAGTGGCCTACGATCCCAAGGTGCAAGGGACCACGGTTCCCTTAAACATGATCAACATCTTGAAGGCACTAGAGGATGGCCAAGGGGTATGAAAAGTGAAAATGGATCTTCATTGGTTGAGATATGTGGGTGCTATTATTGCACACCATGAGTTCTCATCTAATTGGGGAGCCAGCCCCCCTAGGATCCCTTAAGGTAGAGGAAGTTCCTCTAGCTGAGTTTAAGGCCCCTTTGAAATCTAAGCCACCAAGGAAAAACAAGACTTCAAAGGCCAATGACACCAAGACTTCTCCCAAAGAGAAGAAACCCACCTCAAAAACCTTGGACTCAATATGATGAGGAAGAGGAAATTGATTTATGACAGTCTCCAAACAATTTAAAGCTTGCATCGGGACCACAAAATACTCTTGAGCAAGCTAAAAAAATAGTAGAGCAAGGGGACCAATATGGTTATGATGGACTGGTCAAGGTCAAGGAAGTGAACCTGGCCAATGAAAGCAAAGACCCTAAACCGTTCTATATAGCTGATGACCTAACCCCTACTAGCAAGAACATGCCTTGCTGTACTGCATGAGTATCAGGATTTCTTTGCTTGGAAGTATACCGATATGAAGGGCATACTACCGGAGGTCATACAACACACCATCCCTATGTTGGATGATATTAGACTGGTGTAGTAGAGACCCTACCCCATGAATCCAAAGTATGTGATGATTGTAAGAGAAGAAATATAGAAGTTAACCAATGCAAGATTCATCTATGAGATTGAGCATATGGACTAGGTATCCCCCATCGTCATAGTGCTAAAAAACAATGGAAAGATCTAAGTATGCATAGATCCCGAAATGGTAAATGTCGTTGCGACTCAAAAGAACCACTACCCAATGTCCTTCACAGAGCATGTTTTGGAAAGAGTCGTTGGAAAAGAAAAATATAGATGGATTCTTTGGATAGAGCAAGTGTCTACAGCACTAAAGGATCAGCACAAAACTAGATTTGCCATGGAATGTGGAATTTATGCTTCTAAGGTGATGCCCTTCGGGCTCACTAATGCTCCCACAATCTTCCAAAGGCTGATGATCATGATTTTCAAAGAATATTTGAGGGATTTCCTAGAGATTTTCCTAGATGACCTGTGTGTTCATTCCAAATGGAAGGATCACCTTAAGTACTTGAGACTTGTGTTTGAAAGATTCCATCTCTATTGCATTTCCCTCAATCCACTCAAATGTATGTTTTGGATTAAACATGGGGTTATACTTGGACACTAGACAATGGGATCTCCACTGATTATAATAAGATCAAACTTATCTTGGAGCTACCGCCCCCCAATGATGCGAAGGGTGTCCAGAGATTTACTGGGTAGACTAGATGTTATCGTAGATTCATCTAGAATTATGCCAAGATCGCTCACCCTTTGTATAAGTTATTGATCATATTTCATTGGACATAAGACTGCCAAATCTCCTATGAGGCCCTCAAACTCGTTCAAAATCTTCCTTGATCTTGCAAGCACCAAACTGGGACTTGATATTTCATGTCCACATTGATGCCTCTAAGTTTGGAATAGGGTGCATGTTGGTGAAGACAGGTGAGTATAACCTGGATTACCCGTTATATTTTGCAATTCACAAATTGAATGACACAGAAATGAACTATACCACAACAACTGAGTGGGAAGGACTTGCCATGGTGTATGTGGTAAAGAATTTCAGGCATTACTTGTTGTTGGCAAACAAGTTTGTCTTCTTTTTAGATCACCAGGCTCTCCTTTATCTAGTCAATAAACAATGTATGATTGGGTGCATCATGCGGTGGATGCTCATTCTTCTAGAGTTTGATTTCACCGTCACTGTAAGGAAAGGACATACCCACTTTATGGTTGGTCACATGTCTCATATTCCCAATGGAGAACTGGCAACAATTAGTGGAAGATGATCTTCCAAATGCCTCACTATTCCTTGTGGATCTAATTCCAGAATGGGCTCAAGAGATCGGACAATTCTTAGCCAGTGGATTTCCTCAAGACAAGGCCCTCAATAAGGATGGGGCCAGGAAACTTATTAATGATGTGGCCCCA
The DNA here is from genome assembly GCF_047967505.1 of Dipteris shenzhenensis. NCBI lineage: Eukaryota > Viridiplantae > Streptophyta > Polypodiopsida > Gleicheniales > Dipteridaceae > Dipteris > Dipteris shenzhenensis. Next base: position 29,925,141 of record NC_141603.1, on the reverse strand, counting down.
TATCAATTAATAGCCAGCCAACCCTACTGAATGGGAAAGGACGGCATGATGTGCCACTTTGTTTACGAGGATGAATTGAACCTATCGTTGCTCCCATGCCACAGGTACCCCATTTGGGCACCAACATGACCACAGGGGCTATAGAGGATCCAGTAGCTTCTCACCTCTATGCAAAACTTCAGGCTATACTACAACCGATCAATGATGGTGCCTGACCTATGCGATTCAACACCAATGAGATAATAACACCATTCACACATAATTCCAAGGCGCAGCTCTACACTCTCTTCATAGGTGATCTTAGCGAGTATGTAGCTTGCAAAGAAGTCAGGTACTCCAAGTCATAGCACTCTTGATTTTTGTATTCAATGCATTGAGTCTAGGTGAGAATTGGCATTGTAGGTGGAAATAGTGACCCCTTCCATCGACTTGTGATTCTCATTGGAAAATATCAGTTCAAAATTAGTCCAAATGGGTGATTAGGGTCCATGAGTCTGCCCAAACTCCATTCATAGGGTCCCTAGCTCAAAAGCACACAATCCAAGTTAGCACAATAATACGGTTAGTCTTTCACTGTCATAGCATCCATGTAACTCCACATGCACACACACTCACATATGTGAAGTCCAAGAAGGTTAGCCATTCAGTCAAATTCCAGAACAAGTTACATAAAATCAAGTTATTGCCTTATAGCTAATAGAGTGGCTGCTTCATACTTGTTGTGATGATAAGCCTAATGCAATGACTCTTGACCCTCTACGCTATTAACACTGAACCACTGCTGTATAATGCCAATCACTACTTTAGTGCTAATGCTACAACCCTGTAACACGGTGACACATGTTTAGGCTAATGTTGAGTCGCTACGATAATAACCCTACCAGTCAATGTGCTAATAATGCTAGTCAATTTGTTAGGTTTAGCGCTGACCCACTACACTACCGCTCCACTATATAAGAAGGTAGCCTCATTCTCCAAATTCTCACTTGGCATTGTACCAAAACTCTGCCGAAATTTTCTCTAAAGTCTTAAAGTATTTGAACACCCTCAAAATCACACACTCTCTCCTCCGCACTTGATATCAACCTCCTCTTCATGTTCTCTCCCTTTTTTCCACCGATGAGCTCAATCCTAGCAATGAAGCTTCTTCAGCCTTCTCGACTTCTACCACTCCCTCATCTTCCTAACTCTATTCCTCTCCCCTCTCAAATGGAACCCGAACCCCATGTACATCAAGATACCAATGAGCCTGAATCATCCACCCAACAATACACCACCTAGCCACTAAGAAAGAGAAGAATCACTGATACGGAAGATGTTCCAAAAACTACTGTAGACATAGCATGCAGGTGCCATGATTCTCCCCCCTTGGGCCCGAATGGCTAGAAAGAATAGAGGGAGTATTGATCCAATCACAATTCAAGTGCAACACCAAGGATTTTAGGATCTTCTACCATAATATACTAGGTACTTCAGGACCTAACAGTGGTCCCACATATCCAAGCGATGCATCGTCTTGCATTGAGAGATAGGTTTCCCTGCCACTTGAACCTCAGTAAGTGGTCAATTTTGTCGACAAGTCCAATAACTCCCCAAGCTCCATTAGCTGGCTCCATGTGGATGGGGAGTATCATTTCTACTTAGTTTACTATAGAGACAATCCACTAAGCTTATGGGCTCCCCCATGTCACCAAGCCTTATGTGTCACTATGAGGAATGGACAAGGACCTTGAAGGCCTAGTTGAGTATAACAATAAAATTCATAGGGGTGGCACCCTATCAAATTAATTCAGAATGCGGCTTTAGTGAAGGTAAATTGGGAGGTCATGCTCCTCGCCCGAGTCCCACACACTCAGCATAATAGTGTGATACTCCCAAATCTTTTGGCGCATCTCCATAAGCAGGAGGAGACTAATTGGGTAGATCATTTCTACAAGAAAATTGTCAACGTGTGCACACTCTGGGGACAAGATTGGCAATCCCATGTTTCTCATGCCCATAATCCATTTCCTCTCCAATGATGCAATCCCAGAGGGGTACAAGGTTGTAGTCAAGGATAGTGCACTACTCTCTACACCGGCTAGTAGGACAACTCCCACCAATCCATCACCAAAGAAAAAAAGAGAGGAACAAGCCAGCAAACAAGCCAAAGAAGAGCAAGACATCTCCTCTAATAGCACAGCATGCTGAGCTTAGAAGACAACAGGAGGAGGAAGCATGAAAGAAAGAAGCAGAGGCTGCAAAAAAACTTTGCCATGAATGACATCTAAAGAGGCGGATTCAAGAAAGGAAGGAAATTATTGATATGACCCAAGAGCCTGATGGGCATACCCTAATAGGTGGCCATGCCCAAAATCTTATGTAGGAACAAGTCAAGGAAGCTACAACCAGGCAACCCCAACAGAAGGACATGGGCAACAACTGCCATAGTCGCTTTTCTGCCCCACCACCTTACAAGTCATTGTGTCTCTAACGACTATCATATGCTAGAAGGCTATGCCAACGGTATGCAAGAGGACAAGTTGGCACCAAATAAGGAATTGTTCTTTATGGAGTCCCTTATGGGCATGGCTCCAACCACCAGATAATGTCTTATTAAGGAAACAAAAATATCTCGCCTAGTAGACTCTGGCCATGAATCAAGTAAGGTAGAAGCTCCAACTTACAGAGGCAGCCCATTAGAAGGAAAGGGTGGGCAGATTCATGGTGGAAGCCATGGGTGAGAACGCAATAGACATGGGTAAGTAGCTAGAGATCAAGATGCAGTAAACAAAAGAGGCCTTGGCCATAGGATGGTCTTGCAATGACACCCTCTAGGATGATTACGATGTGCTCCAATGACAAGCCACAATGGTCCAAGAGAAATACACTAGGGCACATGAGTAAATGCAGGCCCTAGAAGCACAATTAGCCCAATAGGCACGACAAATAAGAGCGATTGCATGCCCATAGAGGTGGCAATAAATCATCACCCTCTAGGCAGATCTCTACACTACAAGAGCTTCTACTCATTTGCAATTGGACCCCAACAACCGTCATGAGTGGCTGTTAAATATGTCAAATGTGCATCCTTACATTGCTTCACTAACCGCATAGTTGAAGACACCTTCAACTACTTTTTCCACACCATCTCTGCACCCGCACTCTAGCATGATATAAATTTTGAGCACCCACTTACACTCCACGACCTAAAAATCCTTCTCTATTGTAATAATTATTAGGCTCATCCCCTAATAGCGATGGCATATCTTCACGAGGACATAGTCCTCCAAGATGATGCTGACATCCTTATGCGCTATTATGACCCCATTGTATAGAACTTCATGTCTTGGATTAGACTCATCTAGGACAACTCAATTTTTTCCAATGAGAGTCCCTTGCTGGATCTACTAAAGCCTACCCTACAAGACTTACTTTGCAACCCAAAAATGTTAGAAAGAAGCTTACAATGGTTGCAAGAATATGGTTGTGGGGATGCAAAATATGCATTCAATCACCTTTTTGGCTGTAACAACGAGCGATATCCCCCCTTGACCGAAATCATTGTCCTATATATAATAATTTTAGAAGATATCCAGAAGATGATTCAAACTGGCATTAGCCAGTTTGATGATTCTCATATAGCCTATCCCACTGCTCTCCAAGAAGTAGACATCAAATCTATTTAGCACTACACCAAAACCACCACTGCCTTCTAACCATGACATAGCACCTAGGACCCCACCTCCACTGTCACTAGCACCTCTAATCCATCATAGCCCTCCACATCATAGCACACCACCATAGACACGCAGCAGCAACAATAGCTCAAACTGGAGGGTCCAAAGGACATGGGTACTAATACATGGTACAAGATTCTTAAACCCATGCTCTTCTTGGATGTTTAACATCCTTATGAAGAAGGAGGATAGGGGGAAGTGAGTGAGCACCCACACGACAAGGAGGACTAGCCATAGGAGTCCACCCAACCATTATACATGGTACGAGGCCATTACATCCTTAGGACCATTGAGGATGTCGCAAATATCAATAGATGGAAGGGTAAGCTCTAGAGCTTCCACCTCATCCAAAAAGATATAATGGAAGTGTGGGCCCTCACCAAACTCATTCAAAGGATCTTCAAGAAATGGTAGCAAGAGCATTCTTGATAGACGAAGGGTAAGGACAAAAATCTAGATTACACTCAGATGATGGTAACTATAGATGTAAAAGTTGGCCTACAGCCTCAATGGTGGATACCGTTTTTCAAATATGAGGCATTTTGGAGAACCTATTGTCCAACTGGCCTCAAATGGCATGGATAGACCCCACATATATTCCTCTATGCCGCTGCTAGAGTTGGCCAGATTTTAAAAAGATGTGCGCATCTGATCCCAATATTACATATAACTTACCGAATTTGGATTTTTCATAAGTGAGATCATCTTATGCACTGGAAGAGTTCTATACCACCTTCACTATAGTTTTGGATGTAGCAATCGTGGCCGCCATGCATTTTTTCCAATTGCTCATCATTTTCCTCAAGGCATTTTGGTACTAGAGCCACTGACAGAGGAGAATCATCGATGGCTCTGATCAAAAATTGTGTAGGACTTAAACAAAGGGCCTCTATTTCCTCAGATTATGCAACTATATATACATGTCCTAAATCTTTAAAGATATGTTTGAGACACATTTTTGGAAGCCACTCCACCCATTCTGCCACATCTCCCATAGGTTATTTGACCATGTCACATAATCATGAACAATGCCCTTAAGTTAGACATCATGCAACACACACAATCCAGGGATAGATTGTGAACAGGAAGGGGGGCATGTTACCTGCTACAATGGTTGACAGTTCATGTAAGTGCCATATGGTTGTAATGCTAAGTGGAGAAGTAGGAGAGGGTATGAGGAAGGTGATATACTATCTTCCTTGGAGCCGTATGGGTCCAAGTGTTTGTAATAAAGGAGTGAGAGAGGTGAAAGAGAGTACAAGGGTTAGCCATAATTTCAAAAGGTGGATTGTATAAAATGTCATAAGTTTGGCTTTGGTCTTCATTGTGTACATGCAGCTTTTGGAGTACAAGCTCTCTCATTCTCTTGTGAGTGAGATTTCATTCTTGGTCTTCATTGTGTACATGCAGCTTTTTGGAATACAAGCTCTCTCATTCTCTTCATTCTTTTGTGAGTGAAACTTCTTGCTTCCATTGTGTGTTACCTTGCGATTGCCACTCCCCTACCTTCACACTTCCTTCCCCCTTGTCTTCCACACCCCCTTCTCTCTTTCCCCTCCTTGCCTTCCCTCTCGCCCTCTTCACTCTCATAGAATCACACCGACACAATTCGATAGATGCTTGCATGACACAAGTGCAAGGTTTGTGCATGCAAAGCTCCCAGAAGGAGTTTCTTGGGAGTGGAGACTCTGATGGCATTCTTCCAAGATCCCCATGACACATGAGTCACCATGGCTAGACTACACATAAGTAGTTAAAAAAAGTGGACAGTGGCCACTAGGGCAGGATTTGGGACCATGTTGTGTGTCTCATTGAAATTTGGGGTTGCTTGCTTGGAATGCTCTAAATTCTTTCCATCTCCACCAGCAATGCATTGGCATGTATGTTGGGTGGACTCTTCAGTCTTGGCTAGCATTGTAGTATATGTTCCAAAATTGCGGCTACGTCAAAAATGAAATTCTCGAAGTTGGTTGTAAACCTACATCTGCATCTTGTGTTGTAGGCTAGTGGGGTCCATGGTTTGGTAACCACCACGGGTTTGGTGTGGATGCTCTACCATCCATGAGCGGTAGCTTTTTTCTATGAATTAAATGAGGGGCTTGAACTCCATCATGTCAACCAATCGCAGGTAGAATCTATCAAGTTGTGCTTTCCAGTGGTGCAAAGTCTCCAAATCAATGAGTGCCTAGAAGGACTCGAGTAGCATATGCCAGTCAGAAGCTGAGGGAGCTAGTTTAGCTATGGGATGGTCCTCCTCATTGATTAGAAATTTCTCCTCATCTTTGAAAGAATGGGATGGGATGAGAAGGAGTCAAAGGAGCTTCAAGTATCTGCTTGAGTAAATTATTGTCAAAAATAGGCATATCATAGCAGTTGATGGTCATTGGCTATGGCAACACATCCCAGATGTCGGTGTGTGTGGTGGTAGGTGTTGGTGATGGGGAGGGGTGTGTGATGTTAGAAGCATGAGTGGAGGGAAAGTGTGTGTATGTGTGTGAGTGGAATGAGAGGATTGAGGTGGATTTCTAGTGTGATTTCCTAAGGGAGAGGGTGGTTGATGGTTTGGATTGTAAGGCAAGGTATTTTTGGGGGCAACAGGTTGAGTGGAGGCAAAATAGTAAGGGCAGTGTCACTCTCTTTCTCGGTGATGTCCTCTGGGTAGGTGACATGGAAGGTGTCAAAATTGCTCATGCCAAATTCTAACATCTATTGCATGGTCTCAAGAACTCATTTATATAAGATGATAATGCCAACAGGGTGATATTGTCAAACATTATTATAGGTCATATATTCTTGGGTTTGAATAGCCTGTTGGTGTCCTTGGTGCTGCAACCATCCAAGGCCTTTAGCTAGGAATGTGAAGTGCAAGGCTAGGTAGCCAAGTTGGATGCTCTGAGAGTTTAATGATATCCTCATCCTAGGGAAAATTGGAGGATTCTTGACTTACCCTACACCAAGCTTGAAAATTGGCAATGATTGGGTGTAGGATAAGTTGGGAGATATTGGTGTTATGTTCTAGAGTGATTTCACCATCCTTGAAGAAGGCCATAGCAAGAGTGGGTTGGCAAAAAATGGTGTGGTAGGAAATAAGTGCTTAAAGTGCATTAGGTGGGAGGGTTTGTATAGGTCAAAATGGTAGGAAGTGGATTGTGCAACAAGAGTGTTGAAGTGGAATTTGGAGGTTTCTTCGACTATGCATGGGTTGAGTGAGTATGTGGTGAGAGCCTGGGACATGTGTGTGAACCTCTTGAATTTGTCTTCCTATTTCCTATTGAGTGTGGAGTATTGGTTGGGGCCCTTTCTTTAAGAATTCTACTTCTTGATGAAACACCCAATTGCTATTGCATTCTATTCAAAGGGTATCATGCAAGGCTAAAAGTAGTATGAGCAACCTGTTGCTTGTTAGGATACTCGATAGTCCCCAAACTCTTGCTGTGCTATCAGGTGGAGATTCTTGTATCCAGAAAATTTTGAGCTAGATCTATAGTGTGTAACTTCTCTTGGGCCCGGTTTTGCTTTGATTTGTGCAATGCTGACTTGCTGCTCTTCCACCTACCTTAAGTACTTTTGGGCCATAAGGAGACTATAGCCTATCCAATGGGCTAATGTGACCCTTTGTCACTCTATGTGATGAGCTCTTCCTAGAGGTTATTGCTATGGAGGTTGGCCATGATCTGTTGAGTGGTATTGGCCACTTGTGCTTTGTTGCACCCCAAGAAGACATTGAATGTTGTTTGTTGATATTGGATCAAGAAGAGCATCACTCACTCTTCCATGCAATTTGCTTGGTGGAATTCATGGGCATGCATGGTGAGGTAGACCTACTTTGAGTCATATTCCAATGAAGAGTAGAATGCAAGTGCCTCCTATGCTTTGATCCAATCAATGTTTGAAGAATGTGCTGATTAAGCTGAGGGCTGGGTGGTTGAGGGGATGGCATATAGCTAGGTAGTCAATGGGCCAGTGGGATGAGATGCCTGCTACTATATGATATTCTATATTGATCTGTAGAAGGCAGAGATATCCTACTTATTTATGCCAGTTTGGCAATAGGCATTGAAGAGGACTTCGTCATGCAGATTCAGCACATCTTGGTCACTATGGAGCTCCTAATTCAAATCCCTTTGCCTTTTTATTTTTCCATTTCTTTTTGGGGCTTTGCCTTTTACTTGACATGTAGCCTACCTACTTCTCGTTTGGCCTTGTTGTTATTATGTTGTTTCGCATGCACCTAAAAATTTTCTCAGCACGTTCCTCCTCTTCCACTCTAGCCTTTTCCACACTCTTGGCTTTGGCCTTCTCCTTGTTTCTTTTGGTAGGTGTACGGATGGGAGCTATTTAGATGTGCTATCAGACTGGCTAAGGCACCAGGGAGGAATAGTTTGATAACAAGGCTAAAAGTGCCATGGGGAAACTCCTCTACTTATCAACCATATGATAGATCAGTGGCATGAGGATCATTGGATTTCCAATTTTTGGGTCATGGTCGGTGAAGGGGTTTTGGATTGCCTTGACACAATACATGGCCTAGTTGGTGATTATGCAGATGGGCGAGCAGGTTTGGTGTAATGCTATTTGGATGGTTTGTCATTTCCACCCTGGTCAAAATTTGTACTGCCCATGCAAGTTTGAAAAGGTTAGGCTTTTAGGATCGCATCGAATGAATTGCCACCACTGTGTTTCCTAATCATGTAATCAACCACCCCACTCAATCATTTGTCTAGGTTCCACACGTTCTTATATCCTTTTGCCATCATTGGAAGGTGATACGTGGCCCACACTGTGTTGATGTTGAGATGGTGGTGGGTGAGCTAATCTTATGTGTGTCCATTGTCTTGTCGCAATTGGCAAGGAATTCTATGATCCACGACATGCCGATGCGATAGGGAAACATGTGTGCAAGGGCTTGTAGTCCTAGGGATTAAAACTATGGCTGGAATTTTGGGTCATGGAGGGCCTTGTAGCACTTTGTCATGTGGTGTAGAAATACAATGCAGTGGAGAGATTGTTTGACAACAACGATAGTACAATAACCAAAGAATAGTCACAATAGAGCAGAATAAAAATTTCGTATCAGATACAACTGATGTCCACCTGTGCGCTCTCCAGTAGAGCTTCAATGGTGATCTAGATAGACTTTGGATGGAGAAGGATTGGAGGTAGGGGTATTGGCATTCGATGTTGAGGCTTGAGAAGTGGCCTCCTTATATAGCCCTTTGCAATAGACCAATTTCACCACATTGGTGGGCTGGTGGTGCCACATGCATATTGACTTAGCACAATGTGTGACTAAGTGTGAGGACGGTGGCACATGTTTCCTTGAATTTTGCCACTGGCCAAAGACCATTGACCACCGACCATCGATCATGCACGCAAGGGCAAATTCACACGAACCCCTGCTGGGGGTGTTGCCCCCAGACCCCCAAGATCAAGGGCACTACCCCCGAACCCCCAAGGAGTACTTTGATCCTTCGACCATCTCCTAACCATCAAACGGTCACCATGAGACCTCATCTAGTGTCAAAACTAGGATCCTACCAATGTCCAGTGCTCACAGCATGGCTTCTCCTCATAATGGGGGCTTTACAAAAGGGCACTATGGAACATCGGTGGTTACATATGAAAGGTGGTCATTGCTCATATACCATGTGGTAGTATAGGATGTATTCTCCTGACTTTCTATACTTGTACGTGGAATGGATGGCACAGTCACCCAAATTATTAAGCCATTGAGCGCCCAAGGGAGAGTGCATTGTTTGGACTATGGCATATTTGGTGTACATTGGGGTCTCTTCTTCCTCCTCTTGTTTGCATATTTTGCTACCAAGAACTACTTCTTCCACGTTGGATTAGACTCATCCCAAAAGTTCTTTGTTGTGGATTTGGAATGGCATTACTATAGAGGCAAGATGGGATGTGCAAGTGTCAATGGATTGTATGCCAACCAATGTTGGATTAGGACTGGGCATGGCCTACTCAAATTCAAAGTTTAGTTAAGATTCATGGGGAATTGGTAAGAGACGATTTCAATGAAGAAGTCAACTAAACTAGAAGATTTAGAGGACATTCAAGGGTGTTCGAAGTTGACAGGAGGCTTTAAGGAAGGCTATTAGGAAATTTGCAAAAAATTTGTCAGATTCTAAAGCAAATTGTTAATGCAACATGGGTGAGTCCGAGGGCCTATTTATATAAACTTTTCATAATGCAATGGTGGGGAATTACGATATCATAGCATGACATTGTGTTAGCAATAAATGCAGTGTGGCATTGCATTGTGTCAAGGTTATTGCAGTGTGGTGTAGTGTTAGCCCTAATGTAATGTGACATTGTGCCAAGGTTATCACGGTGTGGTGTGGTATTAGCCCTAATGTAATGTGGCATTGCATTAAGGTTATCACAGTGTGTTGTAGTATTAGCCCTAATGTAATGTGACATTGCATTATCATTAAAGCAGCAACAATGGGGTGTTAGCATTATTGTGGCAAGGCATAGCATTAGGCCTAATGTGATGTGGCATTGTGTTAGTGTTGATGGGAATTTTTAGCAGTTTTTAGGGGATTATCTACACCTCTGCCATGTGATGACCTTGTGAACCTATGTACTGAGTGTCCATGCAAAAATTGACTCTTTATGGCTAGAATGCATTGGCGAAGGACTTGTGTGTGGATGTGTGTCCTTGAGCTACCCATGCAACTATGTATTTGGCAAGGAAGATGTGACATGGGTAATTTATTGCTGTGACCTATGCCTTCATAATCTATTCACTTACTCACCTAGCCTCATCATCATATGGTGGCATATGTTTGGCAAAATGTCTTTTGTAGAGCCTTATGGGTGCTCACCTACCCTATGGACTCACCTAGACATAAATATCTTGAATGCATGTGAGTGCATGTGATCAATTGGTTTGGCACATTGTGGCATACCTAGTTGACAGCCACATCAAATAGGAGTTGATTTTTGTCAGTCAGTTGGGCTGACATCAATGGCCCTGGTGGTTTGGAGGAAATACTGTGGAGTTATTGATGTGGAAGACAATGCTATCCCACAAGAAAGTACAAGTGTAGTGCAAGAAAGAAAGTAGATAGACAAGAGTAAATGTTGCCATAATTATTGTGTGCAACAGACAAGAAATTCAATGTAGAAAAGTGAGAGGAAGCTCAATGAAGAGGATTCAAAATAGAGTCCAAATTAGCCTAAACGAGGCCCTGGAATGCCCTCAAACGTGGCTACAAAAAGACTGTCTTTCTTGCTCTCTTTTTATTTTTTTGGGGGGGAGGGGGGTGGAGGAGGTCCTAAATCACCTAGGGCAGTTAGGACAGCCCTAACCTAATGCCCTTATGACTATTAGGACACTTAATTAGCCTAACCTAATCCAACTTTGAACTTAATATAACTCAATTAGATTAACCCTAGCTAATCCTAACCCTAGCCCTAGCCCACCAACTAAACCTAACCACCACAATTATCCTAATGCAAACAAACTAACTAAATCTAACCCACCTGATGAACCTACAATTAGTATAGCCTTGGGAATTTCTATGGTGTGCACATGAACGATGGTAGGCAACAAAATCCTCACAAGTTGTGGTGCAGGTGGTGGTGCTACCAACAAACGAGAAACGATGAGCACCCATAATTGTGCATTTGGTTCATTGATCTAGCAAGTCCTTTCAAGGAGATTAATTTTTTTCGTTTGGTTAGCCATGATGATTGGTTTGTCATACGGATGGTTGTAAGCGTAGATTGCTAGTAGTGCACGGACATTTGAAAGTGGTGGGTGGACGATGCGCAATTTGAAGTGGACATCATCCAATTGTAGTTGACATGTGGTTGGTCGATGTTGCTCGTCACTGAAATTGAAGTGGGTCAAAGTATAGGGTAGTTGTTCTCCAATCATAGACTCTCATTCAACTATGGGGTGGATGAAACGCTACCAGGCACTAAAGATTGCACTAGGTGTTTGCGCTATGGTCGTTTGAAACACTGCCAGGCAATGAAGATTGCTCTAGGAGTTTGTGCTATGCTCTCTAAGTTATGAGAGAGTAAGCAGCAAGTAGGAGGAAGGAGGAAGATTTTATAGGATGAGATGGCACATAAAATAGTGTACAATGAGTGGTGGATGGGGACTTATACAGTCCCTCCACATTTCCCACTAACTCTCGCTAAAGGAGGAAGGAGGAAGATTATATAGGATGAGATGGCACATCAAAAAGTGTACAATGAGTGGTGGATGGGGACTTATACAGTCCCTCCACATTTCCCACTAACTCTCGCTAACGGGCCACTAAAGTAGCCCTTTATCCCCCCTTCATTACATAAATGGGACTAAATCAAATGACAAAAAAAGGTATGATGTGAAATAAAATTAGATCAAATATTAAATACATTTTAGTGGCCAAATTTTCTTTTAAAAAATCAAGGCATGTTTTTTAGTACAAGTACTAAAAGGATGATTATATATTGAAAGCCATTTAATAAATGCAAGCAATCTTATTTGAGCTTGTACTTTGCACATGAAATGAGCTTGACAAAGATAATTTGACTTTTGAATGGGGCCAAAGGAAGGCTTACCAAAGGTTAAACTAATATCTTTTCCCTCCTTCCTCTTCATGCTCTGCTGAGCAAGCTTTCCCCTTCAGATTCAATTTCCCCTTCTCCATCTATCTCGTCAAGATTACTTGGCCTATAATCTTGCATCCTTCCTACTGCCATTGTGGTTTCCCACAATGCTGCTACCTATGAGCTATGCTACCCTTTCTCGAGGGTGCATAGGGAGTGCTACCTTCAACAAAATAAAATCCCATCCTTACATTATTGTCTCCAACCTTCTCTAATGTGGTTGTGATGTTTGCTCCATTTAGGCCTACTGATAAAAGTTTTTGATAAAGGAGAAGACCTTTGTTTCTACAAGCCCTTGCTAATTATTCCTTGCTTTCAGCATTTGGCTCTCTACTGCCCTTGCTAATTATTCCTTGCTTTCAGCATTTGGCTCTCTATTGCCCTTGCAATCAACAACTACTGCCATCAATATGCTTGGGTTGTGCTTGAAGCCCATGTTCAAATGTCATCAAAACACCTTCAGCTGGTGTTTATTGTGCTTCTAAAAGTTTTCAAAATGCTCCCCATTAATGTGCTACCATCTCACATTGATAGGCACCTTGAGCTTCAAATTATGATATTCATCAAAATCAATGCCTCTTATGTTGTTGGCGCCTACCATTTATGCTGCTTTGGAAGCTCAACTAAAGCACCGTAAGGATGCAACCCCATTCACAGATCTAGCATTAATCTTGCATTCCCATAGAAGGGAGGAGGAGGCCCTTTGTTGCCTGGGAAGGAGAGGACTCCCTAGATCCCCTTAGTGCTTGTTTCCTATGTGGTACTGGCACTATAACTCCTTTGTATTGAAGACAGTGGATGTGACAGACATTGCTTATGCATAATTGTCTAGACCAAAAGTAGGCATCCTTTGCTAGCTCCATAGTCTTCTCCTACAGGTGTATGATGAAGCTGGTTAGTAGCATTTGCATTATTTTGAGATTGTTTTTCTCTCCAACAGCTGTGGCTGGGCCATTGAATCATTCATAGGGTACATTGCGAAGCAGTTGGGAAAAGACATCGGCTAGGGCATCTACAAGGGTGGAGTTGACGAGAGAGTCTAAAATTTTGGTCCTTTAAGAAAGGTTTGATGACAACATCAAACACAAAATTTTGGAAGTGATCGCTGAGTGTCATGCATTGCATCTCAAGAGAAGCATTGTGTCCCATATAATGATTTGCAAATTTCAAAAGAGAGTTTGGATGGACGTGTCATTATCACATTGAACACAGGAGCGAATTGGCAATGTGAATGAGAAATTGATTTGGGATTGCATATGAGGCCAGTAGGGGCATCACGAGTAGCATCGTTGATGTAATCAAGAATGGGAAGTATCACATCAAATGAGTGAGATCCATAGTGTGAGACTGTGCATTGAGGAAGGGTATCGAAAATTTTGGCAAACATAAACCATGAAAACTTCTTCTTCCCGAGCTTCCACGGCGACCATGGACGATGAGTAGTGCAGCAGTGGCTATGGCCTTTGCCAGGTCTCAAGGTCACCTCCTGCAATCTAGTCAATCCTCTTTTCTCAACTTCTTGCATGTTTGTAAATCTCCCTTTGACATTGCCACCCAATCAGCTCTGCAATAAGCTCATGACGAGTCCTTCGCACGTAGATACGTTGTCTAGCATTCCAAATGCCCACATTTTATCTCATGTACCTTATGGATCTTAGACTTGGGAATGACATACAGTTGACTCTTACATTGTGGGGGAGGCCAGAATGAGGTCTTATATTTTGCATATATCAGAGTGTGGGTCAAAATAAATGAGCATCCTAAGATATGCTAGGATAAAAAATAATACGAGAATGTGCAGTTGAGTGGTCTAACAACGTCGACGAGAGATGAGAAGGGGTAATGTAGAATTGCTCATGTGCACAGAAATATGTAAAGGTAGGAGCGGGTGCTATTTGGCAGCATGTTGACCCAAGTCAGCTCCCTAAAGAAGGCAAGGGCAAGCTTTTAAAGCTTGATGACAAGAAAGTATTGGACAGCATGAATGACATCGTTTACAGTCTCGATGGTGAGGGTACTATGTTTGGTGAGTTTGTCAATGTAGAGGAACTCGAGCGTGGAAAGCAAGACAGAAGCAGTGATGGTGGGCAAGGACACTTCTACAACACAAGACTTATCCATGCTATTCATGCTCCCTGAGCTTGATGACTTTCCAAAAGTGGCCTTTTTTTTGTCTCCAAGATCAAAGAAATCGCTGAAAGATGACGATAATTAGAATTTTGCCTGGTGTGCCACTCGTGGTGATTTTATTGGTGACAATCGATTACAATTATTGTTATTGACATTCACGTAATATGCCAGTATCTTATCCATTTACGAGACTTATTCTCGATGCTAATATTCTTGGTATTTAAATTCTCGGTGCTTATATTCTCGGCACACAAGGAAGGGCCCCCGTTCCCTCGGATTATAACTCTTGAAATGAAAGGAAACACAATGTATCCCTTCCCACACTATGTGTGGATATAATAAGTACATATTATATACTATCATACAAGTATTTTTAATTGCTCATCCATTCACAATTGCTTGTTTTCAATCTGAATTCCTACAACATTCCTCTCTTTTGATACATGCTCTCGATGCGAGGGAGGAAGACAATCTAAGCCGGATGCAAGATCAAATGATATCGACACATGATTATAGTCCATGTGACAATATTGTATAAATTGCAAGGAAAATCAGTTATGAGCTCTTGTGAGTGTTTCCTTATTCATGTATTCATTGGGCTTCAATGCCCAAAATGCACAAACAATATGGCCAAATCAATAATAAAGCACCACCCCTGATATTTGCACGAAGAATCGGGTCCTAACGGACCCTGTGTCATGTCCCATGTCCACATTTTTACTCATTCTCTTTGTTCGTTTAAAAATTTGATAAAATGCTAGGATCCAACTTCAATTTCGAGTTAGTAGTTATGTGCCCAACAATAGAAAGGCTACCTACTGCAATCCAACTCTTGAAATTAAAGACATTTTAAGATACAGGTCCTCCAACCCATTATAGATGGGTCATGCTACTCGTATGTATAATTTTTCCCCAAGGGAGCAAAGGACATGCCTTGCCAATGGCACAATGATTTATCACTGATTTGGCTTTGCATAGGCATAAATCATCCAAAGGGCTGCCTCGGATGCCTTGCCTACATTGGTTTTGCAGTCGGATCTAGATTTGTTCGATGCCAATAAAATTGGGCATGAATCATCCAAAAGGCTGCCTCGGATGGTTGGCTTGCGCATATCCAGAAGGCTGCCGCCTTCACATATTGGGTTTGCAGTGGGATAGCTAAGAATTAACGTCGTCCTACCTCACAGCTTTTAAATTTAGAGTTCATATCGCGACCTCAGGCTCAGATCCAAACAGACCGACAACGGAAACGCAATGGTGCTCATGCTTTCGATCAGCCCGCTTCTGCTTTCGTTGCTGTTATTAGCAGGATGCACTACAGTGATCCGCGTCACAGTTACGTGCGAAACAACCCAGGCCAGCCGCCAGTCCTCTCGTCGATGATGCTGGTGGCGCGGTGGATTACTTGAAGAGTCTGCCAAGCGGCATATATTGCTGTCAGGGAAACTGCGCAAACTCACACTGCACTACAACGTCTATATACGACTCCGCCGCCATCGGTATGTCCACTTACAACTGCGATGACTGCGAACGCTGCAGGGTCGCAGCTGAAAACCTCGGAAAACTAGTTGATCAATGTTTCGGTAATCCCGGTGATGGCAATACCCGTGTGGGCGGTTCCTACAAGGAGGATAACCAGAAAGGGACTAAGTATATCGTGTTCAACTCCAAAGACGCCTAGGAATATCGTCGCTCCTAGCTGCTTGAATTGCTACGGAACAGCAAGCCCAGCGCCCTCGTCCGCTCTTCTTTCTCTTTGCAAACTACGTGCGCTGCCTGCGCATGTCCGCTCTTCTTTCTCTTTGCAAACTACGTGCGCTGCCTGCGCATATTTGGGCTATTGCTTGTGTGAAGCAACATGTCTATGAGCATACATGCTATTTGCGTGGCTAGTGCCTCCTATATGTGCCTTCTCTTTAGAATCAATTAAACGACGTGCCTTCTTTTGCTATACGTGCCTCTAACTTCATGCTTAGGTTGGGAGAGCATCATCACGGATGTTTGTTGAAGTGACTCATGAGTTACAACGATTGCACATGGAAATAGTTATGGTGTGCCCCTCATTAACTCAAAGGGTGATGATCAGTATTAAATAGGTCGGGTGTAGCCAATCGCAAAACTATTTTAGGAGCAATTTTGGGACCGCAACGCGATGCACTCGTGGGTGATATTTTGAATTTTGAGCGGACTCGCGCTCTCGCTGAAATTTTCCTCGACGTAATGATTCCCTTATTGGTGTAATAATGAGACCCAATCTGTCAAACTTGATGCTCTGAACACCACATAGCTCGACACATGTCACTACATGAGTAGTTATGCTCTCCTTCGTGCAGTCTCTGTGCTGTATCTTTGTACATCAAACTATTTATAGTTTGTCCTATCATCTACCCGCGACTTGCCACATGTCATCTACTCGCAACTCGCCACTTAGCATCTATGTGTAGCTCTCCCATGCTGATCTAGATTCGCGACCACCATACTGACGTTGGCTTGGTGTGACCACCACACTGGTTCTTGGAGGTGGTTGTACCTACTGCTAACTAAACCAAAGAAGATGTATTTATGTTAATTGGCTGGGTCACGTGAGACCTACATTAGAGTCCCAAAATTATTCATATGTTATGGATCGAGTTTAAAACAAGATCATGGTGCATCAGGAAGAGTGCATCCAGGTGCTAACTCATGCAAAAACCGAGCTATAGCAAAGCAAGATGAAGAAGGGGGCCCTCCACCAAAGGGTATCCAAGTTGAAGAAAATTTAAGCACTTCTCTACGCTTGGACCAACCCATGGAGCACCCAAGAGTACCTCTTAGGTGGAAAGACCTAAGTGATGAAGCAGATGGCATAGGTTTGGATGGACAAGCATAGATCCCCATTTTAGGCGCCAAAGGCTAGTAGAGACTACAAAAAATAGTGCCAATGCCACCATCATAATTCCTATCATAGTTGTAACTAGCACTACTAAGGGCACTCAGCACTTGTGCGAGGCTGATATGAAGATTAAAGAGCAATCAACCTCCTAGGCACTACTTCTATTGGATCTTGAGTTTCGAGTAAGGACACAAGTTAATGTTGGTGATGTTAGTACACAAACATATCCCCTTGACTCATGGATAAAGCTAACAACAATGAGTTTGATGGGGGCAAGGAGCCACATTTTGAAAGCAAGGTAGAGCGTTAGGATAGGTATACAGAGGTGTTACTAGAACAAATCTAATGTTCATCTGTGGTTAACATATGACTCGGGGAGGTGGTACCTTTAGAATATAGAACTCAGACCAATGGGTTGAGGTGGTAGGCTCTTCGAAAGTGACAAGATCCAAGTAGTGCTGTCCTCACGGACAAGTTCCAAAGATTAAGAACAAGAGTAAGATTGTAGTAGCAACATCGGAATGCAGTCCACCAAGCTAGCTAAATTAGTTTAGAGGGTAGTGAGATGGCCTTAGGTAGCCGGTAAACTCTCATTTAGATAAGGGATTCAATTGTAGGAAGTGGTGGTAGTCTATTGTGAGAAGGACTATGGTGTAAGAGTCTCAGGTTCATAGAGTTTTTAGCCTAGTTGAGGTGTAGGAAAGATGAATTTGAGTGGACAAGTGTTGAGTGAGTTGTTGAGATTGTGTAGCCATAGGCTATTGTAACATAATACTTAAAGCAGTTACTCAGCTAGTCGTTGCTGCTATATAACATAGACCTTGGGACTGCCAGTTGGCCACCAACCCCCACCCACCTCACCTAATACCATGTGTCAATTAATGAACTCACAACTTTTGCTTTAGAGGTCAATCCCCGCCCTAAGGCTAGCATAGCAATTGAGGACTCCATCGCTTTATTGTCCAGCACTCTACTACGCTCACTATGCTAGGTGGGGTAATCGTGTGGGATATGCATAGGAAACCACCTAAGGCAATCACCTGATGAATGAGTGACCTCACCTACAGGCAAGGCCAGCGCTCTACTACGCCCATTGTGCTAGGTGGGGCAATCATGAAACTTCACAATGCCATTATCCCAAGCCAATGCGCCTAACCATGTACCAACAAAGACAGCCACCTAATCAATACACTCATTGCCCATTAGCCTTACAGGGAGCCCCTAAGGCCAACAAGGGCCATTACGGGCTCAAAACTTGCCATTGCCTCCGCTAATCCTAGGTCCACAACCCCCACCGCCATGAAATACTCCCATAAATCAGGTAATCATCGAGGAGCCACCAAGTGAGTGGGAGGACCTTGACTATGCCTTATCAACACCCAAGCCATCTCCCTATGAGAGTCCTGTGTATCAAACTAGCCAGACTAGTCATTAATGTGATGCAGGACAAAAGTATATCCCGATGTATCAAATGGCTCCTGCAATGCAATGAGCTAGGGGAGCTAGGGACATGAACGCCGTGAATTGAAGATCGACAATCCAGTGTTATACTTGCCAAGGTCTGCACCACGCCAGTGAGTGCCCATACAAAACTACTGCTAACCAGGCTATAGCTTGTTATAAATGTCAAGGGCCTCGCTTGCTTAGGGACTAGGATGAATGACCCGCACTTGGGCTGACTACAGCCAATTCGAACACCCATTGTGTTATGCTTGTGGGGTAGATCATCTCTATAAAGGTTGCCCTATGAGAAGGACTCATAGACCGGGGCTCTTGACCCAAAAGCTAGCATTAATTTGCTAAGTATTGAAAGGGGACAAGTGTCCTTGGTGTCATTGAATATGATCACGAGGGCCCAAGCCAAAGCCATGAGTAAGGAGCTTCGTAAAGCAAGCCAATAGGGAAAGGACAATTGCATCTCAATCTAAGGGCACGGGGCATGGGAATGCAGTTAAAGTAGGGAAGGGTTCAGGTCGAGTAACTATCCAAAGTGGTTTGGACAAAGAGATTGCAGTAGTTTCCACTTCGACATCGTCAGCAATCATGGAACCCACCGCACTATGGTCCAAGGTATGGGGCAAGGCAAGCGAAGCATAGCCGTGAAGATGGGATGTAAGCCCAGTGCACCAAAATGAAGACCCCGTCTCGGCCACAAAAAAGCAACGCCTGGCCAAGGCACAATAGTTAGTCCAGGATTATTAAGAGAGATTTGAGCAACCGCTCAAGACTCTTAGGAATATGGGCACCATTCATCCCAATCATCAAGTACCAAGGGGAGTGGCAAAGCCCCTTCCCACCATGGATTTAAGATGGATGAGATCATTGCAAACAACACTTCATCAGGATTGTCCCTGCTGTGACATAAGATGTTTGAAGAAGACCCAACTTGGCCTTAAGTGGTAGACAATGCGCCAACATCTTTTTATGGGTTTGAAGAATCCTAGTCCGAGGGTAGAGAACCAATTGGTCAACCACGAGATGTGGCTGGGCTCGCCACATTCATGTCCACAGATATAAAGAGGCCCATAGCAACCCTGCTAAAAGGGAATCCCATCCTTTGGAGAGATCTCTTTGATTTGATGAATGGGCAGATGGTCAACCTAGAAGAGGTGGACACTGAGGCCATCAAAGCCCCACACAAAGAGCCAAATGTGCTAAAGATACCGGTAAATAAGCTAGGCCAGTACTTCGAGAGCGATGACATGAATGCCATAATTCCAATCTTCTACCAAACAAGAAGGCCATGACTATCTTGGATCGCATAGCGGGTGTCAATATCATCATGAAGTAGTTCTGAACAAAATGGGAAAAGCCTGAGATGGAAAGCACCAATATGATTGTGAAACTAGCCAATGGTGTGATGGCATAGACAGTGGGGGTCCTAAAGGACATAAAGATCAAAATCTTTGGTCTGACCTACCGTGTTTAGTTTGTGGTGATGGATTTCCACGGGCAACTAGATGGCTACAATGTCATCCTAGGCAGACCTTTCATACACAACACAGGCCTAGTACATGACTGGGCCTCTAGTCAGATTTATCTACACAAGGACAAGCAAATTGTGAGCATCGACCTACAGACTTGGAAGGCACACACCCGAGGACAACAATCTATCTGCAACCGAGTCAGATACAACTCAAAGAACTACCCTCGTGATTGGGTTCCAAGCATGTAATGAAAAAGATATGGATGAGGACCAGGACTAACAATGGTATTCTCCACTACCAGAGCCTGAGTTCTCCCAAAATTGGATGCATGTCTTGGCAACTATAGACACGGTCGAAAAGATAGGGACCAAGATGGTAGCTCACGATCCTAAAGGGCCAGGCATGGTAGCTCCCCTTAACATGATAAATGTTAAGGGGCTAGGCATGGTAGTTCCCCTTAACATAATAAATGTTCTGAGAGCTCCCACGGAGGATCAAGGGATAAGGAAAGTGAAGACAGACCTTCATTGGTTGAGGTATGTGGGTGCTGTTATTACGGCACACCATGAGTTAACATCAAACTGGGGAGCTCGATTGAATAGGCAAAAGGTCCCCCTAGGTTCCCTTAAAGCAGAGGAGGCTCCCCCTACAAAGATGCCTCCTATAGAGGATAAACCACCCTGCAAAACCTAGGCCTCAAAGACCAAGGACCCTAAGACCCCCCTACAAGGGAAGGTGGATTGCCCCAGAAGTTGTAGAAGATGACGAGGATGAGGAAGAGACCGAATTGCATCAAGTCCCCAAACACTTTAAAGCTTACACAGTACATGACCACAAAATATTGCAAGAACAGGCTAAGAGATCTACCGAGCAAGGAGAACCAAATGGGTATGACGGTCCCACAAAGGTCAAGGAAGTGAACCTGGGTGCGGTTATGAGGGATTCACTAGTAGTAATAAGGAGACATCACCTGCGTGCAATAAATATATGAAAATTCCCCTTATCTACCCCCTATTTATGGGACCTTACCTTATAAAATGTACCTTCCTTCCCTTATATAACCCCCCTCCCTTACACTCACATGGTACCATACGATAAACCCTAGTGGACCCTCCCGGGGGTGTGGTCCAGGAGAGGACCCTAAGCCAGTTTACATAGCTGATGACCTAACTCCCAAGCAAGAATAGAGGCCTTGCTTACCTTGTTGCATGGGTTTCAATATTGTTTTGCCTAAAAGTACACAGACATGAAGGACCTGCCGCCAAAAGTAGTGCAACACACCATCCATATGATGGATGACATTAGACCAATACGGCAGCGACCCTATCCAATGAACTTGAAATATGTGATGATCATCTGAGAGGAAATACAAAAGCAGATCAACGCAGGGTTCATTTATGAGATTGAGCATACGGAATGGGTTTCGCCCATTGTTATAGTGTTGAAGAAGAAAGACAAAGTTAGAGTATGCATTCGTCTTAAAAAGGTGAACGCCGTGACTTGTAAGGATCATTTCCCACTCCCTTTTACTGAGCACGTCTTGGAAAGAGTCACAAGCAAAGAAGCTTATAGCTTCTTGGATGGGTTCTCAGGGTATAACCAAGTGTTTATAGCACCTCAAGATCAGCATAGAACTAATTTGACATGGAATAGGGAGTCTACCGTTTAAAAGTGATGATCTTCGGACTCACCAATGCACCCACAACATTCCAACAGCTAATGATCACTGCGTTCAAGGAATACGTGAGGGATTTTTTAGAAGTTTTCCTAGACGATCTCTATGTTCACTCTAATCGGGATGACGATCTTAAGTATTTGAGATTGGTTTTTGAGAGATGTCATCTCTATAGAATCTCCCTCAATTCCTTGAAGTGTCAATTCTGGTGAAATATGGGGTGATACTCGGGCACGTAGTGCCCAAAAATGGGATTTCCACTGATTATAATAAGATCAAGCTCATTCTGGAATCACCCCCACCCATGAATGCAAAAGGTGTACAACGATTCATTGGGCATATGGTCTACTACCGCCGATTTATTTACAATTATGTAGAGATTAAGCTCTTGATTATATTCCATTGGACAGAAGAATCTTGTGAGACCCTTAAGTTGGTCTTGGCATTTGCCCCTATTCTGTGAATGCCCAATTGGGACTTAGTATTCCATGTTCACATTGATGCCTCAAAATTTGCAATAGGGTAAGTACGGGCATAACTAGGTGAGTTTAATTTGGATTATCCAATATAATTTGCTAGTTGCCAATTGAATGATGCCAAGATGAACAACACCATAATCAAACATGAAGGAATGGCCATGGTATATGCGGTTAACAAATTTAGGCATTACTTGTTAGCGAACAAGTTTGTCTTCTTCATTGATCACTAGGCCCTTCTATACTTGGTCAATAAACCATGCATGACTGGTCATAGTGGATGCCCATCCTCCTAGAATTTGGCTTCACAGTGGCAGTTAGAGGAAGGGACATACAACTTCATGGCTGATCACATGTCTTGGATCCCTTATGGAGAACTTGCGACACGAGTTCAAGATAATCTCTAGATGCCCCATTATTCCTAGTAGACTGAATGGGCATAGGAGATTGGACACTTCTTAGCAAATGGGTTTCCCTCGAACAAAACACTCAATGAGGATAGGGCTAGAAAACTATCAAGGATGCAACCCCATATCAATCAATAGCCGGACAACTCTACCGGATGGGTAAAGATGGCATAATGCATCGATGTGTTTGGGAAGATGAGTTTGTAGAGGTTCTTTAGGAAGCTCATTCTAGCATTGTTGGTGGCCACTTTGCACGAGAGCTTACAACCCGTAAAGTACTACAAGCTAGATTATGCTGGCCAATTCTCTTCGCAGATGCCGCTGAATTCGTGAAACGTTGTGATCCTTGCCAACGCATCTTCATACCACATAGCCATGACTACATTCCTTTGATAGGGGTTCTCATTGATGAGCCCTTTGAAAAGTGGGCTATAGATTTTGTTGGTCCAATCAGTCCCACCCCCTAAGGGAACTCAAGATCATTATATTATAGTGGCCATGGACTATTTTACCAAGTTGGAAGAAGCCTGAGCCATAAGAATAGGTAATTCTAGGGATGACATTGTGTTGCACAGTCAACTCTACTAAATTGATTGGTGAGAACAAATGGATACACTAACTAACAAAGTCCACACATCAATGGTATTGATCAATGACAAGGCTTACATTTTGACATCCTCGATAGTGAGAAAGGTTAGCAACAAGCAACTGATGGACCTCACATTTCCACAAGTTGTTTCCACCGTATCTACAGCTTCATATGGGTGCCCAAGGTACGCACCTTTATAGGTGGTGCCAAGCAATGTCCTACATCATCTGTGGCCCAGACCCCAGTAGTTACACACGACCTTGCCTCTCAAGAGAGGTAGAAACACAAGAACCTATTGTTGTACTCTTAAGGGTTAATACAACAAATGTAAAACCATGGGACACAATCTTGTACCCCCGAATCATTATGCTATAGGAATCAACAGTTCGAGCTGCGGTAGTTACACAATAATCTGTCCCTAAAAAGGGGGTGGTAACATAAGAACCTCCTACACTCAAGGCAAAGATCAAAGCTCGATGGGTTCTGAAGTACCCTTCTCTACAAGAAGCTTCAACATCAACTCTACAAAGGCAATATGCATGGTAGTCCCACAAGAACCTATCTCCAAAGCAAGGACAGACCCACAAGAACCTGCGTTGTTTCTACGATGCTAACATCTGAGGCACACAATAATGCTCTCACCTAGGCACCTGGAAATCAATGGATTCCTCATGTTTATGCTGAACTCTAGGTGGTAATCCAATCAATTGAGATCAATACCAATGAACATGCAACACCACTTCTATAGGCTTCTCGCACACTCTTCACAGGCGCGATGAGCAAATACACTATCTAGAGAGACTCGTGGTACTTTGAGACCTAACACTTTTAGTCCATCATCCATGACCTAGGTCTAGGTGAAAATAGAAAGTCTACGTCTTAGGTGACAATAGAGTAGGGTCAAGTGAGTCTTCATCATTCATCGGTCAATCCTCACTTAGGCACATGTCTCACATTTTTCAAAACAAATGCAAACCCATTTGCAAAAGAAAACTTTGTCACCTGCTCCCACTATGTCACATGCATAGTTATTTCCAAGATGCACACAACCTATCTTTCCACTGTCATAAGTGGAGAACCATTCCCTCTGGAAAATAACATGGAATGAAGCACCAAAATCCAAAATCCAATCCTGGGAATATGCATCATCTGAAGTGGTAAGCAAGTCTGTAGGTAAACTAGACATGAAGAGAATGTCATTGTCACTATCATGAGTGACTGTATTAATCTCCTCGATCTTCATTTTTCCTTTGTCCTCCCTTGGACTCTCTTCCTTCTTATTTGCACCCCAATTTGCATTCTTTTTCTTATCCTTTTTCTCTCTTTTCAGCTTGTAGTAATCCTTTTTCATATGGCCCTTCTTGCCACAATGGTAATACTCAATGTTTCGTGCCTTGGATTTGCTACGAGACTTCCCTCTTTCTTGGGACTTCCCCCTGAACTGTGATCTGCCCCTTTGCACATTTAAGGCTGCATCCTACTTGTTGCCATCCATAGACTTCCTTCTAATCTCCTTGTCCAACAAGCTACCCACAACATCATCAAACTTTAGTACTCCACCAGGTGCAGAGTTATTGACAGCTGTACGGAAGGTATCCCATGAGGATGGCAATGAATATAAGAGAAATATTGCCTTAGTCTCTGCATCAAAATTCATATTTTGAGCCTGAAGCTGGCTTAAAATAATATTGAATTCATTCAAGTGAGAAGCAATGGAGACCCCTTCCTTCATCTACAGCTCAAACAACCTCTTCATGAGGTAAACTTTATTAGAAGCAGTTTCCTTCTCATAAGTGGCACACAATTTCTTCCACAAATCTTCCATAGTCTGCTCATTTACTACTGTGAAATAAACTGACTCTACAAGATGAAGTCTCATAGTAGACTTTGCTAATGCATCCAACTCATTCCAATCATCCTTATATCTGTAGGCTCCCTGCCAAGGGTTTAATCTGCTTCTTTTAAATAAGCACATCCCTTATCTGTTCTTTCCACAAAGAAAAGTTTGTCCCATCAAACTTTTAATGCTGAAAAACTGCTTTTCAGACATGGAAGAGGATGCCATGATGCAAATGAAACAAAATTCTAAATGCTAGTACCTGCAAAAGAGAAATCACACCAAATACTAGGTGCACCCACAATATGTATGCTTTAATGAAGGATAGTGTCACCAAAACTCAAGGGTCAAAGCATAAAAATGCATCTGACTCATGTGCATATACTATGCATCCATATGAGCAAATCTGGCCCAAATGAAACCCACAATGACAAAACAATGGATAAGAGCCAAATGCATCAAGCATAAACACCGTCCATGGGCATAAGCATCAATAATGTCTCATAAAAAAGATCATAGCACAACGTGTACATCTAGTGCAATATGTCAAAGCTATCCCTCAGTATAAAATAGCATCTGTGTGCTAAACGTCCATCAATAAAGCATCCCACAAGGCAATTTGGGCCTATCAGCGCATCCAACAAGGATCGCAATGCATCCAAATGGCCTATAAAGCATCCATTGCAACCCAATGCAAACCACAAATGAGCGCACATGGATCAGACTGCAACCAGAGTGATCTGCATAAGGTATATCCAAGAAATCACAGCCTTACGGCAATGATCACTAGTGAAAGTAGAACCTGGGATGTCTCAAAACATGGGCGTTACTGCATAATCGAACTCAGCAAGACAATCTTCAAATATCTCTCTTTTATCACAACTCCAAAATCTCATCCAAAGATGGAGTAAGAGCCAGTCAACCCTTGCATTTACTTGCAAAAATGAACCTTAGGAAACTTAACCTTAGCCAAAATGCCACATGGCAATCAATGAGAAGGTCTTGGAAACTTTGAGAAATTTCCTTCAAAGAGACGACGAAAAAACACAGAGAATCACAACTCCCTCGATTCTTCACGGAATGGCAAGCAGCTTTGTAGACATATGTTTCAGGCAAAGTCTCAGATCTAATGGGACAGATAGCTCTACAAATGGAGGCCTGGATGTTGAGATCCCACTCACACAGGAAACGGCGAAATGAAGACGTTGGAGTAGACAGAGATTCACCACAGCTTCAAAAGTTCTCGGAACCAAAAGCAGCTTCTCAAGTAGAAGTTTTGGACCACTCTAGATCCACTAGAAGTGTCAAAACTGCAAATGGTGTCCTGGATATGGAGATCCAACACACGAAATCCTTGCAGAAAATGAATTTCGTCACTTTTTGCAGGAGCTGCAACTTTTCACTGAAAACTCAGATGATAGAGATGTTAAAAGTGAAAATGTAGCTCTTAATATGATTTACAACTTCTTTGAAGACTTCAAGTCAAAATTCTATCTCTAACTCTGGATATTTGCTACACATGTGTGTCTGAGAAGATTTGCTTATATCCTACGCCTTCAACTATGCAACCCAGCAAAACAAATGCCCAAGAGGATTTTGCCCCTTTCTCTCCAACTACTATAGCAGCTCCAAAATCTATAGCTCCTCCTGCTGAACAAGGATCTTTGGGATGCACCACTCTCTCTCCAATCTAGAGGCTGCACCGGGCTGCTCACGCTACCGCCAAGCTCTACTGCCAAGCTCTGATACCAGTTGTGAGGACACAACGGAAGCTGAGAGGATGAGAGGGAGCTTGAGAGACACAAGTTTTGGTGGGTGCAGAACACCCTAATCTTCTATTTCATCCATATATATATATGTGTTTGAGTATTGTACATAACTGAGGTTAAGGTACAATGGCCTGTAACCCCCACACATACATGCAAATATTTCAAGTTGAGGGGAAATCAAGAGAATGTAGAAGAAAAGTGAATGAATTCAAGATATGAAAGGGTATCACCTTTTCAATAGTGTCCCTTGGGGTCCAAGGCCCATGTATCCCATTTTAGTATCCTTAGGCTAAGATTCATGCATGCATACCATTCAAATGTACCCATGCATCCTACCCATTCATATCTCCTAGGACCTAGCATGTGTGGGTGCTCATCTTTTATATAAATATAGAATAGTCAAACACATAATGCATGGCTCTTGAGCAGTGTACCCACCTAACCTACATTCTATTGATTTCTTTTATCAATTCGC
This sequence comes from Dipteris shenzhenensis, assembly GCF_047967505.1. Classification (NCBI taxonomy): domain Eukaryota; kingdom Viridiplantae; phylum Streptophyta; class Polypodiopsida; order Gleicheniales; family Dipteridaceae; genus Dipteris; species Dipteris shenzhenensis. The sequence continues at coordinate 29,897,643 of NC_141603.1, read as the reverse complement.
CCAATACTATGTAGGCCATATGTCTCGTCATGACATGGCCTCTTTCTTGGGTAAGCCATGACAAAGATATAGCTCCTGAAAATTCTTTAAAGCACACAAAAGAAAGATACCAATAATAGAAGGATAAAAGGACAATTACTGGAACAAATCATAAGTAAACTCTAAGTAAAGGTGTAAAAATGAAAAAAACCTATAACTAACAACTACTTCCATTTATTAAAACCTTACTAAGAAAATAAATAGTGACAAATAAGTAAATAAATAAGTGTGTGTATATAAAAATATAAAAATAAATAAACCCTAAAGATGTAAAAATAGAGAAACACATAAAAATAAAAAAGTGTATATATATAAGTATAAGCGTAAAAAACACTAATAAGTATAAAAGAAGATGACCTTTTAGAAAGGAAGTCGCATGCAATATAAGGCATGCAAATAACGTTAACTTGAATACAGACGACGAACTATAGCTTAGGATTGATAGTATGGAGGGATGGAGACACCAGTGCAAGTGAAACTAAGCAAGAAGGGGAGATCACGGCTTCGTAATAGTAGGTCGGGCTAGCAAGGAGTAGTAGGACAGCAAGTCAGTTGTAGTCTGGGAGCACGAGCAGAGCCATATAGAGGTCTGGCCAAGGAAAAGAGCCGATGGGAGGAAGTAGAGAGTTGGAATGAACAGACGTGAACTCGTAGACAAGAGACAAGGTTGGCAAAGAAGCTTAAAGCTAGTCAATGCAGGCTCTAGCATGAGGCAGCAAAAATGGCCATGGTGAGCAACACAAGGGTGGCAATTGCGACCGAGGGGGAAACGTCAAAACATAAGAAGTGATGAAGCAACAAGGCAATTGTGAGAGCACCATGCCACCTGGTAGCTAAGCACAAGAGGCAAAAAACCAAAGGGTGAGTCGACTTGAAGGAGGACCTAAGCAAAAGGAGTTCATGCTTGTAAAAGTTAACGCTGGAGCACCACACCATGCGACAAGAAGAGCTCAAGGTATGCACAAGGGCACCCACGTACATTGCCAGTATTAAAACCTCAAAAGCCTCTCAAGGCTCTTAGGTCGCTTGAAATCCATGCAATACACATGAAAGCAAGGCAGTGGACGTACCTTAATGGTGGCAGCAAGTTAAGACGGTATTGGGGAGGTTGACATCGGCATCTGAGACAGCGTCAATAAAACAATAAATGGAGCACTTGAGAGAAAAAGGGCACGATGCACCGATGGAGCAAGGCAATGCTTAAGGGTACAGTAGTAGAAAAGTGAGTTGGACCACACAATAGTCATCGTCAAGAAGGGCATGCTGATGAGAGAAGCCATTGGAGAGCTGAGGCGAACCATGAAGGTAGCAAAGGGGGAGCTGGGAGTAAAAGGCGAGTACATGAGAGGAGTATCCACCATGAACCAGCTGATGGGGAGGTAGGAGGAAATCGATATAAGCGGGAAGTGAGGAGCATGATGAAAGTTCGGATAGGTCAGCAATTAGTGTGATCGGTCAACTAAGGTTCCATACTTACCAAACTAAGATACCTCCAAACTAAGTACAACATCACCGCTTTTCCATCCATCACATGGTCATCATTAAGACTACTAATCACAATATTACTCCCCACGTTTTGTCTAGAAGATCATTAAAGTTTTATCCACCAAATGCTAGAGCCTTCTAAATCAAAATTTTAAAATGTTATTAGTATCCACAAAGCAATTATAAACTCAAAGCCCATAAATGGAAAATTATAAGAGGAGCAACTATTCTACAAGGGCTAACATAGTTATATATGACAATAACAAAGAGAAAATAAATATACAAGGGAAGTTTCATATAATAGCTAATACAATACAAAGAGATTAGGTCTAGAGGTAGAGTAGAGGTAAAACAAGGGAAAATTAGAGTCAATCCTACGTGGGAGCAAAAAGTTATTATAACACATAAATGTGAGTTGTCAAAGAAATAAGAAATGAGAGAGAGGAAGAAACATCGTGCGTGAGAGCATGCATGTGTGTGTGTGTGTGTGGGGATGTGTGGGTGGGTGGGTGTGTGATTGAGAGAGATAGTATAGAAAGTGTGTGTGTGTGTGTGTGTGTGTGTGTGTGTGTGTGAGAGAGAGAGAGAGAGAGAGAGAGAGAGAGAGAGAGAGAGAGAGAGATGTCATAAGTGGAATAGGTGGAACAAAACATGCCGGTTGCCAAAAAAAAGCTCGCTTCTTGCCCTTCCCCTCTTCGAATAAGACTATCAAGCTGATCATCACCAAGATAGTCAGTTCCCATAGCCATGATTGGGGCACCAAGCTATATGTAGCATTGTGGTCTATCAAACAACATACAAGGTAACCACTAATCTCATTCTCGCATGGCTTTTGGAATCGAAGCGATGGTACCATTTGAATATCTTGTACCAAGCTTCAGGCTTACTACCAAGCATCATCGTGGTGAGCCTGAGGCCATTGAGAAACGCTCAATTAGCTTACTGAGCTAGATGAACTAGGTCTCTGAGTAGCATGGTCTCAACAACCGATACAATGCTGAAGGAAAGCTTGGCATGATAGGCCCAAGCATCTTCAAAAAGACATGCTTGTCTTGTTATATAATGCCAAGCATGATGTTTTCAAAACCAGTTTCAAACTCAGATGGATCGAACTGTACAAGCTTATTGAAGTATTTGATTATTGGACAGTACAACTGGCTAAGCTCCAAGGATTGGTTATCCTAGAGCTCTTCAATGGTAGTAGAGTAAGGCCATACCAAACTCACAATTACTTGGTGACTGCAACTCGGTCTTCCAGTCAGCCACATCAGACTATTCAATGTTTAGCAAGGCATTCAACATGACTCTTTGCAGCATGCAAGCTAAAGAGAGCAATTTGAATGCACGGGCCTCAATACTTCACATTTGTCTTCCATCTTTCATTGTCCAGTGTCTAGCTGTCTAGCTTCTTTCCAGCCTCCTTCTTTGCTACTACAACCTTCATTCTTTTGGCTCTAGCGTCTCCCCTATTCTCTGAGTACTCGCAACAAGAGTCTACCCCATAGCTTTCTGTTGCGGCTATCTTCACAATAGATGCTCCATCTTTTTCCACTCCCTCCTCCTTGTGTCGTAGCCGTCCTTGCTTTCAGCATCCTCATCCCATTGATACCTCTATAGAACCTCTAAAGTCATGTTGCGTCGAAATCACATCTAAAGCTTTGTGGCATTACCATAGGTTGCAATCCTACCATTGTTGAAGGAGTAATGAACACTTATCTACCCATGGATAACAGTGTCGTCTTTGATAGACATTATGTCCTCTCAACACAGGAATTGTATTAGGCAGTCTTTTTGCTTCCAATAGGGCCAATAGTGGCACCTCTACTTGACAATGAATGTTATGACAATTATTTCCATAACGGCAGCTATCCTTCATCTTAGGGCTATACGAATATCAAGTCCATTGATCCACAGGTTCCCTACCATTCTTTTGATTTGTCTCCGAGTTTATTAGGTCAAAGAAGAGTGCAGGCAATGTCCCCTGTAGTTAGCATTGCTGGCTACTCGACTAGTCATCTAGTGGATTAGCTAATAGTGTCAACCAAGGCGCTCAACCATCAACTTCGACAAGTTTTCAAAGGACAAGCATATCGAAAGTTTGGCCCAAAATTGTGCATCCTCAGATACGCTTGGCATCTGGCCAGCCCGTAACTACTAAATGATGTATTGTTCAAAACCATGTCAGCTTGCCTCCTGTCCCTATTCTTGGCTGTGCCCAAGACTCAACATTTGCTGTAGCTTCTGCCTCTGTTGCTACCATCTCGGCTATGCCTGCATTATCCTCTAGTGTCTTTGCTACAGTCTCCGTTATAGCATTTGCCCTGGTATCAACTACTATGTCTACCTCCACTACTACTACATCTACTACTATTGCTACTACCAATGTTGCTGCTATAGATGCTCCTCTTGCCCCTTTACTAGGTATGAGTATACGACTTCAGCCTCACCATGTTGGCACATTGCCCCTCTTTAATACTAAAACCGTGATTTACCAAGATCAATAGGTACTTGGTCTTGGACCGAATGGGATGGCCGCCACCACTATTTTCATGGAACCTCCTCCTCTATCGCCATCCACTTGGACCCGGTGGGCCAATCAACTACCAGTACGGTGCCTCCACTTTCGCCTCCATTGACTTCATTTGCCCTTGGCTCCATTGACTTCATTTTTCCTTGGCTCCATTGTTCCACGTCCGCATCTCCCATCTGGTGGCCAGAAGGCCCCTATCATCTAGCTTTACCAGGGGGAGACTTAGAGCCCTCCTAATGCTACACAGTACATACTATGAGAGCGACCCCTGCTTCCACCACTAGGTGCTCCAAAATGACCAAAGCAGGGAGCACCCAGAGTCCCCCACACGGTCCTCGTCAATAGGTGTGCTTGACTCTCCTCTCCCTATTGCCAAGCCACTCACTCAACCAAGGGAAGTTTTTCCAATAGCCTTGTTTACCCCTTTAGACATTTTTCGAGCTATCCTTGGTCATGCGGATTTTTGAGTTAGATATCAAACCCTGGATGTAGCCTTGTCAGCAAATACAAGTAGCACCCACCCTGCTCTAGTTTTGCACCAACCGCCACCCTGCATCATTCCCTTGGAATATCTACCTCTCTACGATGTTGCATATGAATTTGATCTATAGTTAAAGACCAAGGCGCATAACCAGTGGATGAGATCACTGCGATCGAGAACACCTATCTGTGGCAACATTTCTTATAGGTGTGTTGGTTGCCAATCACGAAGTGGTCTGAGCCACAAGTGCAACAAAGGCGCTACAAGTAGAAGTTTGTGCACTTGGGACTCATAGACCCAGAAGTGGTCCTGGAGATTGAGTAGTGGAAGGAAGAATGGCGACTTCATCTTGAGGAGGTGCCCATTAGCATTAACATGTTGTACCCTCAGCAGCACCTAGTCGCGAAGATTTGCTTCGGGCCTATCTTTTACTCGGGGATAGTGCAGCTCTTTCTCTGCCTCGTCCACCACTTGTAGAACGTCGGCAACCTTCGTGTGGACATAAAAGAAAAAGACATCGACATCGACACCTAGGCGCTCGATGATCTTTTAATTTTGAAGAACGGCTTGTTTATGCTAGTTCTTGAGTGTTCGACATGCGTGTGTGGACATGAATGAAGAAGAGATGAGGCAAAGTGTTGACCCAACCTAGGCTGCAAAAATTTTTGGTTTTATAAAAATGTATACTTGAACTCCAACCCACACAACATTGCTTGATAATTTTTTCATTAATCATTTTGTTGGTTATTAACATTGCCATTAACACTCATCCTAGAGCAAGCTATATACCATGAATTAATACTCATCCTAGAGCAAGCTATATACCATGAACCTTGAACATTTTCATTTTCAACTTTAACAAGTGAAAGAAATGAATGACTTTTGTCATTCATAAGGCCTCCCAAAATGTAAAACAAAGGAGGTAGTGAATGGAGAGAGAGACTCAATGACAATAAAACGAGGGGCCCTAAGTCTTGAATGCTCACTACCAAACTTGTCTCAAAGCCATTAGTGCAAATACACACCTATTTTAGAAGCAAATTAATCCTAAAAATTCCGAATTTCTTGCTTTACAAAATGAGAAAGATTGCTAAGGCTAGTGAGAGGGCAGGCCAAAAAGCATTTTCTCAATTTTGTAAAGTCTACAAAATTTTATACAATTTAGTTAAAATAAAATTTTGCTAAAATATTTGCAAAAACCTCTTTTGTTTCTCTGTGAACACTTGAGCTGTTTTGTGAAGTATCTGCAAAAAACCTGTTTTGTTTCTGTGTAAACTTTTTGAGCTATGGCGGCCAACCACAAGAAGAAGAAGAAGAAGACCACCAATTCGAAGGGAAATGCGCACACTGGTTTCTCTTCTGCCAAACGTACACGAGTCCGTGCCCCCGAATCTGTTGCAAATTCCAAAAACAAAGGTCAGCCTGCCTCCAGCCTCTTTGAAAGCCTCTGGTCCAGTCGCAAATTCAATGTCGTTGGTAAAAAACGCAAAGGAGAGGGGCGACGAGTCGGATTGTCCCGGTCACTTGCGATCGAGAAGGTACTCTCGTTAAATTTTCTGCTCTCTCGGCTGTTGCAAAATTAGGCTGCCTTTCTTTTTTGAAGCCATAGGCGAATTACAGTCATGTAAATTTTTATTCTCATATAATCGAAGGCAATCCGATTTTTTTGGGAACTTTTTGCAGAGGAAAAATACCATTTTGCAGGAATTCAAAATCAGAGGCAAATCTAATGTCTTTTTGGATCATCGATTTGGTGAGAATGATGAAGCTCTTGCGGAGGAAGACAAGGCTATTTTAAGATTCCAACGAGAAAGGCAGGTATGTCCTAATGGCATTTTGTTCGCCCTTTCTTCAGATCAGTCAGGGACATTGGCTTCTGGCAGAGGAGCCATGGAAGTTTTCAAAGGGGTTGTAGCGACGCCTTAGAGCCCCTTGTAGATTTTTGTTTATATGTGTGCACTTTGGGTTTGCATAATGACATCGTTCATATCGCGGCATTTAGCAAAGACATGGAACATAGCTCGTGGAAGTGGATGTTACTGGATTTTTTAATGGTGTTTGTTTAACAATGTATTCTTTCTGTTATTGTCTCCATGAGTTCTGCTGTCAAACGTAGCTATCTTTTTAAAAAGAATATAGGGTGTAGTCTCTTGATCATGAATTGCAATCGTCTTGTAAGATATTTGTCCACTTTTTTGTGTCCTTCTAGTTGGTCTATGTGGAACAGCAAAAAGATGGAACTGTGAACCTTTTGTAAGCTTCACGATTGAAGTTGACAGAAGTTTTTTGCTTTGCGTAGGCCCAATGGCAGTGGAGAAGCAAATTTTCTTTGCCAGACGATGATGAAGGTGAAGCTGTCCTTACACATGGGGGAACTGCATTGTCAATATTGGATGACTTCGATGAGGATATTTCAGCTGAAGATGATGAAGACAGGCATGAATGTAAGGCAGCTGCCCAAACTGACTGCGTTTTCACTAGAATTGATTGTAAATTGAATTGAGATTTGTCAGGTGTAGGAGGTTTGGTTTGCTGATGCAATGCTAGTTGACATGGACACAGTGGATGATGAAATTGTGCGGAAGTTTCACTTTGGTGGAGGTTCTGTCAATGGCAATGATAAATTTCATGATGATGAGAATGAAAAGGTGAACATGTTATGTGGGTCCACTATTGTGCATGACCAATTCTTGTCTACTGCATGAGAACTCGAACATGTTTTATTGAGTATTTGTGAGCTTATAACATATTTATATACGCTTAATCTTTCACGGGTTTTTATCGTGTTTAGCAGAAGCCCAAGTCTAAAAAGGAAGTTATGGAAGAAGTTATTGCAAAAAGCAAGTTCTACAAGGTTTGTAAATTTTGATTCACGTCATTGAATTTCTGCTTAAAATGAATGTCATAGTAGCTAGTCCCTGCTATGTGTGATGGAGTTTATGGTTTTCAACCTTGTGAGTGACTCTCATGAGATTGAAACTGCACTTTAGAGGATGAGTTTGGGAATGTTCCTGGATTCATCTAGGTATATATTTACTGGACATGCTGGCCAGGACTTACTTTTGATTGACCTTCTGCTTGTTGATTCTGTTTCTCACTTCAGGCTCAAAAATCAAAAGAGAAAGAGGAAGACGCGGAGCTGAAAACCCAGTTGGATAAGGACTTTACAGCATTGGCACAATCTCAGGCTTTGATTTCCCTTGTGCGGCCAAAAAAAATGAATGCTGTGAAGTCGATGCTTAATCCTTCCAGTGGAAAGGAAATGGTAGCAATTTCTGACGTAGCACTCCAGGGAGATCTTGAGAAGGTAGTATTCAAATTTCAAATTGAAAGTCTGCAAAGTTTCTGTTGTGTTGGTGTCCTGAATGCTTTTGTTCTGGTCTGTAATTAAGTATGTATTTGCATGCCTGCATTAGCATGATTTAATAGCTCATGTTTATGGAAAATATGTTATTTTGATTGATGCCATGTCTGGTAATCAGGAAAAGCCCGATGACTTTGACAAGCTTGTCAAGGAGATGGGAATGGAAATGAGAGCCCATGCCTCCGACAGGTTAAAGACAGATGAAGAGATAGCAAAGGAAGAAAAAGCTCGTCTTGAAGAACTTGAGGTACTTATCATGATTTGGGTTTTGTCTACTTGCTTGGCAAATGGAGTGTGAAAGTTATGACGATGGACAACCTGATTTGGTTGTGGTTGAAGTCTGTCTTCCGGTTTACATTAATGTTACAAAGTGAGTGCTTGGCTGTACCACAGGAAAATCGTAAAGAACGAATGCTCAGTGGAATGGACTCTGAGGACAGTGAGGTAGAACAAATGAATAAAGTGGAAGACTCAAGAAAGAGGAAAAGGAAACGCTTTGCAATATCGGGTGACGATCTAGGTGATGATTTCGTAGTAGATGATGATCAACCTGAGAAAGGGTGGGTGGATGAAGTACTTGCTAGAACAAGTGAAAGAAAAGAAGCTTCTTCTGAAGAAGATGAAGATGAAGGCAAAGATGAAGATGAAGACGAAGATGAAGATGATACTTCTCCAGATGAGGATGGCAGCAGTGGGTATAGTTCTGGTAATGAGAGCACGAAAAGTTCTGACAGAGAAGCATCTGAAGACGTGGGTTCAGATGAGGTACGGAAGGAAAATGATGAGGACAACCAGAAAATAAGGCTGGACCCTGCCCCGATCGAGAGAGGAGTTGAAGGAGACAAATTTAAAAAGGACAATCTATTGAGTGTTGAAGCTCATGGCTTAAATCACTCTCGCAGCGCCTCATCACTTCCGTTTGTAATTGGGGCTCCAAGGAATCTGGAAGAGCTCAAAGGGTTGGTTGCTAATCGATCTGTTGAGGATCTACTTGTTGTCATACAACGAATAAGAGCATGCAATTCGATACGCCTAGCTGCTGAGAATCGAAGGAAAATGCAGGTAGGCGATTTGTCTTTATTTACATTTCTTTGTAGTGGGCAAGTAATTGATGTAGGTTACCTTTGGATAGGCTCATACATGAGGTTAACCATATGTGTATTCAGGTCTTCTATGGGGTTTTGCTCCAATACTTCGCGGCTGTTGCTGGAGTGAAGGCCCCTCCTTTTGATAGATTGAATGCACTAGTGAAACCTTTGATAGAAATGACTTCGGAAACACCTTATTTTGCTGCTATGTGTGCACGGCAGAGAGTAGTCCGCATGCAACAACAGCTATCAGACAAATTGAGAAATCCAGGTATGCTAACTAGGTTAAAAACTGTTTGGATAACCAACTTGTAGAGAGATTTGTTTTAATCATTTTTAAGATGTGATTTTTTCCCTTTACAGATATGAATGGACCCTGGCCTTCTGTCAGGACTTTGCTGCTACTCAAGCTATGGTCTATGATCTTTCCTACTTCTGATTTTCGCCATGTGGTGATGACACCTTCCACGTTGCTGATGGCCGAGTATTTAGCTCGCTGTCCTGTTATTTCTGGACGAGATCTAGCTGTTGGCACATTTCTATGTGCGCTACTCTTGTCTGTGAGTCTATTTTTTCTAACTCCCCTCTTTTTCCACAAAATTCTCCTGGGACTGAATTGTGTGATTGTCTACATGTAAAGCTATTTGCATATGAGAAGTCGGGAGAGATCACAGTTCTTGCTCAAGTACTTTTGTCCTGGATGCTTTTGTCATTCTATTGAATTTGGCAGGGTGACCGTGGTTCATAATTTATGTGCTGCACGATCTCCTAGGAGGAAATGACAAGTTACAAGTCTTGGAAGACCATGCTCCAAAGAATGAGTTGTATTTGTGCCTGTTAGGTGCATCGATGATGTGAAGATGCTCCTAGCAGCCATAGGGCAGGGCCAAACCCTGAAGGCTGCACCAGAAGCAAAGGCCTGTCTGCCATGCAGGCAGATGCTACGGCAGGGATGCATCAGCTTCAGCCTTTAATATGTGTGGACAGGCAGTGAGCCATAGTAGCAGGCCCTTCTTGGGTCGGCCAATCTGGCCAGGTCTGCTTTATTGGCGGCCTATAACTCCTGACATTCAGCCCTACGGAAGCCCTTCTTTAAGGCACCACAGGGGAGCGTTTGAGTAGTCATAGGATCTCCCCATAGTTCTATGTCAGCCTTCATCTTTTGGCTGTAGTATTCCCAGCCTCTGCTGGATGTCCGCAGCTCACTCTGAGCAAGATTTCCCCACACTTCCTTTGTTGTAGTGTCCAGTTTGTGGGTTCATGTTTATGCACCATCTTGTGAGAAAGGTGGGATAGATTTTGATATTTAACCATGGCATAAGGTAGCTACAGCAAATACACCCTTTTTCTAACATGGTACCAGAGCCCAGGGTGGCACTTGTGATCTTCTTCAGCAAACTGGAGGACGGTGTCCTGAGAGTCACCATGAAACATTTCAATGAATGGTTTCAAGGTTTCAGACGTTTCAATGCTAAATGTTTCAATAGAAAACATTGAAACGTTTGCCTATGAGATGACTTATTACACACACACGCACGCACGTGCACATACACACATTTTTACATTTATAAGAATGTACATTCATAGCTGTCCAAAGTGGAACAGCTACTAGTTGAAACAATAATTAAAGACTTCTAACTGGGCCAAAGGAAGATGTCCAAGAGAATGAGCATCATGGAGAGACCGATACAAAGAAGATCGAAAATTAAGAAAAACATCCACCTAAGAGTGCTCATCCAGTCGAATGGTACGAGTACGATACGACGACCAGAGAGCCCAATAGCGACACCAAGAGAAGAATTTGACATAGTCCTGCATAGTAGCATGTCTGCCAAACAACCGGAACTGAGTGCCAAACGAAATCTTGGGAAAATGAGGACGAAGACCCGTCGGTAGTCTGAAATCATGAGCAAGAGGACAGGTCTGCAATAGATGTAGGACAAGTCTCCCGCGGATGAGAACAAGTAGGGCATGCGTGGCAGCCATACCACGAGGTGGCGCCTTGAGGCCTTGGATCTGCTACTGGGCCTTGGGCTATGCTAGGATGCAGGCGTGCGTCGGCAACTCGATCCAGGATCAGACCTAGTACTAGGGAACTAGACTTGCTCCCATTGGCTCACTGAAGACTTAAACTTTGGGCCCCTTGGGCCCAATGCGCCAAAAATAGCGGAGACCCTATTTGGTCTGTACCGTTGCCACTCAACCCGAGAATAAAGCCTGCCTAGCCCTAAGCCTCCCTAGGCTACCTGAGCTAGTCTTGTGTAACACAATACACATCAGATACTAATCCATGCACATGACATACTTCCCCCTCCTCTAAGAACTCATTCGTGAGTTCGTAAGGAAACCCAGGAATGTCCTCTGGAGGTTAGGTAATGTCTCCCATGTTGCGTCCTCCTCAACACGATCCTTCCACTCGATCTTGTATTCCGTGATAGTTCTATTTCGGACCTGTCTTTCACGAAATTCAAGTCTACGCTCGGGTTCGTGAGGAATAAAAGTCAAATTAGTAACCTCTATTATTTCTTGAGGAGAAACAAGCTGATTGTAACATGCAATGGTAATTTGATTGTGTAATTCACAGCAAGACCTTCTTTAAACCTTTAGCGAGGAATTAGCGTTATACACCATAGAGAGAGAGAGGAGATGAGGGTAGAGAGAGAATGGAGTCGACATCCGATTGGGTCCTTGTACCCACTGAGGGCCACCTCCCCCAATCAGGGGAGAATTTGCTTTATACTTGGAGAACTAAGAAATACAAATCACACTCTCAGAGAGAACACGGAAACATGCTTCTGAAGAGTACACTGTGCACACATAAAGCAGACCCAAAGACTTGAGAGGCAACGCCGACCAATACCGAGACCTTGATACTATCCACACTGACGATGTAGGACACTTCTGCAAGGCAAGGGAGAGGCTTGTTCTATCCACCGGAATGCAGGGTTAGTGCGTGAGTGAGAGAGTGAAAGCTGGGACTGATAGATGCTAAAGAGAGCTGAGAGATGACTGAAATACAGAGCTGAGAATGAGCTGTGTAAAACTGTAAAAGATAACTGAAAAGAGCTGCTGAAACAGACCCAAACCTTACTCCGTTTGTTGTCCCGACTCCTCGTCTGATGCACTGCGTGAACACCTTCCTAGAGGGATGAACTGATGCCAAAGGCCGAGGCTGGTCAGAGGGCGAGTGTGGGTGAGGGTCAGGCTGTTCAGAGGGGGATGGAGAGGAGCTGTAGGAGGCTGAAGGAGTGGGGGAACTGAATGAGGAAAGAGGGCCTGGAGGCCCCTATTTATAGGGCTGTTGGGGCTGAGCCAACCTCCCCCAAATAGCCTACTTTTCAGTCGGCTGTCTTGGGGCTGGTTGGTTGGTCCCTAGGCCCCATAAAGGCAGCCCTAGGCCCCATAAATGGCAGCCTAGGGAGGGGTGCAGGGTAGCCTATAAAGGCAGCCCTTCCCTTGCCATTCTCTTCACTGGTTCCAGTGCTGAGGGGACCCAGAAGGCCTCCTTAGGCTGGACCTAAACGTAACTCTAAACCTTAGACGGAAACGCTACCCTACTGTTCTCCAGTGGGTACCAGTGAACAAGGATTGATCTGTCGAACCTGACCTAAGGCTGAGAGACTGACTTACGTAGCTTGTGCCTGACTGTCCCTGTACAAGGGCTCACAAAGGGGTCACAACATATGACAAAATCTCCTATTAGGGAACTATTACGCACTTGTCGATGTAGCTAGTGTGTCACTTTGCACCTAAGTGCAGGGGTGCATGTGACACTGATCATCCGCATCTAGTAACTCTTTCAGTCTACTGACATGAAAAACTAGATGTATTTTAACATTAGGAGGCAATTGCATGTGACATTGATCATCCGCACCCAGTAACTCTTTCAGTCTACTGACATGAAAAACTGGATGTACTTTAACATTAGGAGGCAATTCTAGTTTATATGCAACTGGTCCAATTCTTTTAATAATCTTGAATGGACCATAGTATCTATAAAATCTATCCTGATCCTTGGCACTTCTAATAGACTCCTTGGCAAACTGCAACATTTCTTGCATGTCTTGCAAGAATGTCCTTGCAGCATCATTGTTTTTACCCTTGAACCCAACCATAATTGGTGACTTTGGATGAAAACCGTACATAAGCATAAAAGGACTATAACCTGTACTTGAATGCTTTGCACTGTTGTAAGCAAATTCTATAATGGGGAGATAGTCTTCCATGAAGACTGTCTCTTAGAAACATATGCACGAAGCATATCTTCAACCAATCGGTTAACCTTCTCTGTGCTGCCATCGGATTGTGCATGATCTGAGGAACTCATACTTAGAGTAGTTTCCAACTTCTCAAAAACAAGTGTCCAAAAGTTACTTGTAAACTGAGTCCTGGTCACTGACTATGTCGGAAGGCAAACCATATAGCTTAAACTATTGGTCCACAAACTCGTGAGCCAACTGAATAGCTGATATGGTCGATCTAGTAGGTAAGAATCTAGCCATCTTTGTCAGATCGTCAACTATGACCCAAATGGAGGCATGACCCTTGCGCGTTCTAGGCAAACTGGTAATAAAGTCCATGGAAAGATTTGCAATGGCTGTAATAAACCGGCGCTTTTAAGACATTCTGCCTTAGTAACTTGACAAACCCGGCAACCTACCACATAGTTTTCAATAAATGCACGCATCTTAGGCCAATAAAAGGTATGTTTCACAAGAGACAGAGTCTGATGTATGCCCGGATATCCAGCACTAGGAGCTTCATGACACTCCCAGAGAATCTTGGATTGAAGATCCGAGACATCGGGCACACATATCTTTACTTTCCGGGACAGCAAGCCTTTCCGAATCATCCACTGACCTCCCACGGCCTGTACTGTAGGTGGCACAATCCCTAAGTCCTGGTCCCATCTTGGACCTTCTTCCAATAAGAATTGAAATGACTATCAGTTGTGCAAAGCCCTCTCAAGGATTGAAATAGGTTTGAGGATCTTTTCGTAAATGACATAGTATTTACAAACTTGACTCGACTCAAGGCATCTACCACACTATTCAAGGAACTCTTTTAATAGCGAATTTTTAAATCAAAATCTTGCATTAACTCTGCCAATCTAGCCTTTCTTCCCCTCAATTCCGACCCGTCACACACATACTTTATTGACTAATGACCATCAATACAAGAAACTTTGAACCATACAAGTAGTGTCTCCAAACCTTTAGAGCATACACTACTGCATACAGTTCTTTTTCTAGTGTGGGCCAACGATATTGCGTGGCATCTAGCTTTTTACTTTGAAAAGCTACAGGTCTACCCTCTTGGAATTAAGCGGCCCCAATCGCAAAGTCACTCGCATCAGCCTCTAAAACATAAGACCGGGTGGAATCGGGCAGCACAAGAATAGGGGCTTCCTTGATAGTTTTCTTCAAGGTCTCAAAAGCCTTGTTCATTTCGTCATTCCAAGAGACCGACTGGGTAGACCTGCGTTCGCGGCCTTTCAACACGCTAGTCAAGGGTATCGTGATTTGAGAATAATCATGCACTGACCTCTGTAGAAAGATCGTAAATCCCAGTAAAGAATGAAGTTGTTTCATTGTCTAAGGTCCAAAACCTTCTAGATACGATCTAGATCAATGCTAACCTGTACGCAAATCAATCTTAGTGAAATACTTCGCTCCGGCCAACTGGTCGATCAAATCATCTGAACGAGGAAGAGGGTATTTATTTTTAATTTAACCGTTTATAATCTACGCACATTCGCCACGAACCATCCTTCTTTCTTAGAAGAACAGGTGCACCCCAGGGTGATTTACTTGGGCGGATATAACCCATATTTAGATAATCTTGAAGTTGTGAAGCTAGTTCATCCTCCTCAAGTTGGCTCATCCTATAAGGTGGAATACTAATAGGTTGAGCCCCAGGGTCTAAATCTATGCGATGATCTACTGTCCTTTCTGGAGGTAAACCTTCCGGTAATTGTGTAGGGAATACATCAAGGAAATCATCTAACAACGTTCTCAATTCGCGGTGTTCAAATGCGCTTAATCATTTTTGTTATTAACTGAAACAACAAATGAGGAAAGTGTAATTAAAATACATTGATACACATCAAAGTTTAATATATTCTGAAGCTGCATCGCAGATACAATAGGTCCCTGAGAAGAGGGAATATCATCACATGTAATACAAACTTGGGTGTCCTTATTAAAAAAGAGAGAGTATGATCTTTCTATCCGATTTGAAAATCGTGGGTTTTAAACCACTCTATTCCGATCAACAAGTCCGCATGTTTCAAGTGCATAACATAGCACGTAAGAGTATCTGTGTAGTCTTGAATCTGGATAGAAAGTTCGTCGACCTTGCGATCCCAAAACTGCTTCTTGCACCTCGTAGGTGTGATTGCTAAGTGTCATGGATAGGCCCATCTTCTGCATAAGTTTGTAGTTCACAAAATTGTGAGAGTTGCTTGGGTCAAAGAGAATGTGAACGTGTTGGTCCCTCACTTCGCCATGAGCTAAGAAAAGGTCACGAGGGCTAAATAACGAATTATTAAA
This sequence comes from Dipteris shenzhenensis, assembly GCF_047967505.1. Classification (NCBI taxonomy): domain Eukaryota; kingdom Viridiplantae; phylum Streptophyta; class Polypodiopsida; order Gleicheniales; family Dipteridaceae; genus Dipteris; species Dipteris shenzhenensis. Next base: position 29,882,105 of record NC_141603.1, on the reverse strand, counting down.
AGTGCAATTACATGAAAGTGGTTAGGTAATAAAATTACAGAAATACCTGTCATCGTTGCTTGATTAGCTCCCTTAGCTTTGGTTCGTCGGCTTGCATGGAGCTTTGGTCCCGGCACTTGCATCTGGTTCTTGCACTTAGGACAATCGTTCCGTGTGTGGCCCCGCTCCTTACTAAAAAAACAACTATGTTCTTTCTTTAACTTGAGGGTGTGTAAGAAACGGGCTCTACCATTCTTTGTTTGAGTCAAATTCTTCTTGGGCGCGTTGTCAACTAACTTCGACTCCCCTGTACCAGTTGGTGATCGGAAGAAATTCCTCTTGTTCTTCCCACTCGTGTCGGCAGTAGTGGTTCCCTTTGCACTGGCCATGGTATCATCATAGATGCGCGCATAGTTCATGGCCTCTTGCAAATTGGTACATTTGTTGTTCTTGATATGAAGTTTATACGAATCAGGCAAGCCATCCACAAAGAAGCCCAATAAAGTGACATGGTCCATCTTTGTAGCTCTGGTTTGCAAATCACAAAACTTCTAAAGATAAACTTCAAACGTCAAATTTTGTTTGGACATATCGAGGGCCTTAAGCTTGCCTACGATGTCATAGTCCTCCTCTTTCTTCAAAAATTCTTTCTTGAAGACCCCTTCAAGTTCGACTCAGTGGAGGGCCTCGGCTGCATCTCCTTCCACCAAAGTAATGCTTTTCCAGATAGATACCCTGCTGCAAGTTACATCTTCTTTTCATTAGGATAGGGGTGAAACTGGAAGTGTACTTGCCAGTTGTGTAACCAAGTGTCAACCACTTCCTTGGTCCTGGACTTTTGATCTCTGGGATAGGGATCTGGTGTAATATTCGGGCACAACTCTGAAGCTAAAGCATCAACATGTGTAAGTGCTTGGACAATGCTGGTCAAGAGCATGATAGAAGTCTGAATCCCTTGGACTTGCTGTGTCAACCCCGTATGATTCGTATTAACCAGTTCAAACTTTGCGTCAGGAGCGGATTTGAAACTGCACTATGTTGTGTTTTTAGAGGATGAGTTTGGGAATGTTCCCGGATTGATCTAGGTATATATTTGCGTCAGGAGCGGATGTGAATTCACTAAAGGCAGTCTTTGTAATCAGATTGTCATAAAGACCCTGATCGTCCCCTCCTTGGTAATCCATGTCATGATCACCCTTTGAAAGTGTTAGGTTCCATCGAATCAGCCATGAGGAGAACGTGGCAAAGAGAGTGCTAAAAACTGAAGTCGGAGGAGAGAACAGTATAGGAAAGAGGAAGCAATAGGTGGATGCGAGAGTAGGGGCGAACTAGAGGCTTCCACGGGGATAAGAGAAGAAAAAATGGCAAGGCTAGATGGAAGGAAGGGGGCGGTTGATCCGAACTGACGAACAGCAGCAAATCGGCCTTGGTTAACGAGGTTCGTTAGAGAAGGCGGCTGAGGAGAGTATTGGCACGTGATTCTTGAGGCTGGTGGAGGGAAGGGATCCATGTTATAGGCTAGGTGAACCGTTGCTTTTTTAGAAAGCCAAGCTTTCCAAAAAAGCGAACCCTGCTCAGCCCAATCCCGATTTTGACCAACTCCTATCGCACACCCCCTCTTGCCCTCTTGCATCCCTATTCCTCTCAGCTAGGCGTGTGCCCGAGGTTTACTCGAATTCTGCCATAGCCTAGCGCTTCTCTTTTGGCAGCTCTACTCATGCCAATCTTCCCGCCATGAGATCCTTTCCAATCCGATTCCTTAGCTGCAAAACTCTCTCCTTGCTCTTTCAGCAACTCTTCCTGACTCACCTTGCTTCACAAGGAGTCCACCTGGGCTCTCTCGTGACTCCCTTCTATCGCAATCCAGACAAGTTATGACCCTTAACTGACTAATTCGCAAGCCCTTGCAGGGTATCACAATCAATTTCGAATTTGAATCATGCCTGGAGGAAATCATCTCCACTCTTTCTCGTAACAGAGATTCATACCTCAGGAGTTGTTTTTGATACCAACTGACACGACCCCAGCACTCTTGAAACCTCTGACCTACAAGCAAACACAAGAACACACAAAACATGAGGAATCTAAGCAGGCTGTTTACCACCCAACCGTGACATCTACGGGATAAGATTCCAAATCGTGAGATGTCCCCTTTGAGCCATGAGCTGAGTTACCGGCACGAACTCCCAAACAGATCCTAACCCATCGTGGTATCCCATACCACCAGGTGGTGCCTTGAGGCCTTGGATCAGCTACTGGGCCTTGGCTACGCTAGGATGTAGGCGCGCGTCCACTACTCGAGACCTAGCACTAGGGAACTAGACTTGCCCCCATTGGCTTACTGAAGACCGAACCTTTGGGCCCCTTTTATAGACTCGGGCCCTCGGGCCCAATGCGCCAAAAATAGTGGAGACCCCTATCTTGTTCGTACCCTTGCCACTCAACCTGAGAATCAAGCTTGACTAGCCCTAAGCCTCCCCAGGCTACTTTATAGATACCAATCCATGCACATGACAATGCTTGAGAGGTAGCTTACTGCTCTAGATGCCGTCCACCAAGAAAGAGTCTTGAGCAGATGCCAAAAGCGATTTCCTCATGGTCTTGGATCCAAGGCCGTGGAAGTAATAAATGATAAGACTTCTTGGTAGAAAGGTCCGCAAACGAAAAGGAAAAGTAGCTTGGAAGCTCTCGATCAAACTTCCAATCCAATAAAGGGAGAGTGGAGAACCGGTGAGGAACAGGTTGAAAAGAATACGCCAAATAGATATGTGATGCAACCCGAAACAATACTGTCTCCTGGCCTGTGGAAAGGAAAGAGTGCAACCCCGATCACCTACTTCTGCCACTGTAGAAATACCCAAATGATGCAGAAAATACTCCTTCCAAGGCTCGCAAAGACCCGGCTCCAGTGAAGACTGTGCAACAGGAGGGTGTTGTCGAGATTTGGAGGCCGACCAGACCAATGTAAATAAGCTAAAAGCTGCTGCCAATCATGAAGGAAGTGAGAAGAGAAGGGACAGCCAGGAATGCAACCACAGAATTGTTCAGAAATAACATCAGAAATAGCCGGAACCCAATTACCGAAAGCTTGTGTATAGATAGAGATAACCATACAAGAAAGCATACGAGTCGATGGCTGACACTGCTCCCAAAAGATGGTCAAGAGCGTGGCCTTGCGAGCCAGCAAATGAGTGTGAAGGTCAAGAATGTTCAAAACCCCATGCATCCTGGGCGAACAAACATAAGTGCATTTGAGAAGATGAAGCGCCTTACAATCCTGTTCGGTGTGCCAAAAGCATTCCATAACCTTAGTATTAAATTTCTGAATTTTAGAGAAGACAGTGAATAAGTGGCAAATAAAACTCTACACAAGCCATGAGAATAGACTGCACATTCGAAGGCGAACATGTAGTGGCCAAGTAATAGTTTCCAATAATCCAACTTACGGAACAGCTTTTGTAGCACCCAAAGTCCCTCTTGCGGCAAAGAAATATATGGTTGTATTTGGTCATTTTGAGGGGATCTAGAGATGCCTATCCCAGGTGGAGATTCACACACAGGATGCGATTACATCCACTTTCCAAAGTTTGGTGAGGGGTCTTGTTCATTGTGGTGGAGTGGAATCGTCCTCAGCCAGAGCCCTCTAGTCTTATCTGCACTCCACAGATATTGGCTGAGAACCAAGTAGAGGAATTCCACGTGCTAGTGGGTTAGTATAACATCACTCTCTCTGTCAATGTCATAGACAGTCCTTTGTTGAGATCACATCGATACAATAGCCGTTGGCAAGTATGCTGATGGGTAGTTTTAAACCTTGGGTAGATATCAATAAGTCTTTCTTTCTTTCTTTCTTTATTTTGATCTGCTGCTTCGTTTTTCTGATTGGATATACTACAATTGTATGGAGGTGTAAAATGTTTCATCATCAGGCGCCCATATTTTTTGTTATGCGTTGAAAGGTTGATAGCTATGCAGAGCAAAACAGCCTTGGATTTTACTTGGCCCTTGGGTGTTCTTTATAATCTGATTCCATACAATGGAATGGTTTATGTAGATTGATCACTGTTTTTTTCAAAAATGAAAAACTCCTATTTAAGAGGGATTGTTGCTTTCAATGATTTCTATTCTTGATTCTTCTTTACAAACCTTAATAACCATGCAGGTCATGAGACAAGCCAGACGGTTTTGTCCAGAGGCTCTTTCTTTCCTATATGCTGCTCTACTAGCAGCTGTACCTCAGAAGAAAAGTTCAACTGAATTGTTGGCTACTGGAGGAGTAAGTCTCTTGAGGCTCCTCTGGTTTTGAACTTTTCTGACACGTACCTTACTGTATAAAGTGCAGGGTTAAGCATTTGCTAACTGGTCACTTTAAATATTTAGGACGCTTTCAAGTGTTTTCTTTTTTAATTTAATTTTTTAATTTGCCAATTAGTGTGCAGCTTTCATGGCAGAACTCGTAGCTTCTCAACCCTGGCTACTTGTGTGTACTGATTGCTCTGCAATAACTGAAGTAGATGAATTGGACTTCAACATTATCATGGCAGCAGACAGAGAATCTCCCTCTTTCAGTACAGACAAATTTAGGTCAGCCTCCTCTCAGAAGTTTTCAAGGCCTTTTTTTTGGATAGCAAAGCAAAATTTATGTTCTGTATTTATGTGCACTTTTTTTTTCCCCGGTACGGTATTGTTCAAGTTTGTTTGTTTCATTTTTTGTGTATGCATCAAACTTTTGCAGGATAGCCGTTTTGAATTCGGTTATAAGAATCTTGGAGGGTTTCTCTCACATATATGAAGACATATCTTGCTACCCTGAAGTCTTCAAACCATTTATTGTGGTGCTTCAAACCCTATTAGCAGAAGGGCTCCTTCCACATGTTATCAATGACTTGATGAATGGACTGGTTCATCGAATGAAAGATAATGTTGATAAACATGAGAGGTTTCGCCAGCCTTTACGTATGCGGGCCAAAAAACCAACTCCAATCAAACAGTACAACCCAAAATTTGAAGAAAAGTAAGTTTATGTTCTCCCTCCTTGCACATATGTTACTGAAAAGCATGCAGAGGGATGAAGGCTGCAAGGAAAGAGGGATAATCAAACGAGGAAAGTTTATCAAATAATCTTAGAGGCTGAATTGTCTATGGTGTACAAAACTACACATAAATAGGGTGCAAATCCACCATTCTTACCTTGAAGTGTAATCGAAGAAAGTTAGAAAAATAGTTTGACAAGTGTAAGCATTGGCTGAGTCTGAATGGCTTATGATCTGCACTTGAGAAAGTAAACATGTTGTTATGGGTTCCAACTTCCAAGTACTTTTGGACTTTTGGCTTCTCCACGAGCAAGAATGGGCAAGAATTTCTTTGTAATTACATTCTGTGGTGTCACCGTTTCCTCCTATCATCTTTCTTCTGCTCTGCCCTCCACTTTTATTCTTCCCTCTTGCCCTGCTTCCCCTTTTGTCTGCCTGTGAAGTCCTGGCTGCCCTGCTTGGGAGTTGCGCTTCTTCCTGCTGGGCCTTCACCCAGTCTTTTGTGGCTTCCTTCCCCCACTCCTTTCTACTTTTTTTCCCCCATTGCTTCTTTTGCGCATGACAGCCCACCAAAAGTTCCCTTTTGGGGGCCTCGGGTCGAGTTTGCTTGCCCACTCAGCCAGCTGCCTCGCTTTCATTTGAAGCAGCTCAGGGCCACCTGAGGTAGCTCTAACTCTTCTAGGTTCTCCTTTCGTTTTTGGGGACCTTCTCTCTCTTAGTTCTTCGTTCCTGCTAGCCTCCTGTATTCTTTGTACTTCTTCCTAGCCAGTCTGTTATCCTAAACAAACGTACTGCTGAATTGTCAGTGTCAGAGACTGCCTCATCCCATCATGTGCTGTCACGTTTATTGCTACATTTGACCTTTCATTGAAGTTGGCCATAAGGTTGGACGTTGCATATTTATTCACATCTTATTGCTACATTTGACCTTTCACTGAAGTTGGCCACAAGGTTCAATCCCCAATTTTGGGTCTTATTGAATTGGGGTGAGTTTAGATTGATCGTGAAATCGCAGTGCATTTTGCACAGAAATCTATTAGTTGCTGTTGTGAGGAAGAAAGCACAACAATTGTGTTTTGAAAGATCCTTCAACTTCAATGGACTTGTGAATAAAGGAACGCACATCAATGTACTGAGGAATAGAAATGACTGTGTTGTTTTCATATGCACACATACACACATACACTCGTGCAGGCTGGAATGAGCACCTATCTGTACATGTTCCAGTCCCAGCTGGGGACCGCTATTGTTCTCAGAAAGCTTGTCTATCTACCTTTTTTGCAGCTTTGTGCGGGGAAAGAATTATGATCCTGATAGAGAGCGAGCAGAGAGAAAGAAACTGCAGCATCTGCTCAAGCAAGAGGCCAAAGGTGCAGCTCGAGAACTTCGGAAGGACAATTATTTCTTGCAAGTGGAAAAGGACAAAGAGAAGTCAATTGTTGAGGAGCAGCGGCAAGAGAAGTACCGCAAAGCAATGGCATTCTTGCAAGAGCAAGAATCTGCTTTCAAATCTGGGCAGCTTGGGAAAGGGCGGAAGAAAAGGAGATGAAAGTCTACTTTTGAGTTGCGTTTACTTTGAAGGCCTTACAGGACATGGCAAAAGACCTGTTGACATCCTTAAGGTTTGTGAGAATACAATTAGCACATCTGCAAAGTGGCAAGCTCATAGCTTGTCCATGCAGATATGAGCTCTGGGGGAATTCTCTGTTGAATGACAATTTGGTATAGCAGTTACTTTTCCCTTAGTTTTTCTTGATTGTATGCATGCAGGTATGAACATGGACTAGTGATATCTGGGTGATTAGACAGCTGGAATAAGGTGAGTTCCACGCAGGTGTTGAAAGGTTCTGAAGCAAGTGGGTTACTCTTCATGAATATCAGACTACCATTTCGCATGGCTGTGCTGAACTTCAGCACATGTCCAACCATCCAGTGTCTTTAAGTCTTGAAAGGTGAAATCAATGGGTGCTGTGTGCATTTTGGCCGATTAATTTGGGACTGCCATTCAGACTTTTTCTTGGAATAAATGTCAATTGAAGCTCCCTAAGCTTGAGCAGTTGAGAAACCCGTCTCTCTTCTGCTGATCTCGATGGAGACTGGTTAAGGCAACATGGCCCACTTGAGTGTTAGGTTAAAATGTCTTACATATGTGTTTCTAAAATGCATAGCGAACTGTACTGTGAACGGCATTTGCATTCTTTACTGAACTCTTTTGGCAAGGGGTCACTGCATTGAAATTTCCTGTGTCAATGTCTGCAGTTTTGCAGCTTTTTCCTTTCAGAGGCTCTGCAGAAAAGCATATCTGGGGATGAAAATTTTCCATCTTATGAAACTGCAGTATAGTATCTTGGGAAGTTCAGCAACAGGGAAAGGCATAACAACAGCCCTTGGACTCGTTCAGGAGGCCATAGCGCAACCCCTGACAAAGGCAGTTCTATTATACTGTAGTTTCTTTTAAATATTTTGGTCCTGCAATGGATGACACTACATTGTATGTGATGCATTTTCCAGGAAAGTGAAAAGCGGATTTGCCATCAGAGGCAATTTTGCAAATCCAAATGCAGGGGTAAGTATTCTCTTCGTGTTTTGTATGTAGAATTAAAAAAATTCTGCCAAAGAGCATCATTAGGGAAGCTGGAAGTCTAGATTGTTTCTATGATGGGAATAAAGCCATTTATTTTGATTTTATGTGTTTTCTAAGCATGTGTCTCCCCAGCTTTTCATGATTCCTTTGAAGACCAAAGTTTTGCACGGACAATCCATTCCATTGTTCTTCCAATTGATGCCTCTCTCTCTCTCTCTCTCTCTCTCTCTCTCTCTCTCTCTCTCGTACTCTCTCCACACACATGCACACACGCACACATACACATGTGCATGCGTCTCTCTCTCTCTCTCTCTCTCTGTGTCTGTCTCTCTCTCTCTCAACACGCACACGCAGGCACGCTCACGTGTGTGTGTGCGCGTGCACATCTCTCTGTCATAGTTTCTCTTTCTTCAGGGCGTCGTTAAGGCAATCCTTATTTGATTGCTTGCGGAGCCCATTAGATTGACAGTACTACATATCTGTTGTATAGTGACCTTTTCTGATCTTATAATTGCTTCCCTCTTCGTTTAGGGGGTTGCAAATTGTGATGTAACTGTAACTGGACTTTAAAAAAAAAGTGAGTACGCACCTTTTAGAATAGTTTTCCCACTGCTTCTAGCTGCCACATTTGGTGGCAGCGACTGTAAATTGCATAAATTTATTAATTCAATAGTTTCACCAAAAAACTGTGTATGTACACACTTTTTGTGTGTGGTGAAATCCATACGTACACACTTTTTTTTTTTTTTTGGGGTGGAATCCATATGTACACACACACACACACACACACACACACACACAGAGACGTACATACATACAGGTGTGTGTGTGTGTGTGAGAGATACGTACACACATGCATACAAGAAAATGTTTAAGGACTCAACATGATGTGCCATTCAGAGCACAGTTCAGGGCTGTTTCCTCCTAGAAGCTCAAGGTTTTTGTCTCCAACTTTTGTCTACTTGTTGATTATGAAAGCCAAATTGCAAGACTTGTTGTCAATCATTTGCGTGACTAGAACTCCTTCATTTTTTGTGTACTCTCTTTTCCCTTTGTCTGTAATGGAAGGATTTCTATTGCGTTGCTTGGTATTCATGTGGCATGCTCACTCTTGTGTTGTTTCTTCTTTGTCCACAGAAAGATTGCGACTTGTTTTTCTTTTTACTCAAGTGGCCATGGTGTGCACAATGCCTCTCTCTTCCCCCTCCCCCCAAAAAAAAAAGAAAAAGAAAACACCATTATTAATGTTTTAAAAGTTAGAAGACTAAATTTATTGGAAAAAGTTTATAGCAAGGGTTCATGCTGCCTATTTTAAAAATTTGAAGTTTGGTCTCCAACTTGTGTCTAATTCTTGCTATGAAAGCCAACTTGGGAGATTCCTAATGTATCCTTACATCTCATGGCACACTATTACATCGCTTGCATGGGCACGAGTCATTTGTCTGCCTTGTAGTCATGCTTGTTCTCTTTCCCCTTCCTTCTTAATGGAAGGATTTTTTCTTGTGTCACATTATTTCTACTCAGGTTGCCATGGCATGCTATCATGCTTGTCCTTCAAGTAAAATTTCTCATTTTGATTGCCCCCCTCTCCCCTTTGTGTACGCACGTGTGCCTCCCTTCCTCTTGAGTCAACAATTGTGGATATCAGAACCTCAATTCATTGTATGTTTTAGAAGCAGGAGGATGCATCTTAATAGGCTTTGTTTGGGTGCTTTCGCTCTCCATTGTATTCATTCAAGAAGCACAAAGTTGCAATTCTATGGAGTTTTTAGAATACCTATACTTTATATTTGCTAGTCACCTTTGCTTCTATTTGAAAAAGTAGATGGGAATTTTGGTTGTGCAAACAATTGATTACACTGGCCAAAGTAAGGATCTTTAAAAAAAGAAAAGATTTGGGGCACCACTCAATTGGTTGTACCTACGCCCTTCTTTATACTTTGTTGACGTCTAAAGGAAGCATCATGAGCACTTCTTTCCAACCCTTTCTTTAATAAAGGGAATACATGATAACATCCATTATGGTTGAAGTGTTTGTGGGCGCTTAGAAACTTTTGGTTCTACAATGGAGAGCTCCCTTAAAGGTTCTTTTGAAAAGGAATCAAATATGGCTAAAGGTTTGAGATGACTTAGAATTTGATGCCCCCATAACATTTTGAAAAAGTAAGGTGAAGTTGAGTTTTTTCAATTTTGTTGCAAAAAGAAAAGAATTCCCATTAGAGGTAGTGATAAGCACTTTCGAGATTCACCATCTTCTATGGATGACCAAACTCATGGTGTTGGCCTTGAGGAAAGGTGTTGGAATGCAATGCCAACATGATCGTGTGTACATGTGAATAGATCACTAACCATGACAAACTACCACATGGCTCAAAACATTATTATTCCACATAGAAAGAGGGTTAGATTTCTTACTTTATGATTTCTTACTTTATGTAACTAGTACTCAACCTCCATTGGTTTAAGTCTCATAAACTTTAACTTGCATGGGTGTAGATAATGTTTTAGTTCATGATCCTAGTTAGATATTATGATGATGCTATTTTTCAAGTAATGGAGCACTTCACCCAAGGGTGTTCTAGAACATCTTTGTAAGCTTTGGGGGTTTGGAGAAATGCATGAATACAAAAGCCATTACAAATCATAGCCGTGCTACTTTTCAAGTAATGGATCAATTCGCCCAATGGTGTCCTGGAATACCTTTGTATGATCTAAGGGTATTGGAGAAACATGAATACAAAAGCTGTTAAAAATCATAGCCTTATTTTTTTTAGTGCAATATCTTTGATAATCCCTAAATTGTCTCCTATAAGCATCATAGCCTTCTTACTTTCTTCAGTGCAATATATTTGATAATCCTTAAAATGTTTCCCATAAGTTTCATAAAAAATTATTCTCCTAAAGGGTGGGTTTTCCAGTTGCTTGTAGTCTAAAAGGCACATACATGAGTAGAAGCAGTGTACCATTGATTTTAAATTAAGGCACATGCAATGACAATATATGACATTAAATCATATGAAAAGAGAAATATAAAGACAATTCATCAATCCATTCTTGATGAGAAGTATCAAAAGAATGTAAAATTTAGTTTTAACTACCACGCTTTCTCACCCTGAGCTCTTAATGCATAGGCAACCTCACATGCCTGACCACTCACTTCTGATGGACAATGCATATTATGTACATGGACAAAGGAATGCTTGTCAACCTATTCTCTCATTTGTATTGTCATAAGAATTAAAATTCCATCTGCTATAGTCTGCTTGGTGATATTTCATGAAGATAATAATGTGAATTAGCCCAAGGTAGAAGGAGGCTATAAAATATTGTGTGCATTTGGTGTTTATTAGCACTGGCTCTCCTAGAGACAATGCTTTAGGATTGAGTTGAGTTGCAGTTTTGTGATTATTCTTAGCTTTTAAGGAATTTTTAACATTCTTAACCTCTACTTTTAAATGGCTGTTGGCTTTTCAACTTTTAGCTTGTGTGTGGCTGTTGGCTTTTTATTAGCTTGTGTGTGCTTTTTACCCCCCTCCCACATGGCTATAAATCAATTCAGGGCTCCACTCTTCCTCCATGCTTGAGCTCTCCCTAGAACGATTGCCTTGGCTTTCTCCAACTACAAGTCTTCAAGTCACTTCAAGCTTTTCAATCGCTCATCTAGGTCTCGCGTGTTTATTTGTGAGCAAGGCGCTAAAGCCAGTTCGACTGTTAACTGCTAAAGCCGTTGCATGAAAAAAAAAAGCTATCCAGTAAGCCGTTTGCCTGAAAAGCAGGTTCGCTTGTTTTAAAAAAATATGTTTTCCTATTGAAAGGGCTTCATGCCAACCAAACGGGCTTTATGCCTGCTTAACGAGCTTTATGCCTATCGATGAAGAGATTTTCGTCTATTGGATCTGTTTATAAAAACAAATCCAAAAAACCCCAGAAAGTTGACATTAAAACTTTGCAAGTATCATTGGTAAAACCTTCAAGGAAAAATAACATTGATTTACCTCCTAGTTTTAATTTATAGTTTTTTTTAAAATAAAGGCAGTGGCTTTGCAGTCAGTGTGAGAGCATGCAAATAACTATAGAACCTTGGCAAATCCTAATGGATCTTGCGAGTCCTCAAAGCGTATTTCTTACTAAAACAATCGGCAGTGTCTAAAGACCCGTAAAACCCACAAGTTGGAGCCAAGTGCTTTCGTGCATACATGCACCCTTGTTTATGCAAGTGTGGTGCTTTTAGAATAAGATATGGGAGAGGTGGATGATGTGTGAAGGAATCTCCATGGGCCACCTTGCCACCTAGATGGACCCATGGCAACATTAAGTGAGCTAGGCACTAGATCAATGGTATGGAAATAAAAAATTTGTAAAAGAGGTTGAGGTGGCAAGGAATCTTGTGCCAACCCTATCTCTTGAAATATTTTAGTGCATGAGTATGCGTGAGGTGGTAAGCATCTTTGTGCCAACCCTCCACTTATCTTCCTAAGTGCTTGTGCACATTATAAAATTAGGAAGGAGCCATGGGGCATCTTGGACTTGGTATAAGGGGTGCTTGATTTATATGGAAAATTGAGGCAAGGTATTGTGGCATGCAATTGAGAGTGTGCAACCTCCTCACTCACATGGAGGATGCCTCCCCCACACTATGCATGTGGGAGGGGCAATTTGTTACGAAGGCCTTGGCTTATAAAAGGAGATCACTCTCTGATGTTGAGGGGCTCTCTACGTTCGACACTTCTCCATGTAGGTACTCTCTTTGTTAGTCCTCCCCCCTCCATGTACATAGCCTTGGTGCTTTGGAATACAATTATGGATTTCCTTGTGTCTCCATTTCCTCCCCTTGTTCTCTCTCTCTCTCTCTCTCTCTCTCCACATATGCCCTTGTATGATAAATTCTCTCTCCTTCTCCCTACTCTTCTCTCTTCCCCCCTCTCTCTCCGTTTCCATATGCACGCGCATTGTGAATACTCTCCCACCTCTACCCTCATGTTGCGGCTCCTTCATTTCATGTGCAATGGGCAATGCTCAAATCCTTGAGTTGTGAGAGCACGAAAATTCTACCCCCTCACAGTACTATTGGGGGATTTAATGATTTGATAGAACAACCATCATATGAATGTGCTTATCATGAACTACTGATGGAAAATCTACTCAACAATTGAGAGGAAACAATGCCGCAAAATGGTGTATTATCATTCTATTGGTGGGTAATCAACAACCCATATGAGGATTTACATGGACTACTCATCTGCATAATTACTGTTCTCTATGTAGCATTCAATGTGTGTGAAAGGACATCAAGACAAATGTGTTCAATTGTCTAGATCTTTGTCCATCTGAGAAAGGATGAAAAAGTCTCACAATGTAGTGTGTGCATGTGTATTTGTAGCCCTTATGCTATGGATTCCAAAATCCCTGGTGTAGATGCAAGAACCACCACTTGCTTGATTATTTCCATGGGGGCTCAAAATCAAAATAGCTGGAGGTTGAGGTGGCCATGTGTGCCTCTTCATCATATCTTTTGCATGCATATTTTGAGGGCTCAACATCTTGCTTGGCCTAGCTTGGACCGTATCCTCACAAATTGAAACTTGGGGAAATTAGGGGTCAATTGGATGTGAGTTGTTGAAGAGATCTAGTGAGCGAGAAGCTCAGAGGTGTTGTGTTATTGATGACAAAGGTGGGGCTCAAATAAGGCAAGACTGCTTCGTGGGTTTTCTTCTTGGCTCAGGCCTGGATTTAGTGAACCACATTGGGGCAATAATCCTGATAACAAACCTAAAGGGATTCTTGCTCAGGTATGGACCTTTGATAGTTGAGACTTGGGGTCATAGAGCTACATTGGTTTGTCTCCAAAGCTTAAGAGGTTGTTATTTTCCTTAGAAGAGAGGAAGGGAGTGAGAGGGTCCTATTACTTTTATTGGTGGGGGCCAAGGGAAGTGAAAATTATTTGCCTTGGAAGAGAGGAAGGGAGTGAGAGGGTCCCATTACTTTTATTGGTGGGCCAAGGGAATTCAAAATTATATTATAGTTTATTTGAAAGAATCTATATAGTTTATTCTCAAGAATCTACATTAATTACATGGCTTGAGGCAAGAAAGTGTTTATTACATTCACTCACCTAGTCTATATAGGAATTGTTTCTCATCCAAAAATGTACCATGCCAAATCCAAAATGGGTTAACAAATGTTGGCTTTAGAAGGTAGTGTAAATGCACAAAGTTTAGGTAGTTTTAGGTCCATGATTTCGTGCATGTGCATTCATGTTGTGTCTTTCTAGTGTTCTATTTATTTTGACAAGGATGAGATATCTAGCATGAAGTTGCGTCCTAGTTGCTTTGACATTCAACATGGTGTAAGCTAACACACACACACATACACACACATAGCACGCGCATGCGCACACACACATAGAGACATATAGATATAATATATAGATATAGATATTTATCTACACACACACACACACACACACACTAACACTACATATATATATACATATATACATATATATATATATATACATATACATATATATATATATATACATATACATATATATATATATATATATATATATATATACATATATATATATACCTCTATTTATGTATATATAGACACACACATACATACATGCATACATGCATACATACATACATACACACATACATACATACATGCATACATAACATACATATATCAAACACCTAGGCCCTCCATATCCACCATACCTTGCACATTTATTTACGTAATTACTATTGTGAGATAAGGTGAGGCCTATGCCGCGTCAATCCCCGCTCATAGGATAGCACGAATTTGGATCTAGCTATTAATCATTCATGTATGTACATGAGTAGTTCAATCAATCTAGCCACCTAGAAAATTATTCATCATTATTGTTCCTAATCTTTTTATTTTGTATGTTGCCACAAGAGTCATTATTGCTGGAGGCCATCATACCAAGGAGGCACCATAGGGGCTATACTACACAACCACATGGAGCACTAGAGACAAAGACTACAAGTCATATGTGAAGATTCATGGTATGCTATGTCACTAGATCTAACAATTGTTTGCATGTGTGTAGGTCCACATGAAGAAGCTATTGACTAGAACGTTACCTACGCAATTCCACATTCTATGCACAAGCAGAGCCCATCATGGCCATGTTATTAGTTGTTGGGGAAGTATAGAGGGTGCCATGTGTCATGTCTTGTGGGCAAGACCTCGATATCCTCTAAGATCCCTCTTTCATGCCTAGAATGAGGGGTGCATAGGTAGACAAAAAAGTGCCCCTATATCTTAGGATGTGATATTATGCTACTTCATACAATTATCTTCATTATTAACCAATGCCTAATATTAAAAGTATCGTAGACATAGTTTTGCATGATTAAACTGAATTTGATTTCTTGTGTCTAAATAGTAATTCAAGGATTTTAGCCCATGTTAGTAGTAGTATTTGCTATAACATTTTCTTATCAATACTTTCATTGGGGACTAACTTCATTTAATGTTGATGTTAATGTTTGCTAGGAATCCTAGATAAGTCATTCTCAACTATAAAATGATGTTGCATCTTGGACTTCATCTATATGGAGCTCATGCATATCTTCTTTTGAGGGTGTTGTTCTCATCTAAGAACACGTTTAAGATGGTTTCTACCTAAAGACCACCACCTTAAGCTCGTTCTTCAAGAAAAGTAAGAGATTTGAAATAATTCTCACTTATGTACTTAGATTGATCCTTCTTGTATTATTTAACACGGGTTGTGTGTGGCTCTAATAAACCTTCAAAGTGTAAAACTTCAACTTTACACATATTCAAAAATATTAACCTACTTATACAAAGATGATGTGAAGAACACTCATAAAAGGGCTGAAGGGCCTGCTGGCTCGATTTGCTTTTGAAGTGCCACGCTTTCCAAGCTCTGTATATTTTTCTCGAATTTTTCCCGCATGGAATGCAGGAAAATCTTCTGAGTGTGCCCAGACACGGGGTTTACTTCGAAGCTCCATTTCACCAACGCTCCTCCCTCTTCACCTTCACCCACTTCAAAAGCTGCTATGTATCCATCCAGTCCCATGTTGCTTTCTACAACCGAGTAGGTGTACTGTCTTTTTTGTTGATCCCACGTGAGTAGCTTCTCTTTCACCCAGCTTGCACTTGAACTCTCTTCGTTCCTCCTCTCCTTTCCCACACAGTATCTAACGCAACCTGGGGTCCCTTCCTCTCCCTCGATCTGCTCGCATATTTCCATCGTTGGTATCCAGAGCTTCAGCCCGCAAAATCTGCTAGCGACCTCCCACGCATCATCCGGGGAAGCTGAAATTTGTTGCTGAACCAACAGTCGCCATTTTGTGGACTGATCACTCCTGCTCATGAGTAGGCGACCCAACGGCGAGTGAGTGAAGAAATGGAAGCAACGATGATCAAGTGCAGATCAGAGCTTCATGACAAGTATGGACAAGTTGTACCCAACAACATGAAACTTGACCGGTTTGCAATCTAACCATAGTGCAAGCAGCGCGATCGTGCGATCATTCACACGAAATTGGTTCGAGTGATGCACATAGGCACATAGATGAGCCTAGAACTTGAAACAGCCGTCCACAAATAGAGCACTCGACCTCCAGACATGTCATCTAGAACTTGAAACAGCCGTCAACATTAAATACAGCACTACTCAAGACCTGTTGCTTTGTGAAGGCCAAAAGTTGGACATGCTGAGGAGCTCGATGTCGTATAAAGTTTGCGCGCACCGTTCTCTCGGGTTCTCGGTTCGCTAGCAACGCAAATATGTAAGCGGGCAGCGGCTTTCTTTCTTGAAGAACAGCTGGGTTAAAAGCACACGAGTAGAATCAGCAGAGGCTCTTTTTCGCTCGAGTGAAAAGAGCACTGAAATCACCCATAAGGCTAAAAGGCACTACTTTATTGAAAATGAGGTTTTTGTCTACATTTTCCACTTTTCTTCAAGTACTTCAATAATGCTAAAAGGCACTAGTCTCTACTGAAAAAGATGTTTTAGAAAGGTAATAGCAGGAAATTATGTCTATGTCTACGTTTTAACTTTTCCCAAAGAGTTCTTCATTCAAAGGATGGCCTTTCAAGTACCCCAATAATGCTAAACGAGTAGCATGACCCATCTACGTCAACGGGTTAGAGACCCGCTTCGCTGGGTCTCAAGGTGGGATCTTAAAATGTCTTTGTTTTCAAGATCCCCTTCACCATAGGCAACTTAGTTTACTCAATGATTTAGCTAGGTGAGCAACGATTCTACTCATCTCCCTCATGATTAATGTTTTGCTAAAGGCGTGTCAACTCGGTTTTGGTTCACCTTCAATTTGATTTAGCAGGCGTTCTCAAATAGGTGGAAGAAAAAAGCTATTGATCCCATGAGGATCTGCTTCTGTTCCCTTTATCAGATAGATAAATTCAAATATAAATATATGTGTGTGTACGCAAAGAGTGGGACACACACACACACATGGGATGGTGTACTATAGTGTTGAAAATTTTGGCACGATCCTTTGGGCAAACCTTTTGTTTTCCATGTGGACCACCGAGAGTTGCTCTACATAATTAACAAACCAATTCACCAAATAAAAGAAACACACCAAAGGGACAGATGATGGCCTTCCTAACACTGGCTTGTTTTTGCTATCAACATACTAAGATAAGAATAAAGAAATCATGTAGTACCTCTCCATGGCTACATTTTTCAGAGATGCAACCATAGACAATGGGGAATGATTGCACTAAAATCTTATAAGTATATGTTAATAAACATGGTCACTTGTACAAAAAAGGGGAAGACATGATCCCCTACTAATGAGTCTTCCACAAAAGAGATCAATTGTCAGAAACAAAGCAGATCAAGGTGTGGGCGGTGGTCAATTTTTTACTAAATTCATAGTGAAAAAAAAACTAGATGTAGGACCATGGAGAAGTACCATCTATGCAAATATTACAAAACACTACAAGAAATGTGATGCATACCAACGAGTAGAGAGGACAACCTTCCAAGAAATGTGATGCATCCCAATGGCTAAAGAGACCAACTTTCCAAGATCAAATGCGATTATAGCCGACCTATCCATGGGAACCCTTCCAAAATGGGGATAAAATTTTATGTGTATATAAATACATGATGGTGGCAACTGATTATGTCATCAAATAGGCCAAAGAAAAGCCTTGTAATACAACATAGCCAAAGCACAATAAGGTTCTTGTATGAGACTATCATCAATAGGTCTGGATGCCCCATTGACATCATGTCAGACCAAGGAATTCCCTTCATCGATTCTGTTATTCAAATTGTGACAAAGCAATTGCCTTTTAAACTCTTTTTTTCAATGGAAAGGTAGGTTTGGCCCCTTTCCTTCTCTTGGCATACCGTTCTTTCACTAGCAATTCATTTTGCGAGTGTGGCAAAATTATCTCTACTTTAAGTTTTGACTTTAACCTTGCTATAGATTTTCTCCTTTGATCTCTCACACTCTCTCTAGTGATTGCAACTATAGTAGGGTCTACCTAAATCTAACTGATGCAAGTAGAGATTGTTTCCTCATCAAATTGCCCAAAAATGTGTCACTTTTGCCTACCTTTCTCTTTGAAGTGTGCTGGTAGAAAATATTTCTTTATGAGATTTTGGAAAGACTTCCAGGAATCTAATTGTCTCTGACTATGCTTTGTAAAATTCCACCAAAGTGTGGCACTCTCTACCAAATGGTTGGTAGCACACTTGATTTTTATACTTTTCAAAGAGTTGCCCTCCTAAAAAATAATCATCTAACTAACTAATCCCTGATAAAACAGTATGTGCATCTTTGTTTCGATTGAAATTCAACAATATGAAATGTTATAATTTTCTTTGTTCTCCTTGCTCAATTGTATGTTGTAAGTGTGGCTCTCACTATCGTAAGGATATGCTCATATTTTGAATTAGAGTCAGATAACTTGTCACTAGATGAGTGCCTCTTTCTTGTATCACACTTAACTTTATTTTGCGATTTCTCCCTATGCTCAGGTACTTGTCAATTGTGCTTGAATTGCATCTAACTACTCTTTGAGTGTGGGTGGATAGGGTTTGTCTCCCATGATGATGCAGTAAATGCAAATAAAGTGGGATGAAGGGAATAAGGATATTTAAGGGTATGAAAAATATAGGCAAATGATCGATGCTTATGTGCTTTGAGTATATGATAAAGAAACAAATCATGAATGGTAATAGGTGTATGAGATAAAAGAAAAGAAAAATAAACCACATATCTCACTCATCATTAGATGGAGATTGAACTAAAGTACAAGATGTCAATTTGCATTGCTTTAGTCACCTTTGTACCCAAGCACTTTCCAATTCATCATTTTAGTTGCTTTGTGGATTCAAATTGCTTCTTTGATTTGGATTTCAAGGTTAGCTATTCTTTTAAGATTTCTTGAGAAAAGAATTCCTTGGAATACCTCACACATTCACTTGTTCAAACTTGCAGGTTTTCCCTTTGTTGGCCTTCCCCTTTTCTTTTGAGAAGTCCATTTTTGTCTCAAAGTGGAAGAATAACTTAGAGTCTTAGAAGAGGATATATATATATATATATATATATATATATATATACATACATACATACATACATACATACATACATACATATATACATACATACATACATACATACATACATACATATATATATATATATATATATATGAATCTTGCAAGGCATGGCTTGTATCGTCAAGGGTGTCCTTGACTTGCTATTGTATGATTATGAGCTACTAGACATAAGTGTGAAGGGTGTAGAACCACATAAGCAAGAAGCAGAGACCACATCCAAGAGACATTTTAAGGGCTATTGGCACCCCAATCCACCCCAAGACGTGATGCTTCTATCACCACCCTGGAGGGTCACAATGGGTGAAAATTGTTCTGATTTGAGGATGATGCTCCCCGTGATGTTGTAATGGCTAACTAGTGTCAACTCAAAGAAAAGGGCTTGGATGCTCTTGCACTCTATGCTATGTGGCCATACAATGGGTGCCTCCTCAAGATCTCATATGCAATAAGCAGTAGCATGCGGCATTGAGAACTGGGTTGAATTTTTTCATGAAGACGAGCTTGATTTTGCAAGCACCAAGTATAATGAGCTACAAGGAGAGCATGACAGCCTTAAGGGAGATCATACTAGGCTATAGGTGGAGCATGATAGTCTTAAAGAGTCTCACACCAAGCTACAATTAGAACATGTATCCTTGAGTTGTCAGCTCCAAGAGACCCAAGCACAACTTAGGGATACACAAAGCATGATTGACAGGTAGGGACAATTCCTTGCAATGAACTAGAAATGACTATAGTCCCTCATTCATCGTGTTATCATCACCTACAAGCTCCACTAGTTGTGCCAAGAGAGTGCCACACTCTAAAAGGTTGGCCTTACCTAGCTAATTGGAGGCACATTATCCTTCCATATCCTTGACCCCTTGTTAGCCTCCCTTCTCTTTGCAGCACTAGCATCCAGTCCCCAAAAGGCACAAGGAAACATCCTAGCCTCTTCATTAAAAGGCCCTTATTTGGACATCAAGTTTTGAATAGAGACCTTCTAACATGAGTTTGGAGCCATGAGGACATGGTCCAAGTAAAGATGAGGTGAAATGTTAATCTCAAGTTACCCAACCAACCCACATTAGGTCCACATTACTGAGTGTGCGTGATCTAGGAGCTACCATTGTGAAGTTGAGCGATGGGACCCCAAGTATCTAGGATGAGAAAACACGGGCCATGATGTGGATCCTATCCCTAGCAGTGGTTTTTGGGTTCTCACATCCATGTGATTAAAAGGCAGTTCACCAAAACCAACTAAGACTAGAGTTCTAGGCTACTTAGTAGAATTGGAGTTAGAATGGGCCTGCTTGCTTGAGTTCTAGGCTACTTAGTGTAGAATTGGAGTTAGAATGGGCTTGCCTGCTTGCCCCCTTTGCTTTGTTAGTGGTCTAAATTTGAGTCAATTAAACTAGACAAGATTCAGCCTTGCTTCTTGTAATCCATGTGTTACCTCAAGATGAGGCAAGGAAGAGTGAGATTGCAAACCACACACAATTGTTACATGAGCAAAGTTGTAACTTTAGCTATTTGTAATAGGCTAAGGACTATTTTATAATACAAGCATCGGTTTTGGAATCTCAGTTAGTTATTGATTTCTTGCAACGTTTGTCTTTTGCTTTGTGCATCCTCGTATGCCATCTTCATACGTTTTTGCACATGTAGCACAAACCCCTATGATAGAACTCTTGACATCTATCTTCTACACCCAAGCATCGAGTAGGTTTTGTACACCATCCTAGAGTACAAGAGAGGGCATCTTCAACTTGATCACTATTTGCAGCCAAGCATAGGGTTCACTAGTGAAAAATGGGGTGAGAGGAAAAGACCATCCACATCATTATTATTGTTAATATTATCATCAATATTACCATCAAAAACTCCAAAAAATTAGATATTAGTGTCAATATTTGCATCAACAACTCTTTAAAAAAACACAGCATAGAAAAAGGCACCTATAATTTGTAACGTTTAACCATTGAAAATTTTGGACAAGTGTGGGATTTCACTCTACACCTTACAACAATGAAATTAAATGCAAGTCTTTTCATAACTAAAGATATTTTCTATCAATATTGTCCTCCATTATTGAATTAATTGGAATCATCCAAGTCAACCTCATGAAATTAATGCTTATCCTCTCAATCATCTCTAGCTAGTTCTTGCACATCTTGGGCATGTGAATTGAGTTGTCCAAAATCATTGTCTAGGAAACCCTGAAAGGAACTCAAACTATCTTACATTCCAAAAATCTTGTAAAAGGTGTATTGGAAGTGCCACCATCCAACACATCTATTTGTTAATCTATTTCATGCTCCATGTCTACATCTTAAAATACATGTTGCTTTCTGGGTGAAACTTGAATCACAACTCACCACTAATTGTCCACTCAATCGGGTTGAAAAAACCACCTAAGATATAGTTGAGAAAATTTTCATGACATTTTTATGCAAGCTTTCATGAAATTTATGTGAGAATGAAAGGGAGTAGGAAGCAAGAGTGAGCAAGAGCAAAACGTAGAGTGTGCAATAGAAAGATAAGATGAGTACGAGTGTGAAGATAGTTTTGTCCAAGTGACAAACTATACTAACCCACTAACTATAGTTAGGGGGGAAAACCTCCTAATGAAGGAAAAGTGCCCTAACTCACTTATTAATTACATTGGCCACTGCCTAGAATATGCCAATGATTCTAACACCTCCCTACAGTGCCAATGTGATGTACAAGGAACTGATCCATCACCAAAAGGAGATAAGTTCAGGGCACTGCGAAATGCCTCAAACTTCTCACGTGGAAGTGCTTTGGTGAAGATGCCTGCAACATTGTCATGTGTTGACACATAGATCATACTGATCTCCCCTGCATGCAAATTCTCTCTGACATAATGCTAATGAACCTCAATGTGCTTTGTGCGAGCATGAAACATAGGATTCTTTGCCACTGCTATAGCACTTTGACTATTAGTGAAAATTGGAGAAGGACCCTCGAATAAGAGATTAAGATCAACAAACAAACGACACAACCAAACACATTCAACTATCATTGTGAAAGCTGGCATGTACTCAGCTTCACATGAGGAAGTAGTCACAGTAGATTGTTTCTTGCTCAACCAAGAAATACAAGCTTTTCCCAAAAAGAAACAATTACCACCAGTGGACTGCATGGTGTCATAGTCTCCAGCCCAATTTGAGTCACTGTAGCATGCATCTACAAGTCACCCCCCCTTGGAAACATCAAGCCATAAGACTTTGTGCCTTGCAAATAATGGAAGATGGATTTTATAGCCTACCAATGTGTTGTCTTTGGGCTGTGCATATACTTGCTCACTAAATATCAGGCCATGTATTGCACAAATAAATGAGGCATCCAACAACATGGCTGTAAAGTGTGACATCCATTGATTCATTTGCATCATACATAGTAAGCTTCAGCCATGGGAGTGGCTATAGGCTTTAGTGGCTGTAAAGTGTGGCATCCACTGATTCACCTACATCATACATAGTAAGCTTCAGCCATGGGAGTGGCTATAGGCTTACAATCTTGCATGTTGAACCTATCTAAGAGCTTTTGCACATACTTGGATTGAGACATAACAATGCCACACTTGTCTTGTATCAATTGGATCCCCAAATAGAAATTTAACATGTCCAAATCTGTCGTGTCAAATTTAGCTTTCAATTCAGCCTTGAAATCTGCAATTATTTCCTCATGTGACCCTGTAAGCAACATGTCATCTACATAAAGAATAATGACCAAAATATCCCCCCCATCCTTCTTGATGTAGAGGGTGCTTTCCGTGGGACTATTATATAACCCCTTACTTTTTAGGAAGGCATCAATCTTGGCATACCATGCACGTGGGCTTGTTTCAACCCATATAAAGCTTTATTTAGCTTGCAAACTTGAAGTGCATTGCCCGAAAGTTCAAATCTAGGAGGTTGTTTGACATAAACCTCTTCCTATAAGTCCCCATTATGGAAAGTTGTTTTTATGTCCAACTGATGGACATTCCAAACAAAATTTACAGCCATGGCAATAAGTGACCTGGTGGTCATCCGAGATGTAGGAGCAAAAGTCTCCTCATAATCTATGCCCTTTTTTTGAGCATAGCCTTTGGCAAACAGCCGTGCCTTGGACCTATCAATGGACCCATCAGGCTTCCTTTTCACTTTAAGAACCCATTTGGTACCAATGGCATGTTTCCCTAGTGGCAAATCCACAACATCCCAAGTCTGATTTTTCTCAATGGACTACAATTCATTGTGCATGGCATGCATCCAATGCACATTATCCTTGGCTTCTCCAAAAGAGTCAGGTTCTTCTTCATCAAGAAGTGTACCTGCATAAGCTTTCTCAACAGAAAGATCCACCCTTGCATGCCTTACTGCACTACGAAACCTGCTAGGCAAAGGTGCCTCAAGTCTACTCTCCCTGAGAGTCTGTAGCAACCAATTCGGAACTATTTTGGCTGCATGTATCTCTTGAATCTCTTGCTTGACAACATCCACACCCTATGGAGGAGCAAGATTAGCATGTGGCTGAATCAAGGCATGTGGATTAGGAGGAGGTTGCTGTAAATTATGATTTTCCACAAGAGCCTCAATTGGGGAACCAAAAGCTATAGGTAACATTCCTTCAAAAACATCATCTGAAGAAGCTAGAAGAGTAAATTCAGCATGTGTATGTGCTGAATTCTCTAAAAAGATAACATCTCTACTCACAAAAATCTTGCGAGAGGCACGATTATAGAGTTTGTGCACTATACCCAACAAAGCACTTAAGTGCCTTATCTGACAACTTATGTCGAAACTCCACAGGCACATGGGTATATGCAACACAACCAAAAACTTGAAAGTGATCCACTGAAGGCTTTCTCCCATGCCAAGCCTCATAGGGAGTGATTGTCTTCAAAGCCTTTGGGAGCCCAATTCAAAACATAATTGGCACACGTGAGGCCTTCGAGCCAAAATTTTTAAGGTAACTTCTTACTAGTAAGCATGCATCTATCCATCTCCATGAGGATGCGATTCTTCTACTCAGCCTTGCCATTTTTCTTAGGTGTAAGCCTCAGTGTAAGCTAATGTGTGGGGGTTAACGGTCACTGTGCCTTTACCCCGGTTATGTACAATACTCAAACACATATATAAATGAATGAAAAAGAAGATTAGGGTGGTTCTGCACCCACTAAAACTTGTGTGGCTCTCTGTTTCTCTCTCTCCCTCTTCCATTCTTGCTTCCGTTGAGAGCACTCTCAGCTAGTATCAGAGCCCGGGTGATCTAGCTGAGCGTGCGTGAATGCTTAAAGCTCAGCAGCTCTATGGGAGGAAGGAGAAGCTTTGTAGGAAGCTTTGTGGGTGACTTTACTTGCATCCGAGTGTGTAGAGACCTTGAAGGAACCTTTGGAAAAGTCACTTTGGTTTTGCGAAGTGGTTTTAAGAGCCTGTTAAGTGTTTTCAAAGAAAATGTCGTTTTTTGAGCTTTTCCCTGTTCCATTCGATGACAAAGACTCCGTATTGACTTGTAGAGGCAACTATTGCTTGCTTTTGGTGTCCACTTCACTTTAGGATCTTGGAAACACCTTCATTCTTGAATCTGGGATCATTTCATTGGATTTCTAACTTACTATGTCAATTTTTGCATTTTTATGCCCGGGTGTTAGAACTCAAGTTTGGAGCAACCATTTGCAGATCTGTCAGTTCCGGTGGACTCAGGAGGTCCTAAAACTTCTATGTTGCTCATCATTCGCACTCCGGTGGAGTTTACAAATAGCTCTGTTTCCAAAAACGTTTTTCAGTCCGTGTGTTGGACCCAGTAATTGGACCACGGTTTCCAAAACCGTCTGTCCCATTGCGTTCCGGACGCCCAAAAACCCCTACCTGTCAGTTCTTACGTGATTCGATGGAGGATTTTCAGAGTTATAGATCTTTGTGTATTTGATTTCGTCTCTCTGTTATGCATTTTTCATTCTAATGTTTTGAAATCTTAGATTTATGCCACATGGCAGTGGATAAGTGTTGACTCCCATTTCTCACTCATCGGTTGGGATTTTGGAGTTCCAGTAGAAGAGAGATATTTGCAGATTTTCTTGCTGAGTCTGATTATGCAATGGCACCCATGTTTTGAGGCATCTCAGGTTCTATTTTCAGTAGCGGTCATTACCGTGAGACTATGATTTCTTGAGCATACCTTATGCAAATCACTCTGGTTGCAGTTTGAGTAGTGTGCACTCATTCGTGGTGTGCATTGGGTTGTAGTGGATGATTTATAGGCCATTTGGATGCATTGCAGTCCTTATTGGATGCGCTGATAGGCCCAAATTGCCTTGTGGGATGCTATTTTTATGGACGCTTTGCACATGGATGCTATTTTATGCTGAGGGACAGCTTTGACACATTGCAGGTGATGCACTGATAGTGCTATGCTCTCTTGGATGAGATATTATTAATGCATATGCCAGTGGACAGTGTTTATGCTTGAGTCATTTGGCACTTATTGGCATTTTGGATTGCCATTGCAATTGGCATTTTCTTTTGGGCCAGATTTGCTCATATGGATGCATAGTATATGCACATGAGTCAAATGCATCTTTTGATGCTTTGAGCTTTGAGTTTTGGTGATATTTCACTCTATTGTGGCATACACATTTGGGTGCACCTAGTATTTGGTGTGATTCTCTCTTGTAGGTACTAGCATTTGGGATTTTGTTTCATTTGCATCATGGCATCCTCTTCCATGTCTGAAAAGGAGTTTTTCAGCATTAAAAAGTTTGATGGGACAAACTTTTCTTTGTGGAAAGAACAAATAAGGGATGTGCTTATTCAAAAGAAGTAGATTAAACCCTTGGCAAGGATTGAAGCTAAGCCTACAAATATATATGAGGATGATTGGAATGAGTTGGATGCATTAGCAAAATCTACTATTAGACTTCATCTTGCAAAGTCAATTTATTTCACAGTAGTAAATGAGCAGATTATGGAAGATTTGTGGAAGAAACTGTGTGCCACTTATGAAAAGGAAACTGCCTCTAATAAAGTTTACCTCATGAAGAGATTGTTTAAGCTGCAGATGAAGGAAGGGGTCTCCATTGCTTCTCACTTGAATGAATTCAATATTATTTTCAGCCAGCTTCAGGCTCAGAAGATGAATTTTGGTGTGGAGACTAAGGCAATATTTCTCTTATGTTCATTGCCATCCTCATGGGATACCTTCCGTACAACTGTCAGTAACTCTACACTTGGTGGAGTACTGAAATTTGATGATGTTGTGGGTAGCTTGTTGGCTGAGGAGATTAGACGGAAGTCTATGGATGGCAACAAGCAGGATGCAGCCTTAAATGTGCAAAGGGGCAGATCACATTTCAGGGGGAAGTCCCAAGAAAGAGGGAAGTCTCGTAGCAAATCCAGGGCACGGAACATTGAGTGTTACCACTGTGGAAAGAAGGGCCATATGAAAAAGGATTGCTACAAGCTGAAAAGAGAGCAAAAGGATAAGAAAAAGAATGCAAATTGGGGTGCAAATCCAAAGGAAGAGAGTCCAAGGGAGGACAAAGGAAAAGTGAAGATCGAGGAGATCAATGCAGTCACACATGATAGTGACAATGACGTTCTCTTCATGTCTAGTTTATTTGTAGAGTTGCTTACCACTTCAGATGATGCATATTCCCAGGATTGGATTTTGGATTCTGGTGCTTCATTCCATGTTACTCCCCATAGGGAATGGTTCTCCACTTATGACAGTGGAAAGATAGGTTGTGTGCATCTTGGAAATGACTATGCATGTGACATAATGGGAGTAGGTGACATAAAGTTTTCTTTTGCAAATGGGTCTGCATTTGTTTTGAATCATGTGAGACATGTGCCTAAGTTGACCAAGAGTCTTATTTCAGTGGGTCAGCTAGATGATGCTGGTTTTCACACCACTTTTGGCTTTCAGAGTTGGAAAATTCAGAAGGGCTCTATGCTTTTGGCTAGGGGTGCCAAGTGTGGGACTTTGTATCCCTTACATGTATCAGGGGAATTTGATCATGTTGTTGCAATAACCGAGCAGCCAAGCACTTCTTTGTGGCATTGCAGGTTGGGGCACATGAGCCAGAATGGAATGAAACTCTTATGCCGTTAGGGTTATGTACCGCATTTGAGTTTCTCTGATTTTGAATTTTGTGAGCATTGTCTCTATGGGAAGCAGACTAAATCAGCCCATAAAAGAAGGGGAAAGAAAGAGTTTGAAAAGCTTGATTTGGTGCATTCAGACGTATGTGGTCCCATGCCTACACGGTCATTAGGTGGGGCTGAATACTATGTGACATTCATTGATGATGCAACTAGGAAAGTGTGGGCTTATGCTATAGCTCGGAAGAGTGATGTGTTCTAGGTATTTCAAAAATGGCTGGCCTTGGTTGAGAATCAGTCACGTAGAACGCTTAAATGCCTACGGACTGACAATGGTAGAGAGTATCTCTCTCATGACTTTCAGCATTTCTGTGATACACGTGGGATTAAGAGGGAGCTCACATCCCCTTGTACTCCAGAGCAAAATCTAGTTGCGAAAAAGATGAACCATACCATTCAAGAAAGGTTGCAATGCATGCTTTCCAATGCAAGTCTTTCTGGTGGTTTTTGGGCTGAGGCAATGAAGACTGCAGTGCATGTGATCAATAGATCACCTAGTAAGAGTTTGGATGGTGGTATTCCTGAAGAGGCATGGAGTGGCAAGAAACCTTCTTACTCTCATTTGCATATATTTGGGTGTGAGGCATATGCACATGTGTCAAAAGAGCTTCGAAAGAAGCTAGATCCTAAGTCTAGGAAATGCATCTTTCTAGGTTATGGTTAAAGTGGAGAGATGGGCTATCGTCTCTGGGATCCAGAAGTAAAGAAGATCATACGCAGCCATGATGTAGTCTTCAATGAGAAGAAGATGCATAAGGCACCCATGAGGGATGTGGAAATGAGGAGAATCACTTTCCAAGATGTGAATCCACCTACATATGTTGATAGACAGCAAGCTGATGCACCAAATGTGCAAGAAATGGTACCACCAAGTACTCCCAAAGGTATACAATCAAGGGTAGATGATGGATCATCTATTGATGGAAATGATGAGCCAAATGTGGCTGATATATGCAGGTGGCACAGCAAGCTGAAATGCCCTTGAGAAGATCATCTAGAGTGTCTAGACCGCTTGATAGGTTTGTTCCAGGGGTAGACTATGTGATGCTTACTAATTGCGGGGAGCCTTCTTGCTACAGAGAGGCTATGATGTGCAAGGATCAATGCAAGTGGGAGTATGCTATGCAATCAGAGATGAGTTCACTTATGAAGAATAAGACTTGGGACTTGGTTTCTTTACCACATGGAAAGAAAGCATTGCCATGTAAATGGGTCTACAAAATGAAGGTCACAGGTGATGATGTGCCTAGGTACAAGGCCCGTTTGGTCGCTAAAGGGTTCAAGCAAGAGAAGGGTGTGGACTTTGATGAGATATTCTCTCCGGTTGTGAAGATGAACATACTTAGATGCATGCTTGGACTAGTGGCATCAGAGGATATGGAGCTTATGCAGATGGATGTCAAGACAGCTTTCTTGCATGGGGATTTGCATGAGGAAATTTACATGGTGCAGCCGGAAGGCTTTGAAGAAAAGGGCAAAGAGCATTTAGTTTGCAAGCTGAAGAAGAGTCTCCATGGTCTTAAGCAAGTGCCTAGAGAATGGTATCAGAAGTTTGATGCTTTCATTCGGTCCCAGGGTTTTAGAAGGAGTGAAATTGATCACTACCTCTATCACTACCTCTACACTAAAAGGGCTAAGGATAATAGCCTGATAATCTTGGCACTATATGTGGATAGTATGCTATTGGCTAGCAAGAATACTTATGAGCTAGATGCATTAAAGGCCAAGTTGCATGAGGCCTTTGATATGAAGGATTTGGGACTTGCAAGTCATATTCTTGGTATGCGCATCACGCATGATTAGAGTAGGAAACTCCTTTGGCTTTCACAAAAAGAGTATGTTACAAAAGTATTGCAGCGTTTCAATATGGAGGGGGGGAAGCCATTGAGTACTCCATTGCCTCCATATGTGAAACTGAGTCATACAGATAGTCCCAAATCAGATGAGGAAAGGGCCATGATGGCCAAGGTTCCTTATGCATCAGTAGTTGGGAGTCTTATGTATGCTATGATAGCTACTAGACCAGACATTGCATTTGTAGTGGGAGTTGTTAGCCGGTATATGGCTAATCTAGGAAAGAGGCATTGGGACGCAGTTAAGTGCATCATGAGGTACATGAAGGGTACCAAGGAGATGTGCATCTGCTTGGGTAGAGGAGACATGTGTGTACTTGGCTACACAGATTCAGAGTATGCAAGGCATGTGGATAGTAGGAGATCCACTTCTAGTTATGTGTTCACCTTTGCAGGTGGTGCAGTGTCGTGGATGTCTCGCGCACAGAAGTGCGTTGCTTTGTCTACCACAGAGGCTGAGTATGTTGCAGCCACAAAGGGTTGCAAGGAGGCTATATGGCTTGATCGGCTAGTGGGAGATTTGGGGATTCATACAGGTGTACCGACATTGCATAGTGATTCCATGAGTGCTATTCAGCTAGCACGGAATCCGGTCTTTCATGCAAAGACCAAACACATTGAGGTCAGGTACCATTTCATCTTGAGGACAAGCACATAGAGCTTGTCAAGGTTCATACAGACAATAACCCTGTAGATATGCTGACGAAGAGTCTACCTAGTCAGCGGTTTGAGTATTGTCATGTATTGATGGGCATTGGATAGTATGCTCACTGGTTGTTCTCCCTTAAAGGCACATTGTCCTTTAAGTGGGAGGTTGTGGGGGTTAACGATCACCGTGCCTTTACCCCGATTATGTATAATACTCAAACACATATATAAATGAATGAAAAAGAAGATTAGGGTGGTTCTGCACCTACCAAAACTTGTGTGGCTCTCTGTTTCTCTCTCTCCCTCTTCCATTCTTGCTTCCATTGAGAGCACTCTCATAATGTGTGATGCCTTTCTTCTTCAAAAATGCCTCAAATTCATGAGACATATACTCCCCTCCTTTGTCAGTGTGAAGTGTCTCCACCTTGAGTTTTGTCTCATTTTCAACCATGGCCACAAAGTGTTTGAAATGCATAAACACATATGATTTTTTCTTTAGACCATAGACCCAAGTATAATTGGTGTAGTCCTCTATGAATGTAACATAATAGAGATAACCACCAAAAGCAGGTGTCCTCATGGGACCACAGACATCATTGTGTATGAGCTGTAATTTGCGAGTGGCTCTTACTACACCATCCTTTTTAAAAGGAAATCTATGCATCTTGCCAAGGATGCATCCCTCACATGGATGAGGAGGAGGTGACTCCAAAGGAGGCAATGCATCGGCCATAGGATGCTTCTAAAGTTTCATCAAGCTACCATAGCTCATGTGCCCATATCTGGCATGCCATAACTCCGCATTCTACATCCCAGCAATGGGAGTGCTCACTGAAAGTGCAAGATCGGATCTTCTCTCATAAATTTCAAGCTGAAAAGGACCCCGATACAAAGTGTCAGGCAACATCAAAGCATAGTTGTTCTCTTTGTCTCGGACTGCACATTTAGCATCATCAAATATGATTGAAATCCCCCTGATTGAGAGAGGACACTGAAAGTGAATTCTTCTTTATACCTAGCACATAAAGAACATCACTAATTCTGAAATCTGTGCCATTCGTGGAGGTGTGTATGATGTCACCCACTCCACACACTGAATAAGAATAATTGCTTGCACATGTCACCTTCTTTTTAGTAGGTGGTGTATGCAGAGATGCAAAAAGGCTCTTCCTTGAGGTGATGTGCTTGGAAGCACCACTATCAAAATACCAAGTGTTCAGTGTCTCATTGACACTGAAAGAGCATGCATCCTTTGAAGGGTCATAACTGCAAGTCAAGAAAGCATATGGGTCATCTTCAAGAGTGGTTGTAGTATCTGGACTAGCCACTAGAAAATTTTAAATGCAAGACAAAAAGGCATAATGCTCTTCCATAAAGTTGGCTGTAACATCCCCTCCATCATATGCATTAGAAGCTGATGCATCTGAGACAACCACACCCGAATCCCTTTTCTTTTCCTTAGCTATTTGCCTCTTTCATTCACCAATGTAATGACCTGGCTTCTTGTAGTAGTGATAAATGCCCTCCTCTTAGGCTTCTATGCATCACCCTTACTACTTAGCCTTATGAGAGGGCTGTCCTGAATCAGCTTTATGCTAATGTGTGGGCTGATTTCCATGTTGCATTTTGCTACCCTTTTCCTTTGGGCTTAAACTTTGAAAGCATGGCATGCTCGCTAGCCCATGTTGCCATGTTCTTTCTTGTCTGCTCTTCCTGCAACAAGAGTCCTACCAACTTGTGAAAAGAGAGAGGATTGTTGCCGCCCCTCAATGACAAATTCAGTGAGGTATGGAAACCGAGATAAGACTCAGGAAGAGAATTCAAAGTGGTGGTAATCATCTCTAAATCCAAAATGATCTCATCTATATTCAGCAACAGTTCTCTCAAATCCTGAAGTTTTGTGAGGTAAGCATTCATAGAATCTCCCTCATCCATATGTGTATGAGATAGCTCTCTCTTCAAGAAGGAAACTCTGGCATCATTTCTTGTTGCAAACATGTTCTCTAAAATCTCCCAAGCTGCCTTCGAGGTCTTGCATAACCAAATGTGAGGAATGATAAACCTCTTGATAGAAAGAGAAATAACTAAAAGAGCTTGTGCATCCTGTGAATCCCACCTTTTCTATTATGCCATGGGAGCCACCAAAGTAGCAGCTGCTGCTCCTACCACTTGTCCTACATTTTGACCTCTACCCCTTCCTCCACCTATAGGAGTGATAGGTGTAGCGTTCTAGCCTTGTCTGATCTCCATTAACATAATCCCAGATATGTCTGCCAACCAAGATTTTACGAACCATAAAACTCCACAAGGAGTAGTTGGTACCATCCAACTTATCCTCCTATGTGAGGACTCCAAACACCTCATTGGGGTTGTTCTAAGCCATATGCCAAAAAACTAAAAAATGCAGCAAACTAGACAAGTAAAATCCCTTCCTGGGATGTAAAATGCACAACCAAAGTTTGCCAAAAATTATGCCCCAAAATGACAATTGTTGTCACAGCCTATCAAAGGCTTGAAATGCACCAAAATGCTTTGCAAATGTCTAAAATCTACAAAGTATATCTGCAAAAAATTGGCAAATGTCTACAATGTGACTCACACTGAGTCCAAAACTGCTTGCAAAGCTCCCAAATAATCTGCCAATTGCCAAATTGCATCCAAAATGCAAAAGCCCCAAATTCATGCAAGAAACTGCACCTGAAAGAGGGCAAATCAACCAAAAGCCCTAAATTTAGTGTGGAAGATTGCAAGCAAAATCAAAAAGCCCCAAATTTATGGAGCAAATTCTACAACTTGTTGACTGCAATCCCTACAACAAACAAGATGCCCCAAATGTGCTCCCAGGCTATAAGCTAAACAATGGCTGTCTACAAAGATCACCTGCAAGTTTCACCTGTAAGGAAGAGCCTATGCACAAGTATGGCCTATACGGCCAAGTACATGAATTCAGAGTAAGAATCGTATAGCTGTATGGCTAATGGTGTATAGACAGTCAACGTTGTACAGACCAACTATACAAAATGTCCTGCAGATGTACAATGGCATGGACTATCAGTTGGTACAATTGTTGGGCAGAACAAGTACGGTGGTACAGACTATCGTGACCAGTAGAGAAATGTACGGGCAAAGTTTGTATGTCATACAGACGACGAGTTGCAGTTGTACGGTGAGCTCGAATGGTGCTCCATGGATAGTTGACTTCAGTTTTGTACAATCGTATGGACTGTATGAACAATGAACTATATGGGATGATGAGCACAGACTGGACTGCTTCATGCTGTACGAAATGTTGCACACGTATGAACAGAATGCGGCAGCAGCAGGAACATGGTAAGAGGAGCTTGGGGGTAAGGAGTAGGTCCGGGAGCTACCTGCTCTGATACCAAATGTGAGAATGAAAGGGAGCAAGAAGAAAGAGTGAGCAAGAGCAAAACGTAGAGTGTGCAATAGAAAGATAAGATGAGTACAAGTGTGAGGATAGTTTTGTCCAAGTGACAAAACTATACTAACCCACTCACTGTGGTTAGGGGGGAAAACCTCCTAGTGAGGGAAAAATGCCCCTAACTCACTTATTAATTACATTGGCCATTGCCTAGAATATGCCAATAATTCTAACAATTTAGGGGCAAGATACCAATAGAAGAAAAGTGCTTACTTGCTCATAGCGTAAGGGTAGAATGAATGTGTAATACATATCAACCCAAAATTTTACTAATCAATGGCAAAAAACCCAGTTGGATCCTTCCTAACTGTACCTTAACACCTCTATAGAATCTAGGACTTTGAACCATCTCAAATCAAATATAAATACTTCAATTCACTTGCAAAATGTCTTGTATAGTTCCAACATAATCCATTTCACCTACAATGAGATTTGTATCCCTTGCACTAGCTCTATTGTCTTGCAAAATGCTTGCCATGGCTCCTTGATCAATGTGCTGTTGGAAGTGATACCCACATTGCATTGAATGAATTGTACTGCAAAGGTAACTGATTTTTCTTTAGGATACACATAAGGGTTATAAAGGAGTATAAATTATCACATACCTATAGATCACAATCCTTTGCAAGTTCCTCTTTCCTCTCTGTCATAATCTCCCCTCCTTGATTGGCATCTTGAAGATCATCTCCTAGTGCGCTTCCATCCAATCGATGGTCCATTTAGTAGGCACTGCTGATGACTCCCAAGGATAAGGCCTACCTCTATTGGTCCTTTTCCATGCCTCCCTGTCCTCCTCTCTTCTACCTCTTTCTTCTTCATATTGTTTGATCCACTTAGTATGTGTGTAGGAGATGGGTGGGAAGTTTGCAAGGATGAAAGAAGGAGGTGTATAACCTTGCAACTAAGAAATGAGAGCAACATGGCATCGACAAGGGATTTTACCCAACATAGAATTAATATTGTCAGTATTTCCATAGAGATGCCTCTAGAGTTGCATATAGAGTTGATATTTCCATCCAAAATCCAATATAGTTGTTGATGCTAATAGCGATGCTTTTCAATGCATGTATAATTAAAGTATGAATTTTGTAGAAATATATTTTTCTTTCACTTCCCTGTGTTGATAGAGTTACAAAACTGATGACATGTATTGAATTGTGGAATTTTGCACATGAGAAGAACAAACGATTAACTTTTGAATGTCTAATTTTGGCCTTTAAATGAGACATGTATATGGGTCCCACACAACTTTGCAAGCAATCTGGTTAGAATGGGACAAAATTTGATGGCCCTCTAAATCATAAAGGGATAAAGATTCATGCTAGGTTTTGGAGTAGCACGAGGCCTTGTTTTAGGGTGCATATGCTTTTTCTATCCCCACACATCGTTGATGAATTTTCATTAGGGTAAAGCCAAATGCAAGGCTCTGTGTCTTGTAAGGGGTTAATTCCTCTAGGGAATTGTGGGACCAAGCACCGTGCCTAGTCCCATGTAGAGTTCCTCATATGCACTTTTTTATTTGAACCCTAGTGGCATGCACTGGGACATATGTGCATCCACCGACATGGGTATTGCATGGGGATGTTGGAAATTGGTTGTCGAAATGGGACTAAAATTTGTAGGCCTCTAAATCATAATGGAGAAAATATTGATTCTATGTTTTATTGCATTTAGAGTACTTTGAGGCCTTGTTTTAGGGTGCATATGCCTGTTCTGCTGCTCACATCGGCAAATGGATTTTCATCAAGATAAGGCCAAATCCATGGTACAAGACTTGGTGTGACTCTAGGGCATGATGATACCAAGCACAATGAAAAATATCGTCCCATGCAAAGGTCAACATATAATTTTTTTTATTAAAACCCTAATAGCATGCACTAGGACACGTGTGGGTCCGATGATCTAGATGGGGAGGTTGGTCATTGTGGTTGGAATGGGACCAAAATTTGTACGCCTATAGATCATAAAGAGAATAAGATTCATGCTACCTTTTGTTGCATTTGGAGTGGTGTAAGGCCATATTTTAGGATGCATATGCCTTTTTATATTGCACACATCGCTTATTAATTTTCATTAGGTGTTGTCACTTTCTCTCTCATTTCCAAGTCCGAAGGTGTTGGCCACATATAGTCGTGTCATTTCTTGTCATAGCATAGGTGTTCACAAATATAGCATAGGTCCTTGGGTCATATTCCAATGAGAGGTGTAGGCTACACCATGGAAAGCAACTCTCATGCGCGCTTAGGTGGAAAAGAAGGATTGATCACAATGATTAATGGAGGATCTCACCTCCATGGGAGTTTGAGAATGTAGAAGGGGGCTGCAGGGTTTAGAAGACAGGATAGGTTTGAGAAATCTAACTACAAGTTTCAATGTTTAGAGAGGGTTGAGGAAGCTAACTAGGACTTTCAAGGGTTAGAGAGGGTTGTAGGGTGTAGAAAGAGTGTTCAAGGTTGAGGAGGGGAGAGCTAGTCTCCTTTCACAATTTCATAGGTTAAAGGGTCAGCAGGAGGAACAAGGTTGAGGGAAAGGAAGGAGGAGGAGGAAGGAGGGGGAGAGAGGAGAAGGAGGAAGAGGGAGGAGGAGGACGAAGGAGGAGTGGGAAGAAGAGAGGAGTGAAACGGTGAGAGCATGCTAAAATATGATAGTGTAAGGAGAGTGTAAGGAAGTGGACACTAGGACATGAACACAAAAGTGGAGTGAAAGAGTGGGATCTTCTTTCAATTGAAAGACATTCATACATGTTGGTCTCTACACAATTTGTAGGGGACCTCTTTTGTAGGAGACCTCTTGGGTAAGAGTCTCTACACGTTTTCACAAGGGTGGAACCTCTTTTGTAGGAGACCTCTTAGGTAAAAGTCTCTACACTTTTTGTAGAGAATCTCTTGGGGTCTCTACACATTTTGTAGGGGACCTCAAAAAGTGTAGGCTTATAGTATTTATCTCTCTAGTTTTAGTATTGCTCTCTAGATCCGATTTCACGAGTATGATCAAATCTTTGCTAGAGAGAATTGGCTATCCTCATCCTTTTAGATTCATCACACCATCTTTCACACTCAAGGTGACAGCCAAGAAAGCTTGCGTGGAGAGCGACGAGCTTGGGCAACAAGTGGCGGCATTCCATTGCAAGCCCCTAGGCATTGGCAGCTGCCAGACTGAGATGCCTAGGGTGGCCGATGTGGTAGGTGGTAGTAGACGATGGAGTCTAGAGGATCAAGGAGTAGAGCAAGCTTGGCAATGGTGGTGAGTAGGTTACCCCACTCTAGAGGATGTCAAGCAAGCTTTGCAATGGTGGGGTGAGTAGGTCACCCCACTCTGGAGGATGTCAACCAAGATAGTTCTTCAAGGAGGCTACACAAAGATAGCCTCCAGGCTGGGAGAGGATCCATGTGCATGAGTGGTCCTGCAAGATCATGTATTTGGAAGGAGGTGATGCCCTGTCGATCCATTCATCTCTTGCTACATAATGGATGCTCTCCTTTCACTCACATCTAGTTCATGGTATTGCTCTTGTCTTCCATTTGGTGGGAGTTGTTGGGTGCATGTTTTATTACATACGTTGGTCTATATAATTCGTCGACTTGGTGTGTCTGTGCCTGATAAACGGGGTCTAGACAAGGCAACTCGATGTAGCATTTATTATGTGCGCTTGTGTTGTCTTGACAGTGACTCATGTGTTGTGGGGATGTTGAAGAGATGTTGCGACGAAGCCTTCACTCCAAGATACTCCTTGTGAGAGCAATGTAAGGCACAATCCGTCTGCATGTGTCACTCAAGCGGCTCCCGAATTGTTGCAATGTGGTTCCACGAGAGAAAGGGGAAAGGGGCAGAGGGGAGAAGGGAGGTGAGAAGGGAGGGAGAAGGAGAAGGGAAGAGGAGAGTGAAGGGGGATGGAGTGGCAAACACAAAGGCACTACAAAGGAAACAAGAGAACACCCAAAGCCACTCTTGGAAGAGAAGAGGGAGCTTGTATTCCAAACTTGTGCATACAACAATGAAGACCAAAGTCAACCATTTGGCCTTTTATACATGTCACCTTTTGAAGGGAGGGCCAACCTTTTTCCTTTTAGCACTCTCCCTTTCTTTACATTAAAAGGCTCTTGGGCCCCTGTAGGGTGCCAAGGCATATTGCTATCCTTTCCATCTCTCCCTACTAGTAGAAATAGTGCTTGTGTTAACCATATAAGAGCTCTTGGGACAAGCCTGGCGTTAGGAGGTGCGGCTCCCAAATAGCACTTGTGTCAGCCTCATGCCTCCAAGCCTTAAGCTATTTGGGGCTCAACCCCCCTGTATGAGGCTCAAAACTTGGAGTGGCGAGGCTTGACTCCCGCAAGACACTTAACCACATCTTGCAGTTGGAACCTGCAACCTGCTCCCGTTGCCTGCAATCTTTGACCTTGGGGTATTTAGGGCTCAAACTCCCTGAGCTTGTACTGTACTCCTTCCATGGATACAACCGTTCAAGTAAATCATGAAGTTTAATCTCCTCTAATCACCTCTAATTCACTGATTACCCTGCATTCGCCGTGGATGTTAACATGCCCCCCTTCCTATTACTAAGCCGCCCTCGGATCAGTCGTGCTGGAGGAGGTGTGTGGTGAGGACTGTTTGTAGGACTACATGGCGGTCTAGCTGGCATGGAGATAGCCGAGTTAGGTACGAGCGATACTTCCAAAAGTGGGTGGCATGCATATCCTCGTACATGCAGATGTGGTGGCCGTGGAGATTGCAGATGCAAAGGTAAAGGCAGAGGTCCTGAAATTGCATAGGACCAATGTCGGGGTTGAAGACAATCTGATTGGTCAGATTGTGGAGGTGATCGTTGATGGGATGACTATGGACGGGGAGGTCATAGAGGAGTAAGAGGAGGAGGCAGTTGAAGTGGATCACTGCCACAATGGCAGGATCGGGTACCAAGCCATACATGTTGTTGAATGACTGGAGGCAGAAGCAAAATCCCTCCTGAGTCATTTCTTTGG
The DNA here is from genome assembly GCF_047967505.1 of Dipteris shenzhenensis. Taxonomy (NCBI): domain Eukaryota; kingdom Viridiplantae; phylum Streptophyta; class Polypodiopsida; order Gleicheniales; family Dipteridaceae; genus Dipteris; species Dipteris shenzhenensis. Next base: position 29,843,829 of record NC_141603.1, on the reverse strand, counting down.
GGAAGTTGTACTTTGAAAAATTGTACAACATATTAGGGTCCTTTTGCTAGAGCTCTCGAAATTCTGCCCAAGTCCATCGTCGTTCCATTGGTATGTACAAGCGGTGGATCCGGCGATCAACTATGGTAGTACCACCAAAACTGCTCCATTTTGAGGAAGGGAATGCACCAGTGTGAATGTAGACCAGCAACTGCATCGGTCCATGGGACTAGAGCATCGGGGGCAAGGTTGTAGCCTCCTCTTGTGCGCTTGGGATGTGCACATTGCCAGTCGTCGAAAGACTGGGTGATGAATTGTGTGAGGGGACGCACCTCTAAGATTTCATAGAGGTGGAGGTGGGAGCCCTCGAGTTGGCGCTTCCAATGGTGCATAAGTGCACTATCTGGTAGTTCTTGGAATGACTGCAAGTCAACGCACCACTGTACATTTTCTGGCAGGGAGGAGGGAGGAGATGGTGGAGCCTCGTCATCTTCAACAAGCATGAGTTCCGCCTCTGCTATGCCTGTTGGTGTTGTATCTTCGACTGTTTGGACAAAATTGTCTGCTTTGAGTAGCGTGTTGAGAGCCTCTTCAAGGAGGTCGACCAGAGCTGTAGAGGAGATGGACAGGGAGGTCCCATGCTGTGCAGTGGTGGTGTTAGAGGCATTGGAAGAATATTCAGGTAGAGTTGTGCGAGGAAGGGGAGGTTGGGTGGCTTGCTAGGCGGGATCCAGAGGAGGTGGTTGTGGGATTTCGGCAGGTGGGGTGGTAGAATTAAATATTGCAATGAGTGGACTCCGTGATGATGTGGCACCAGCCTTGGAAATTTAGCAGAAAGGGATGGGCGGCGAGAGTTTGGAGGTTAAAAGGGTGGAGAAGAGAGAGACTGGATGGTTGAAGATCTAAGGAAAAATAGGACATGATGAGAATGGGGCAGCAGTGATCAAGGTTACGACGGCGGCAGAGGATTGTTTGGAGGGCATTAGGAGGGAGTGGGGCTGTGAGATCCAGGTGGAATATAAGGTTTTGTGCACGAAGTGCATTTGGAGTGTCTGGGGGATAGTGCATGGTGCGAGTGTATAAGTGGTGAGTGGTGTGTCTTGAACTCTTGTTGCTCTCGATCTTCTAACCCTGAGTCTTCTGGGTGATCGAGGGTGCATTATCGCTCGTTCTACTCTTGAAGGGACACCGTCAGTGCCCGTTCTGATGGAGAGGAGGTCTTATCGGAGAGCAACAAAGAAAGGGAGAACACCAAAATTGTGGGTGCTAACTCACCCAGATCAAGGTAAGCTCTTATTATGTATGTATGGTACAAAGGGGTATAGACTGAGCCATTGGCCTTTACCCCAACAACCTCCCACTTAAAGGCCAATGCACCTTTAAGGGAGAAGATGGGCATCCTAATGTCATCCGACACCCATCAATGCTCTGTAATGTGCAAACCGCTTTGAGGAAAGACTCTTTGTAAGAAGATCTATAGGGTTCTCATTTGTGTGAACCTTGACAAGCTAGATGCGCTTGTCCTCAATCACCTCTCAGATGAAGTGATACTTCACATTAATATGCTTTGTCTTCGCGTGGAAGACAGGATTCCATGCCAACTCGATGGCACTCTGACTATCACAATGCAAAACTGGAACCTCTCCTGCAATGCTCAAGTCTCCCACTAGATGAGTAAGCCACATAGCTTCCTTGCATGCCTCAGTAGCTACAACATAATCTACCTCAGTGGTAGACAAAGCCATACATGGCTGCAAATGAGAGACCCATGAAATTGTACCTCCAGTAAATGAGAAAACATATCCTGTAGTAGACCTCCTGGTGTCTACATTCCCTACAAAATCAGCATCTGCATATCCAACAATAGATGTGTCCTTCCTCCCAAAGAAAATGCACATGTCCTTTGTACCATTCAAGTATCTTATGATACCTTTCACTGCCTCCCAATGCTTCTTGCCAGGATTTGCCATATACCTGCTAACAGCTTCCACTGCAAAAGCAATATCCGGACATGTAGCAACCATGATATACATCAAGCTTCCTACTGCGGATGCATAAGGTATCTTTGCCATTTCAGACCGCTCCTCGACTTAGGGCTGTCCGCTTGGCTGAGTTTCACATATGGAGGCAACGGAGTACTTATGGACTTCCCCCTCTCCATATTGAAATGCTCAAGTACCTTGCTAATGTACTCTTTTTTTGACAAATGAAGGAGTTTCTTGTTCCTATCCCGAACAACCCTCATGCCAAGTATGTGATTGACATCACCCAAATCCTTCATGTCAAAGGTCTCATGCAACCTTTTCTTCAAGGCATCCACATCCAAAGTAAATTTCCCAGCAATAAGCATGTCATCAACATATAAAATCAAAATAAGAAGGCTGCCATCTGATGCCTTCTTTGTGTAGAGGCAATGATTTGTCTCACTCCGTGTGTACCCTTGGGATTGCATAAATGCATCAAACTTATGGTACCACTCCCTAGGAGCCTACTTCAGCCCATAAAGACTTTTCTGAAGCTTGCATACCATCCGTTCTTTGCCCTGCACAACAAACCCCTCTGGCTGTTGCATATAGATGTTCTCATGAAGATCTCCATGTAGAAAAGCTGTTTTTACATCCATTTGGACAAGCTCCATGTCCTCTCTGGCAACCAATGCAAGCACTATACGAAGGGTAGTCATCTTCACCACTGGGGAAAAGATCTCATCAAAGTCAATACCCTTCTCCTACTTAAAACCCTTGGCTACCAACCTTGCCTTATACTTAGGCAATGCATCTATTGGAGACATCTTCAGCTTTCTTGTAAACCCATTTGCATGGCAATGCATGCTTTCCTTTGGGCAAATAAACCAAATCCCAAGTAGCATTCTTCATCAAAGAATCCATCCCTGACTCCATAGCCTTCTCCCACTTATGCTTGTCCTAGACATAGCATCCTCAAAGCATGAAGGCTCACCACAATCTGTCAACATGACATAATATAGAGATGGGGAGCATATCTCTGTGGAGGTCGTGAGACTCTAGTGGAACGTCTCAACACTTGCTCACCATGAGCATCTTGCTTTCCCAACTGATTTTCCTGCATAACCTGAGGTTGTCCACCTAGATGTGGCTCTCCCACCTCACGATCTATGGGCTGTCCATGCCCTGCATCATGTGGAACAGGTTGTGCATGCCTCTTATATGGTGGTTGTCCATCCTCTTGAAACACCACTCTGCGTATCTCAACAGTCTTTTCTGGCTTCTTGTGCATCTTGTCCTCATTAAAGATAATATAATGGCTGCATACTATCTTCCTAGCCTCTAGATCCCACAATCGGTATCCCATCTAACCTGAATCACCACCATATCCAAGAAAAATGCACTTCCTTGACTTTGGATCAAGCTTGCTGTGTTTTTCCTTAGGGATATGAACATAAGCTTCACAACCAAATACATGAAGATGCCCATAAGATGGTGGCTTGCCTGACCAAACCTCTTCTGGCACTTTCCCATCTAGTGCCTTGCTAGGCGATCTATTGATAAGATGTAATGTTGTCTTGATAGACTCAGCCCAAAAGCCATGAGGTAGACCAGCATTAGAAAGCATGCTTATATTCCTTTCTTGAATAGTTCTATTCATCTTCTCAGCACCTGATTTTGAGAAGGATTCTAAATAGTAGTCATCTGCCACTTGATGCCACATAGCTCACAAAAATTCTTAAATGCATGAGAGGTATACTCTCCTCCATTATCAGTGCGCAAGCATTTAAGCTTCTTGCCCGATTGATTTTCAACAAATGCTTAGAACTTTTAAAATGCATCAAAGACATCACTCTTCTTCCGAAGAGGATAGACCCACACTTTTCGTGTAGCATCATCAATGAAAGTAGCAAAGTAAGAAGCACCACCCAATGAGACAATAGGCATAGGTCCACACACATCACTGTGAACCAACTCCAATGGTTCAAGCCTCTTCTTGCCCAAAGATTTTTTATGTGAAGACCGTGTTTGCTTCCCATACATGCAATGCTCACACATGCTAAAATATGAAAAGTTAAACACGGGAACATACTGAAAACTAGAAAGTATCTTCATTCATGTCATGCTCATGTGTCCCAACCGACGATGCCACAAAGAGACGGATGGCTGCTCAATCACATTGATTACATTATCTCTTATGCCTAACACATGCATTGAGTACAACGTTCCATGTTTGGGACCTCTAGCAATCACAAGTGACCCTTTGCTAATTTTCCATGTATTGTTGCCAAAAAACACATGATAGCCATCATCATCAAGCTGTCCCGTACTTGTCAAGCTCTTTTTCAGATTTGGAACATGCCTACCATTCTTGAGTACAAATGTAGAACCATTAGGAAGAGACAAGTGGATATCTCCCACTCCAACAATATCACATGGATAATCATTTCCAAGTCTCACGGTTCCTTTCCTTCGTCGAGAATGCGCTATTTTTCGTATCCTCAAAATCCATGGTGCCAATGTGGACACCTGAGGGTGCATAGATGGATTAAGAGTCCGTTCTTGCTCACGGCTAAGTGAGTGGGATAGCTATGAAATGCCAGCACCAGGATAGTTCCCATGAATTTCCTCCTTGCCCGCCATGCTAAGTCCACAAAAAGGGTGTTGGAAATACCATTTTGAGGTTGCTTGTTGGGTCTTGAGCATTTTGAACATCAAAGAAAGCAAGATTGTATGTGACTTTAGGCATGTTTCATAGATATCTGCTAGACTCGAAATTCTCGAAGCAGATTGTCTGCCATTTCCAAGATATCATAAATGTCTTCATTCGCCCTTGCTTTCACAATGGGCGGGCAATGTATCACATTAAATATTTCTTCAATATCACCAAAGTTAGCTAGTTCACGTGGTAAGGTGTCAATGCCTGTGGAGCCTGGGTCCTAGGTTCAAATCTTGCTAGCGCTTGATTTGTTCTCCTGATGTGGACAACCTCTTGGGCGGGGGTTGGAGGCCACCCAATTTTTTAGCCTGCCCTCTATGGGTAGGCCTTAGTGAAGGTTTCAAGTTTGAAGATGGACCAGAATCACGATTTTTTAGTTTGTGCGTGGGGATTTTTTTATTGGTGTTGATTTACTCCCACTGGGTCCACATCTTCATTAACTCCCACTCGCACGTCATCCTCCCTAAGTTTGAGCAACCTTAACTGTGAGCGTTGAGTCGGCGTCTCCTTCCAAATTTCTCAATTCTACATGGTTGCGATCTTGAATTCTGCGCATGGAGGCGGTTTCTGCAGTCAAATTGGAACAAAGAGGGGATGTGTTGCCCTGTCAGGGATGAACTCGATGGACGATTCCATATGCAGTTATTGATGTTGGATTCCCTCTGCCATGCAAGTCTTTCTTTGGGGAGTTCATTGCTACTAACTTTCTCTATAAAGGTCGTAAGAGGCTTCGTGGAGATATCAATTCCTATGCTTCCTTCTGGATTGCTTTAGTTTCATGCATGGCGGATCGTGAAGTTGTGGGTGAGTCTTGTTCTCATGCAAACGTACAAGCAAAGGCATTTTCTGGGGACAAGAATCTCCTACATCGATGGATACTGAAAACAACACATTCCATAGGGGTCTTGATTCTATTTCCCGTTGTTAGTTATGCGTTCCATTGAATTCTTTTTTCCTATTCTATTTCATTTTCGGTGGATGCGTATAAGTTCACGCGATGAGTTATCAGCATATTTCGATTCATGGTTGGAGGGTACCTACTGACTGCGTTTCATTTTGTTCTTCTTTTGAATTGCTTATGAATTGAAGCGATCTGTATTTTCGTCATCAATATATTTGGATCCATGGTTTCGACCGTAGCTACTAACAAATTGAAGTGACCATGCAGAGATGATTAAACATGTTGGTGGAAAAATGCCGGTAGAGATGGACGACGACGCAATGTCAATAATAAAGGTGTTTGCAAACAAATTGTTTAATGTTGTGTTGTTTGAGAGCAGGTGTGAATTCTAATTGTTAACAAGTGGCTATGCATGTATAGAGCCAGAGGAGAATAACAAATGTGAAGCAACACGGTCTCCTTCAGTTTTGAGTTCTCCTATTGTGCTTTCTTCTGGAAGCAAACCTCCCAAGTAGTCACAGTTGTCGCTGAAGATATGTTGATCGTATTTTGCTTGCCCATTCCCTGTGATCTTTTGCTCACCTTTTGGTTTGAAATACGTTTGCAACAATATGCTACGGGAATGCTAGCTGTGTTACTACAGCTTCGTCCAACGAAGATAAGAAAACGGCTGAAGATCATACGTGTCAACAACTACAACAAAACCAAAGACCCTAAGAATCATTAAAGAGAATTGTGCATGCTGGACTTGCCTTTCGCAGCCGAGGAGCCTTGCACGAACGATGCTCTTCCTAGGTGGCATGACTTGTACATGCAAGAACAACACATAATAGACACTAACAAACAGAAGTTCAAGAAAGACACTTTGTCACACAATTGTGTAAGTATCACAGCAACGCCATCCACGTCAACAAGTACACATGGTGCCCAACATCCTCTAAACTCTGACTTTGACTTGCACGTTGAACTAGATGGACTTTGTACTACGAGCCACCACACCAAAGCGAGCGACTTCAACTTCACTAGCATGCCCAATGATCAATACTACAATGTGCATAGCATGCCCAATGCTCAATACTACAACACGTTGCAAAAACTTAACACTAAGCAATGCTTGCTCCTCGAAGACATCTTGCTAAAGAAATGCCTTGATGTGAATAAGCCTTTTCTCCTTTTCTTATCCGGCGATGCTGGTATAGGTAAAACGTTCACATTATTGCGGGTAGTGCAAGGCTCTAATACGACACTACTCGCACGAACGAGTGACTGATGTTGAGCTACCAAAAGTATTGCTCTTAGCGTACACTAGCAAAGTCGCATACAACATAGGCTGAACAACCATTCACTCCACACTGCACTTGCCTCTGCTTGCATCCACCTACAAAAGCTTGGCAACAGAGAAGCTACAAGTCCTCTCCCAAATGTACAAAGATGTGCAACTAATTGTGTTCGATGACATTTCGTTAGTCGGTCAGAACATTTTCATTGCAGCAGGCATGCGCATGCGTGAAATCAAGCACAACCACTTGCAGCCTTTTGGGAGAGTTGATGTACTGCTATGTGGAAACATGTGCCAAGCATGCCCTACAAAAGACAATTGGATATTCTCATGAAAACCATCCACTCTAGCAATGTCTCCTTCGGTTTGGAGAGACATCATCCTGTACTACGAGCTCGACACACCCATGCAACAGACGAATACCGAATTCCTCAGTCAGTTGAACTGCTTGAGGACTGCGACGCACACTCCGGATGATATTGCCATGCTCAACAATTTGTACTATCGCTACCCAGCAGACGCTACAAAAGTGCCTCATCTTTTCTACACAAATGCCGCCAAAGACATGCACAACCACATCGTCTTCATGAGGCTGCCAACAACTCCATATTGCATACAAGGGAGAGACATGATGCACAAGACGCAACAAAACAATAAGGTTGCCGCTTGACGCAAAATCTACTGGAGGCCTCCACAAAGAGCTCCATCTGAAACCTGGTATGATTGTCGAGATTTGCTCTAGCAACCTCGACATTTTTTATGGCCTCGTGATGGTGCTGACGCCATCTTCAAGGGGACAACGATGGACAAAACACCTCCAATTGTGTGGATTGAGTTCTCAAATCCGGAAGTAGGCAAACAAAAGAGAGCAACCCATTCCCACCTCTACAAGCAAGGAGTTCCCACATCATGGACACCAATCTTACAAATAGCCTGCTAAATTTCAAATTGGAAAGAATCACCTCAACACTGTTTGCAGGTACCAATTCCCAATACAACCAGCTACTGCAAGGACAATTCATCGTGCGCAAGGCCTCTCCATGGACTCCCTCGCATTCGATCCTTTTGGGATTGAGGCCCACGATGATCCTTCTGTGATTAAGCCCCCTCCCCAAATCCCCCCTTGCACGCATGCGCAAACCCCCCCACAGTCTCGTCTATGCAGCGCTCTCTTGCATCCGCGACCTAGATAATCTACACATCCTGAAACCTCTCCAACAATCTCACATTAAGGCTGATCGACCAGCCATGGATGAGGTCACACGTTTGTAGGATACACGGGCAACTCGATTTTAGCACAACGGATGGGAACACGTTATCACTGCAATTGGTGAACACAAGGTTTTTTGTAGCCCACTTCGACAACATCGAGGCCTCCAACAGCATACTCGCTACAAGTGTACTGTGCATGCAAGAGATGCGCACAACAAAAGCTTCAACTACCCTCCCTCCCAATGCACTCATGCGCAAACGACAACAAAGGACTTGGAATAGCTACATTTTACAAAAGAAATCTTGTGCTGGTAGCGAACCACAACAATGGCATCGAATGCTTGCTAACCACTTTCAAAAACATAGGCACAGCCGATGTTGTACTTGTCAACATCTACAAATCGCCAAAGGCAAGCACTCCCAAGCTTCTGGAGACTATCGAGCACATCCTACAGCACACGTACCTGCACGCACCCACTACAATATGCCTAGCTGGAGCCTCGAGACACTTTTCATGTTCATGCAAAAGCAAGGCATGCACCAACTAATCTCCGAGCCTACAATAATTTACGGTTCTACGTTGGACCATGTTTGGGTGCGAGGACATTTAGATGTCTTGCAAAGGCACGGGACAAACTACATTTATTGGTCCCATCACTCGTTGGTGTACACCACAATCCCAAACACATAGGCTATTCATCTCCATTGCACTTGGTAGGCCCCATGAATCTCATTCATCTTGCTCCATTTACTCGGGCGTGAGTTAGCTTACCACATATTTTTTGGGACTCGGGCGGGCTGATGATTGCGAAAATGACTTGAGGAAGGCGTGCCATTTCATTGGTCTTGTATGCATCCACCCACGGACGAGCGGATGAGTGTGAACGTTGCTGTAGAAACGAGGGAACGTCCCAAGGAGGATAGTAGGAGCAAATGAATAAGTGAACAAATCTAGGCATGGACGTTCCAAGCAAGAGGGGGGTGTGGGCTTTTCGGTGTTGGGCGGGAAGGGCAAAGTGACTTTGGAAGGGCGAAAAAGGAGAAGAAAGGTGTACTTGGAAAGCAACAACAAAAACTATTAGGACAAGCACCAAAACATTCTACCTCTCTGTCATCATCGTCTTCTTCATCGTCGTTTTCTAGTGTACTACCCTTTCTCTTTCACTGTTTAAGGTTTAACTCGTTGTTGTTGTTGTCGTCATTGTCGTAGCTATGGCCCCTTCTTCCTCTTGTGCTCCTCCGCCAATTCTTCCTCCTCCTCCTCCTCCTCCTCCTTCTTCCGCTTCTTCCCATTCTTCCTCCTCCTCCTCGCCCCTCTTCCTGTGCTGTGTGTCGTTGCCTGCGCCCTTCCAGCCCCTCTCGCTCCCCTCCTCCCCTTCTTTTCCTCCCCCGCTCCCCTCCCCTTCTTCTTCCTCTTCCTCCTCTTCGTCCTGCTCTTCCTCTGATCACCACCCGCTTCCCCCCCGTCGCTCCCTCCCCACGCTCTCCGAGCTCGCCTGCCTCGATTACCCCCGCCAGCTCCACGCCAAACCGCACAAGAAGAAGCAGCAGCAGCAACAACAGCAACAGCAACAGCAGCAGCAGCAGGTGAAACGCCCGCAAGCTCTACTCCAGCAACCGCCGCAGCTGCAGCTCGAGCTACGCCAAGAACAGCGTGAACTCCGCGAGCAAGACGTGCAGAAACAGCAGCAGCAGCAGCAGCAGCATCATCATCATCAGCTGCCAGCTCTCGAGCAGCAGCAGCAGCAACAGCGCCGCTCGCATCGCAAGACTCCGCATTTGGGAAGAGAAATCGCTGAGCTGCTCCGCGCCAGCAGCGCCAGTAGCACCAGCAGCAGCAGCCGCACGCCCGATCACAAGAGCAGCAGCAGCCGCACGCCCGATCACAAGAGCAGCAGCAACCGCACTCCCCAGCACAAGCCCATCTCGAATCCCTGCCGCGACGAGCTCTTGCTTTCTCAGCAACCCCGCCCTTCCCCTCTCGAATCGCAGGACCCCAACCAACAAACTACCCGGCAAAGCAAGCACCACCACCACAGCAGCCAGCTCCACAGCAACCGGCAGCAAAGCGACCAACACAGCCGCACTCGCAAGCTGCAGGAAAAGCTCTCCCAAATCGCACTCCAGCAGCTCTCCCGTCGCAAGGAAAAGCACGCTCCCCAAGAGCTCCTCAAATCTAGCGAGGTCTCTACGTTAATCAAACAGGGATTCCTGGAGCGATCGCCGAACGCCCAGGGCCCCAACCTCAGGCGTCGCCTCTCGCCCGGTAGAGTTTCTCCCTTGCTCGATCCTGCATCGCCCGATATGTTGTCGCCTTCTTATGCTCCTCTCGGTAGGCTTAGTGCTTCCGGATCCAATGTGCGCTCCCACCCAAGTGTTACTGCGTCGTCTCCTCCACCCGATAAGCCAAAATCTGGCACTCTTCAGGATATGCTCGCCAATGAGCCAGAGTTGCGACCAGTCTCTTCCCTTCCAAGCGGTGTTACTTCAAATAAGTATATCACATCTATGGAAAGATCGCGTTCCGCCCGTGAGTCCACTCACTCAAACCAAGCATCCTCGAGCTGGAATACTATTTTCAATAACGCCGATTCGAGTGACGTGAAGATGACACTTATAGGGAGAGACGGACGCGTGGTCTCTCTCGATTTACACCGCCGCCATTTGATCGAGCAAAGCAAGTACTTTGCCGCAAGACTGTCGGATAATTGGTGCAAACAACAGCCATCCCCACCATATGTTCTGGAAATCTTAGACTGCGAGGACCTCGAGATATATCAGGAGACTCTTCAGCTCTTATATTGTCAAGACTTAAAAGCCAGGCTAATGAGATGCAGCGTCTCCAGAGTTCTTGGAATCCTGAAGGTGTGAAAAGCATACGTATTTCTTCCTATTTTTTCCTTACGCTTATAATGTGAAGATTCTTACTGCCTTTGCCGTTTTCAGTCCAAGTTATTCCAACAATAGTCAGATAAGCAGATTGCTGTAATTTGACTGGGAGTTTCGCTGGCAATATGCTCTATCTGTTTCGTGATGTCGTTAGCTTGTACTCTTGGTGTAAACAGCTGGTCTTTCTAGAAACACGCGGTGCAAGCTGAGACAAGTCGTTTAAGATGAGAGGTTCCAAAACGAGTCCTGGTGTGTCTTGGGGCGTAACTATGCCAGACAGGTCATGCATCGAGTTGGAGCAAATACGCTGGTGGAAAGTCTGCAATCTCCATTTCGGGATCAGCTTGTAGGACCCTCATGCAGATCAGCTAGAGCAGGTTGTCGGATAGTATGGACCCCGGGTAGCATCTGAGTAACCACATGGTGAGAATGATCCAAAGAGATCCTTGCTCATGATCGAGTGGCATCAGCAAGCATCTTTGCTCTGTTTCATGATGAAACATCTTGCAAGCTCAGAAAGCCTGGCCAGTAACGAAGTTAATTAGGAATTCGCTGAACCAGTCATCCTTTCGGCCTCCCATCCCAACATCGAGTGCTTTCCTTTCCGAATTTTCTTTAATTTCTTTGTTTATCTTGACGTCCACTTCCCTTGTGAGTAACCTCAACCATCTTCTCATGAACTGCACCTACTACATTTTGTTGGATTTGAATAACATGTGTATCGACCAAGTCACTCAATATGGACATCAATTAGGGTGTTGGAGAGGAAATGCACTTTTGGACTACCCTTTTGTGTTATTTGTCTACTCCATCTTTGTTTCCATTCGTTCAATTTCTTGCTGATAGACGCACATTGTGTTTGTAGGACTTCAGGAAGGGGCTGAGTAAAATGTGGATGTACTTGGGTGGTGTAATGAAGGGGAAAAAGTGGCAATTTAGAGGACCTTTTAGAGGCCTCTTAGGTGGGAAATGTGGAGGGACTATACAAGTCCCCACCCATCCCTATTTGTACACTTTTTGAATGTGAAGGCTCGGGTTTGCACCTTGATGAGCCACTCTTTCCCCTCTATGCTGTTGAGGCTAACCCCTACAAAAGGCCCAAGGGAATCCCAATCTAGGGAGAGGGCTATGTGGGTGAGCTAGGGGTAGGAGAGGAAAGGCACTGAGCAGGAGAAAATCTGAAGTAGAACTGGAAGTGGAATAGGAGATGAGCAAAAGTGGAGCGGCGATTGTAGCAAAAGTTGTAGTAAAGGTAGTTGTAGGTTGTGGTAGTGAACTGATTCATGGGCTGCTTGAGTGACCGCCGGGTGACGACTTGTTGAGTGGTGGCCTTTTGAGCGATGATGAGAGAGAGAGAGAGAGAGTCCCAAACAATTCTACCCTCAAGATTACAAACTGTGGCTGAAGGAACGCCTTAGGTAGGGAATTTTGCTCATCAATTCGCCAAATAGTAGGGGTGCACTTGCACAATGCTCTTAGGCTGTCCTGGTTTCTTATCTTTAGGAATTTCCTTTCTGTGTAGGAAAGGAACCAATCTTTGAAGCCCATGATTTACACTGCATAGTTGACGGCACATGAAAAACTGCACTTATTGATGCGGCATCAGTAGTGAGACATGAAACATGCCATTGATTCTTGAAGTTGGTGGTAGCTCCAATTGATATGCTACGTCCCCAACTCTCTAGATGGTATTTAGGGGCCATAATACCTTTGGGTTAACTTGATCTTGGTGCTACATTTCAAGGAGGCATGTTTGTTCTTGTAGAGATGTGTAAATGCATACCTTCTTTGCTCAGCATGAACCTCTTGCATGTTCTGGCCTGTAAAAAGTGGGCCCATAAACTTTGCATCTTGGTTATTGATATTGTAATAATCTCCTACGGAAACCATGGTGCTTAAACACATTTTCAATGAACTGCAAGGTGACTTGAGATTCTGAAAATCATGTCTTGGTAAGCTTGTCTATAGCCACGTAAATGCTGTCAACCCAAGGCAATACGCGTCCACATGCCTTTTTGAATAGGCAATGGTGAGATTCTGAAAATCATGTCTTGGTAAGCTTGTCTATAGCCACGTAAATGCTGTCAACCCAAGGTAATACGCGTCCACGTGCCTTTTTGAATAGGCAATGGCAATGATGAACCAACTGGCAGCTTGTTGTCCACTATGTTCTTCTAGCATGGCAAGCATTTTGAGACACACCATGCGCTTGTGCATGACAGTGGAAGCAATCTTAAACTCAACAATGAGAGAGAGAGAGAGAGAGAGAGAGAGAGAGAGAGAGATGTTGACCAAGTAGCCTGAAATAGAAGCTCACCTTAGTACAATATGAACTCGCCATTCTTTCCTTTCTGCTAAATGTTAGCATCCTCCAAGCACCCTCTTGAGACGGGAGGGGTGATGAACAATGTGCTCCAAAGCTGAGCACAATACTTGAGGTCAGTCGTGACTTCAGACCTCCAAGAGATGGAGGAGTTAAATATTGGATGTGGTGGAGTGGGGAGTGATACTCCCGACATTTTATAGGCCATGTAGAAGTCCAAATAGGCCAACCCAACTAGGAAGTGACATACCCACAACGTGGCTGATTATATTGGACTTGCCATATGGTAGACTGTTATTTCATTTGTTTACCTGACACATGGCTTGAATGCCATGTCAGCTTGATTCTTTAAAACCTCCTGCAACTCCCATTCTTTGGACTATTGATTTGGTTTGATACTAAGCATCTTCTGAAAATCCAGAAACAACCAATTGGGATTGGTCATCCTGAATCCGTAATCTTTGTTTTGGACCTTTGGTGATTGCTGTTGCCCCATGAATAAATTGGTGATTAGCATAACTCCAATCTTCTATTATGTCAGTTGTATCTCTTTGAATATGGATTTCATTCATGTTCAAAGGCTTTAGTCTCTCTTCAAAATTACCACCTGGACTTGAGAGAGAAAGTAGTGGTCCTCATGCCTGTTATAGAAGCTGGCATGACTGTGTTGAAGATGGTGTAATGTAAATGTCTTGAAGATCGTGTATACGTAAGTAATCAACCAGGGAGAGTGATATAATATGTAATACTGTAAAATGGAAAGGTGAGAACGGTTCTAGAAGAATAAGGAGACGTGCAAAAGAAAGAAAGGATAGCTTGGAGTATGCACCGAGCAAATATGAGTGAGCACCACGTTAGGAAAAGGTATGGTGCATGGATCAAGACAAACATGGATAGGAGCAAAGGAGAGAAAGAGGGCATGTATCCTCTACTTTATGGAAAGGCCCGTACTTCATAGAAAAGAGAATACCTTGAGGCCTATACAAGAGATGTAATGAGTCATTCTATCTTAAGAAGATTGTAGGCTCCTGATGGAGTTGAGCATCGTCCATCATGGAAACATTGTTTTTTTGTAAATAGAATATAGTGTCTTCATCATTGTGCATCTTGATCTCAATTTTCAACAATGCATTCGTATGTATGTGAAAGATGGTGGAAGGAAAAAGGGGGAGCATGTATGTAATTGTAGAGAAAGAAAGTAAGCAAGAGATCCTCATTAGATGATCAAAGTGGCCTATGAGACAAAGTACAGGAACCATACAGGAAAATGTGCTACTTTAGATCTAACAGTCAACTTTTTGTCGTTCACTCAGTATGATTTCAGTATAGCTTTTTATGGCCTTTTTTCTTCAGGTAGCATCTTTGATACTATTTGAAGCCTGTATTGTGTCTTGCTTGGAATACCTCGAAGCTGCACCGTGGGCAGAAGAGGAAGAAGAGAAAGTCAGGGCTGTCCTTGGGCAACTCCAGCTTGATAGTTTTGTAGCTGCAGATGTGTTACGACGGCTTAATGCAGAGGAGGAGAGTCGTTCAGAAGAAATTCTCATTCGACTTCTGCAAATGGTCATCAAGGGTAAAGATGACAAAGCACGTCGGGAAATGAAGGCGCTTGTTTCAAGAATGCTGCGGGAGAACATGTCACAAAATAGAGATCGAATCGATTTAAGCAAAGAGAGCTTGTACCGTGCCTGCAACACCTGTCTCGATGCCTTGTTACTTCTCTTCTTGCAAGCGTCAAAAACGGATTTTATGAATCAGGGAAATGAAGATCGAGGGACTCTGGTGGCTCAGATTGCTCGTCAGGCAGACAACCTGCAGTGGCTTCTAGAAATCCTTCTTGACAGACACATAGCTGATGATTTTGTGAAAATGTGGGCTCATCAATCCGAGCTTGCAAGTGTTCATAAACAGATTGCCACTATGCTGCGTTATGAAGTAAGTCGTCTGACCGCCAGGCTTTGTGTAGCGATAGGCAAAGGGCAGGTGTTGTGTCCAGTAGACGTAAGGTACATGCTGTTACAAACTTGGCTGCCACCGCTCGTCGATGATTTTGCATGGATGCAACGGTGCTGCAAAGGTCTGGATAGGAAGGTTGTAGAGGATGGGATAAGTCAAACAATACTCACTCTTCCATTGAAGCAGCAACAAAGCATCTTACTTGCATGGTTTGATCGGTTCTCCAACAATGGAGACGATTGCCCGAATCTACAGAGAGCATTTGAGGTTTGGTGGAGGAGAACGTTCGTGAGACCATCTTCGGAAGATAACTAGCCTTGAGCAGCCATGGTCTCCCCAGATTCTGATAACACTCTGCCGACTTCTGTCTGTGCAGGCATTTTGATGCGTGTCTTGAATCATTTTCACATTGCAAAATGGCCACTTTGCACCAGGGATCAAAAGTTATTTTCTTGGAACAAAATATCTAGTTGCTCAAACATTGAGACCAACAGTAGACCTGGATTTTTGTATAGTGGTCAAGCTCACTAATCAGTCTTAGCATAGATAGTTTTGGGCGGACTTTTATCCTTGCGCAGGATATTCAAATGCAAGTTTTGAAATGGTGTCATGGCTGGTTTTGGGTGGTAAGAAGAGAGGCTCAGGCAAAGATAATGGATTTTGCACCGTATTTTTGCAGTCTCGTTTATTGGAAGTGGTGCTTTCTTTTCTAGGTAATCTATCGGCCATGTCCTTTAGCTCTCGGTAGAACTATCTTGGGCGGTATTCGAAACGTTATTTTGTCCAAATAGACGAGGGTACAAGTTTCAAAACGATATGATTTTGAACTCTGCTTATTTGGACAAAATATATGATTCTCCAAATGTTATTTTCAAATTCTCTAGAAAATATGGGAATGTTATTTTCAAACTCTCTAGCTTGTCCATAAATTGGAATCATGTACAAAACTTTTATTGCACAATGGTAAGATATACCATGAGAGGGTAAATAGTGCATCTTCTTTGCCATGACAAGGCTTGTAATGTTATCTTCTAATAAAATCATAAGAAATCACTATTTTGTGCAATTCTTTCACTACCCTATTTCACTCTAACGAGTTTGGGCTTAGACCTACAAGTGTTCATAGAGCTAGAAAAACTTTTTTTTGTTTTTTAATTGTTTTTTTAAAGCTAGAATAACTTAAAATCAAGGCTTAAGCAACATCAAAGGGAGTGAAAAAGTAGTCACATTAGTTTACTTTTCTCCTATTGATTGAGTTGCCATGTTTCTAACTTTGCATTCTCTTTGGCAAAACTGGCATGCTTGTTGGCCCCAGGAAAAGTATTGTAGTGCATAACTTGACCTCAATATTGTAACACATGCAATATGCACCTCAGTCCTTTTGGTTTGTGATGACAAACAAATAAAATCTCCATTATGTTACGTTGGTAGAATAACAGTATTTGCTAGTTGAAACACAAAAAATGCCCTAGGGAAGTATCGTGTCTACTCTTAACTTTGCAATTCTCTCACGTAGAGTACCACCTTGGACCACCCTCCTTTCCAAGAGAACAATAACCACCACCCTCCTTGCCAAGAGAGCAACATTGCTATTGTCACCATTAACATCATTAACATCTACATATTGCTCCTTAGGCTTTGAACTTGTTATGCTTGTTGTCCTTAATTGTGTATTGCTTTATAAAGTAAGGAAAGGTATTTGGATGCATAATCTCCTTCATATAATGAGTATTGCTTACATTTAACCCCCTTTAAACCAAACCCTTAGCATATATCCATCTAACTTGATCTCAAATAACATTGTAGCACATGTAAATGTCCCTTAGTCCTTTTGGTTTGTTATGACAAACAAGTAAAGTCTCCATTATGTCTAGTTGGTAGAATAATAGTATTTCCTACTTGAAACACACAAAAAGCTCTAGGGAAGTATCTTGTCTACTCTTGAAAGAACAATAATGAATGGGTAGAAATAGACAAAAGGCATGCCTCCCTCAAATTTAAGCTTATTGTGACTATGATAGCCATGTTCCAATGTCTTGGAATTTGGATGTTTGAACATGTCAACCAATACATCTATTCCCTTTGTAAATAAGGGGTAAAAGGGATTTGTCATGACCAATCATCAAAGTTTCAAAGATGGAGGTGGCAAGCCCTCAAACCTAGTTAGACTTAGATCATGAAGGCCCTAAAATGAAGAAAATCTAGGTCTCATGATTGTTGCTGATTGCTCTGAGCAAAATATTCTTGTATACATCAAATCAAAAGCTTTGAGTGTTGCAAAGTGCTTTGTATTTGCTCCCGTAGCTTCCCTTTGGATCTTCTAGTTGCATGTGTTTAGTAAATGTAAGATTCATATGTAAGAGGGATAAATATCAAGTGTTGAGAGTGCTTACAAGTGCACACAATGCCCTGCCTCTTTGATGTAGATGCTTGCCATAAACAACAAACCATAGGCAACATTCATGAAATAAGACAACAAAATTTATGACATGGTAAAAGGGCAAGTTAGATATGGATCAAGTAGAGAGATATAAGGAGATAGCAAGGTGTACTAATATAGACATTCATGCAAGAGGTTGTTCAGTGAGCCTAAGATTTATGTGGTAAGGCATCTAACTATAGCCAATCCACATCATTAATGATGTAGACCTGAAGGCTAGCCTACATCATGGTCACTCACGGCAGTGAGGGGAAATAGAGAAGGGAAATAAATTGTGAAGCAGACTAAAAGCCCAAAGAATATATCTTAAATCTACTTTCAGATCTTCTCTTCACGATGGGAAAGATAGTTGATTCATAGAATTGTTCATAAAGTATTGTGCTTGGTGATCCACTTGCACACCTACCCTCCATAAATCAAGGTTATTGACCCCTTTAATCAAGGCCCCATTAAAGGCTCATGCTAGGTTGATCCCTAATAACTCACATGATTTACTCACTCACCCACCTTTTTTCAAATCCATTTCTCACACCTTTGTAATAAGGGTGGCTTGCACCATAACAACCATATCCCTTTGGGTTGCATAGCCATATAAAAGGCTGATTTTACATTGGTGTGATACCAAACTACAACCAATCCACATCATTCCTCCCTCCTTAACTTTGATGCTTCCCACATCATCAAGGAAGAGGATGAATCATGGGTAGCTAGCCACGTAAGACATGTGTCTTGTCCCATCATACTTGCTTCTCTCAATACCAATAGGTCTTATATGAGCATAGATTCCTTGCCAAGCCACATGCTCTAACAAGTGTAGTCTTACAGTGATCATGGATGATGGAAACATAAAGGTTACCGTGACTTCACAAACTTCAGAATGTCATTCGATTACAAGTACCACCTCAAAAAAAACCTCTTTACACGTGCAAGTGACACCCTAGCGTTGGTGTTGAGATAACTTGGTGCAAATGTTGGTGTGGCAACCATAAAAATAGGGATGTGTGGGTGGTGTAGAGCATTCTATGCTCAAATTACATAATGTCATGGGGACAAAAGATCAAATGCACTTTGAAGTTGTGCACTACAACAATGCCTAAAATATATAATATGTTGAAGGTGTCTTCAAGTGGAGGATGGCTAGGATTTTATAGTATCAAAAGTAGGTTCTTGCTTTCTGCTGCTCCCTACTCCTTTAGATGAATTGCCACATTTGCTCAAAATAGTGATTGATATTGATGCTTTCGATTGACCACCACAAAATGTGTCACAACAAGGAGTGGCCCTGCTTGATTATTGGCACAATCAAACTACCATGGAGAGCTTTATCCTAGAAAAACATAAGGGAAAATTGCATGGCCACAATTTGTAAATAATTTTATGATGACCTTCAGGTTGTTTGAAAGCAAACATCCGAAGCTGGTTGGCTAAATGGTAGGAACCTGTCAAATAAATAAATATAAATATATAAATATATCACCTTGCACCAAAATGGAAACAACAACGAATCATTGCTTGCTTGGAAAACATTCGTCGATGTGCAGCATGAAGGTCATAGGTAAGAGAATAGGAGGAGAATATCTATTGGAGAGTTGCTTGATCAAAACATGCATCTTCCAATGGACAACATTTGTGTGCGATGCCATGGATTCCTTGGCCATCAAAGGCAGTCCTCCAAGCTAGTCATCAAGAAGAAGAAGCGGATCATGCCAAGGATGGAACAAGCCTCCATGGTTTTAAATTCTGTACAATCCTTTGAAATATGCAAGTCCATGTGATCAACGTGATGCTTTCATTGCTAGGGTGGTGACATGAGAAGTTTGGAGCACTAAGCTACGTATTTCCATAAAATAAAGTCTCTTGCATTTTAGCTTGAAGTTGACAAGGTCGCCTCCAAAGATGAATGGAACACACACACACACTCTCTCCTCCCCTTGGGGACCCTTGTGATCCTAGGGTGTGCAAGGACCACTAAGTTCATCTAATGTGCTACTAGTAGTCACATGACTATACATGGGCCACATGCACACACACCTCCATCCCCTTGGGGACCATAGTGAATGAAGTGGATTATCAAGCTATGGATAATATCCTAGACGATGTATATATGAAGCTATGGAGTGGAATATGTGACCATGGACCTCTCTCCATTGGTAATTTTTTATTTTTAATTTTTAGTTTTTATTGTTGATCCACGTACTATAGAGACTATACATTGATGAATGGGATGGCCACCAACAAGCTTTAGTGCACATCTCATTACACACAGAGGAGATACTATTACTTTAGTGCCCAATTGGGACAAGTACCTTGGATGCCCTTTGGGACCACTTTTTCGAGTGGGAAAAGGGAGTGCATTACTTCGAGACAAAGTCTCGTTCTCTCATCTCTTCTCACTATTGTCTCTACTCACTAATGTTGGCTCTCACACTCACACTCATAGTCAAGGAGCTTAGTTCAAGGCTCAAGGAGCTTAGTACGAGGCAGTTGCACTTCGTTGCCTATAGGGTGGAAGAAAAGAGATACAAGGCGCTGTGACAAAATGTGTGAGCAATGAAGCGCAAGTGACTTTAGACTTTGGCTGGCCTCATCAATCTCGACTAGGTGTGAGACTGATTTCTATAGCGAGAACTTCCTCTACAGCTTATTTTTCGTGTTCTTCATCTCCTTCACAGCTTTGGCATTGCATTCCCAAGGAACCATTTGCCCACGAAACAAGGGAACTCTCAGACTACGTAGACCAATCTCTATGCCAGGGAGCTTATGACAGAACATGGAGCTAGCGTGCAATTCAGTGAGCCAGGAGCCATCAAAGACTAGTGGATTCCTACGCCAATGTCTTTTACTAGCTGCTTGGTTCGTTTGCTTATACGCAGTTCTATCTTGAGCTGTAAACCCGATCTCTCTTGTTAGCTCCATCTCCAATCTTTCTATACCTACCTTGCTATGTCTCTCTCCTTGCATCTGAAGAGAGCTATGTCGAACCATATAACTCAGTGCGTCAATCGAGCCACGCTAAGGTCTCTTACATTTTGTTGTATAGTTCAAAGCACTGTGTTGATGCAGCCATGGGTTTATAAGTTCAACGCGCCAGCTCTCCTACGGTGCAACACCTTATTAACAGTTGATTTGAGCGTATATCTGCATGTAGCGAGCTCTGTGCTGACAAACATTGGATAGCTTGTATCGCTTGTATAGCTTGTTATGCTTTGCCTCTGGCAAGCTCTCTTGGGTCCCTGAGCTATAGCTTTGATAGCGCTATACTCATGCAGATTCTCTATGGGTCCTTGAGCTCTATGTAGCATGAAAACATACTAAGCTATTTGTTCAATACGGGTCTTAGAGCCCTCTCACGCAGGCTCGCAGTCCCCCCACTACCCTGCTTCACATTTTTTTGTATGTTGTTGAATATTTTGTGACAAAAGGCCTCCATGCAGCTGGCCCCCTTCCTGAGACCCTCCTTCTCTGCATCATTACCGAGTTTGCACTAGTCGCCATGCCAATTGGTCTTCTTACAAGCTGAGTGTTTTGTTGTTCGTTGGCTCCTTCAAAACGCGTAGGATAATTACTGGCCACATGATTCAGTATCATACACATCGCCGTTGCTGCTTCCCAATGCTCGGAAGGTTAATCAACGAGTGATTTTAACTTGAGCTCCAGGTGTGAGCATCACACTTAAGGTTTAAGCAGTTATGAATGTTTTCCTAACCTTAGCCCAATAATAAGAAAAGGGCAAAGATGATCACCTTAGAAATAATCTTGTTTGGCACTTTGTATGGGCCAATTTTGTATTTGTTTTATTTGCAAGTTTGAGCAATATATTTTGTTAAGGACATAATTCATTTTGGGATCTAAGATATCATAAATACTCTAGATGAGGGAGCGTAAGCCACTCATCTATGGGGGGGAGATTGTACCCATTCTATTGTTGCTTCATGATGTGATTGTGTTTCTTCTTCTCCAATTGATTATGTGGTGAATTTGTGTGAAAAGATTACTTTTAGGTTTCAGTGGTATCAGAGCTTTGGTCACACTCTTGTGAAGAAATTAAAGCGAAGCTCCCTCATGTGGAAAGTGAAAGGGAGAGAAGTCCTCTAGAAGATTCAAGAGTACTATGTGACACTTATGCATGAAATAAAGCTCGTGGTCGTGGGGGAGAGAAATCTTGCATCGAGGGATGTGCGCATCGAGCCTTAGGCTTTGAACTTTGAAGATCGCACCAAGTACTCAACCCAGAGTCATCATCTCTGGAGCCTTGCAACAGCTCGTTCGTGAACTTCAAAGTAGTCTTCTAGACTTCTAATGCGCAGCCAGCCTATATCTTTATTATCTGGATCCTGTGCCCTCATTGAGTATTTTGCCAGCCATCGCGATTCGCACGCCGCCTCTCGTGCAGACTTGCAATCAAGGGCAGACCCACAGTCCTTCACCCGTGCGCAGACCCAAGTTGTCCCTTTTGTGCCTAGGATTTCTTTGATACATATATATATTATTTATTTATTTAAAAAAAACAAGGGGACCCCGAGGTGCAAAGGTCCTTTTAAAGGATTTTTTTTTTTTTTTTTTAAAAGAGAGAGAGAGCTCTAAAGTTCAGAAAAAGAAGCTTTCTTCTTGGCGATCTGCGATGCAAAAAGTGAGAGGCTACTCCACCAACCAGTGAAGGCGCATTTATTTAAAAAAAAGAGACAAAATCAAAATCTGAAGACACTTGAATCAAGAGGGCAATTGGGACCACAAATCATCGAGAAATTAATTGGAGATCAGTCGAGCGCATAAACGACTATGAGCGACATCATTGGTCACATATCTCCCACTCTAGTCCTTCCTACCTCCAATCAAAGAGCAAGATAAGTGATTTCTTTTGCTTTATATTTCCTTAGTATTTTCCGCCATCCATTTCTTACCATACACTCGAAACACACTTTTTCATCCGTTTAATTCTCATACACTTAGTATCTTTATTTTTCTCCGCTCCGCTTTATTTGTATTTATCGCATTATCATGGCACAGCAGCCACAACCACCCACGCTCCAAGAGCAGTTAGATGCACTTCAGGCATAGTTAGCCAATGAGCATGAGCATAGGGAGAGATTGGAAACGAAAATCAATGGTAAGAAAAGGAAGAGACATTCATCTGATGATGAGTCATCTGACGATGATACTATTATCAGGACAGTTAAAGCCACACTGAGAGCACAAAATTTGAGGAAGAAGAGTAAGATAAGTAGAAAAGCTTTCTCATTTCAAAATTTTGATGGAAAGAAAGAAGCACGCACTGTCTTGTCTTGGATCAGTCAGCTAGATGATTATTTTTCGGGGGAGAAATTCTCTGAAAAAGATAAGATTAAATGTGCTGCAAATCATTTAGTAGAGAGTGCTGCACTTTGGTGGAACATCACTAAGCACAGTAAAAGGCGACCAAAATCTTAGAAGTCTTTTTAAAAGCTCATCAAGCGAGATTTCCTTCCCTCACATTTCAAAGCAAAAGCTAGACAACAATGGGACACTTTCAAGCAGTTCGATAAGGAAACGATCTCCACATATACTGATACATTTTGGTAAACGTTGATCCAATTATAGTCCTTAGAGAAAATTAATGAGCGTGATCAATGAAGGAAGTATGTGGCAGGTCTAAAGTCTAAGTTGAGAGCCGAGATTAACATGTTTCATCCTCGCTCACTGAGCTCAACAATTTCTCTTACAATGAATTGTGAAAGGAAGAATGGGATCCCAAAAGAAGAAAAAGATCTGGAATGGCATGTACCCTTCCATAAGAAAAAGAGATTTGATAAAAAGCCCTTCTTTAAATCTAAAAATGGTTTTGTTCCACAGAAGACAGATTCTTCTTCGAAGACAAACGGTGGGACTTTTCCAAAGAAAGAAATAAGGTGTTTCAAATGCAACAAGCTGGGACACACAACCATTGAGTGTCCTGAAAGAAAGAAGACCCCGATAGCAAAAGTGCACATGATTGACGACGAAGCAGCCAAGCAAGAGGGAGGTAAGCATAATCGTCATGCTCTTCTAAAGATGAAAGGTTTCATTAATGGCAAAGAGGTTGTTATTCTACATGATGATGGTAGTCCACATGATTTCATTTCGGAAAGAACCTTAGCAAAGCTAAACCTAGAGTCTTTCCCATCTAACTATAAGGTCAAAGCTGCTTTTACCAAAACAAAATACAATTGCACTAGATAAGTCAAGAATCTTGAAATCTCAATCAAACCCTACAAGGATACACGAGACTTTTTAGTGGCACACCTACAGGGAGTGGACATCATCTTAGGAATGCCATGGAGGCATCAATACAATCCTAAGATAGATTACGATTCACATCAGATGTGGATTGAGAAGGACAAACGAGAAATATGTTTGAAAAGCTCAATAAAATCTGAGGTCAGTCCTTTACTCAACCACACACAAGCCAAAAGAGCAATTAGAAAACATGAGAAGACATATCTTATTTTGGTGAATACAGTTACGGCTACTCAGCCAAACACTAAGCCTATGCACCAAAAATTTCTTTCTCAATTTTTTGATTGTTTCTTAGAGGATTTACCGCCTGGACTACCATGTTCTCAACCTGAAGATCATAGGATAGAAATCCTAGCGGGCAATACTCCACCTTGCAAAGCTCCTTATAGAGTCAATCCAACTAGAACAAAAGGAAATTCAAAAGCAAGTGGAGGAACTGATAGAGAGAGGATTGATAAGACCCAGCAGTTCTCCTTATGGAGCACCTGTCTTATTAGTCAAAAAGAAAAATGGAACCTACCGAATGTGCATAGACTATCGTGCACTGAACAAAATCACAGTGAAGAACAGATATCCAATCCCTAGGATTGATGATCTTTTGGACAAATTGAAAGGGGCCAAGGTCTTCAATAAGACAGATCTTAAATCCGGCTATCATCAAGTTCGTATGGTAGAAGAGGATATATACAAGACTACTTTTAGAACTCAAACGGGACATTATGAGTTCTTAGTTATGCCTTTTGGGCTAACTAATGCTCTAGCTTCTTTGTAGTTGTAACCGATGCTAGTGGATATGGAATTGGAGCCGTACTTATGCAAGATGGACATCCAATAGCATATGAGAGCCAAAAATTAAAACCAGCAGAATGTAATTATAGCACATATGATAAAGAATTAACCGTTGTTGTGCATGCTTTACAAATGTGGAAACATTATTTGATGGGATCTGAGTTTCTTATCAGAACCGATCAGCAAAGTATCAAACATTTGTTAACTCAGCCACTAATATCCAATAGGCATATCAAGTGGGCATCATTTATACAGAGTTTTCAACCCATGATTCAGTATCAACCTGGAAAAGAAAATGTAGTTGCTGATGCTCTTAGCAGAAAGCCAAGTATTAATCACATCATTGCTATAGAGGCCCAACCTTTTGAAGGTATGAAGAATTCTTATCAAGGGGATCCAGACTTCTCAGATATCTGGAACAAATTAAAAAATAACAATTGGAATCCAATGATGGATACCTCTTTTATCAAAAGAAATTATGCATCACTCGACCCTTTAGACAAATTGTAATGGAGGAAATGCACCAACCACCATATATGGGACATAGGGGAGTGACTGCCACTTTACAAGTGATAGCAAGAGAATTCCATTGGCCTACTATAAGAAAAGATGTGGCTAAGTTTGTAGCTGAATGCATCACTTGTCAGAAGATCAAGAGTTACAAAGGCAAGACCCTAGGATTGCTAATGCCTTTGCCTATTCCTACGCAACCTTGGGAACAAATATCCATGGATTTCATAATAGGTTTTCCTACTACAGTGAATCAAAATGATATTATTTGGACGATAATAGATCGCTTTAGTAAGCAAGCTTATTTCATCCCATGCAAGAAGACTTTAACAACTCAGCAAGCTGCACATTTATTCATCAAGCATTTCTCTGTTCATCATGGCTTGCCAAAGACTATAGTGTCTGATCGAGATTCGAAGTTTTGTAGTAATTTCTGGACTGCATTATTTCATAATCTAGGCACTAAGTTAGACTTCTCATCAACTTTTCATCCAGAATCGAATGGACAAACTGAAGTTACAAACAGTACTATTCTGGATATGATAAGAGCTTATGCAAGAAGTCAACCAAAGACTTGGGAGAAATACATTCATCTCTTACAATTTGCTTATAATGATACTCCTCATTCTGCAACTGGAAGAGCACCCTTTGAGATTATCTATGGGAAGGTTTTACCTATTCCTATCACACGATTGACCCATAGAGTGGAAGCAGCAGATGCATTTACCCATGACTATCAAAATATTCTCAAAGAAGTTCGAGAAGCGATTGCAACAGCTCAAGAGAAGTACACGAAACAAGCTAATAAGAAACGAAAACATATGCTATTTCAAGAAGGCGATTATGTACTTCTTCAAATTGAGAAAAGAAGATTAAAGAGTCTTGAGAAATGGCCAGTAATCAAGATGTCACCACGTTTTTATGGACTATTCAAGGTGATTCAGAAAATCAATGATCTAGCTTATAGGCTTGAATTACCTGATAATTGGAAAATACATAATGCTTTCCATATCAGCCTCTTAAAGCCCTTCAAAGGACCTTTACCTATTCATCCTATCTATGAAGAGGCCCCATTGATTGTTGATGAAGAAGAAATTCTAGAACCCGAATGCATTGTTGATCATCAACAGGCCTCAACCCGAAAAGGAAATGTCTATACTAAATACTTGCTCAAATTTAAGAACCATCCAAGAGACGATGCTCAGTGGATGCTTGAGCGGTTCTTTCGAACTTTTCTAGACCTCCTTAGTTCCTATAATCAAATAGGCAACTGAGGTCAGTTGCAATCCAAGCAAGAGGGATGTTACGGAAATTATATTTATGATATATCTTGCTTTAGACATTATTATTTTTAGTCAAGTGTGACTATGGCAAAGTACTCCATAGGAGCACACCGGATGCAGCGGGGGTCCTAGTGGATACTTTGTGTGGTTAGTTGGGGACACCTGACTAGCTTGTGTTTTGCCATGCTAGATGATCGATATTGTGGGTGATTCCATGTTAATACTGATGTCGCTAGTGTCATTGGTGTTGTGCTTGATTATTGTGCTTTGAGTGCGGTTATGTTGGGATCAGTTGATTCAGTGATTCATTCAATCGATTGTTAATAACTAATGTAGTACAGGTGATGGAACTCATAGCGAGGATTGGAGTTAGTGCGAGGGTACCGATCGAGGTATCACACAGCGCATTATATATGGCCATGGGCCAATTTTGTATTTGTTTTATTTGCAAGTTTGAGCAATATATTTTGTTGAGGACATAATTCATTTTGGGACCTAAGATGGCTATGTAAAGCAAATCCCCCATTTTTGGATGAGAGGGATAATTTTGGCTCCTTGGTGCTTTTATGAAATATCATAAATACTCTAGATGAGGGAGCGTGAGCCACTCATCTAGGGGGGGGAGATTGTACCCATTTTATTGTCGCTTTCATGGTGTGATTGTGTTTCTTCTTCTCCAATTGATTATGTGGTGAATTTGTGAAAAGATTACTTTTAGGTTTCACATTAGCACATCTGTTAGCACATATATTATTAATAGGTTTTTTATTAGCACTTATAGCATATCTATTATCAGCACATGTGCTAATTATCATCTATTATTAACATATCTATTATTAGCATATGTGCTATTATCAGGTATGTTTATAACACAAATATTATAGCATATGTGTCAATCATCATATCTATTAATAGCATATGTGCTAACTAGCATATATATTATTAGGCTGGTAGCATTGTGAGATCAAAGGGAATAATTCTTTCTCCTTGAGCCACGTGTCATCATTTCCTTGAATGGAAAGAAAATGCATCTCCGTCAAACTGTCTGATCCATCCCCTTTTGATCATCTCAACCTAGCCTTCCAAATCTCCCTTCCTTCATCCATAGCCACTCCCCCACCCATTTCCTTCGCTCCATGACCTTCCGAAATGGATAGAAAGGGTTCATGAAGGAAGCAAGGAAGGAGATGAATAGAAGGAATGCATGGCAATCGAGGAAACGGCTGAAAAATCTGGGGAAGCCATAGTGGTGTTGGAAAGCAGTAAGTCCAACCTAGAATAACTAAGGTGTGTAGAGTATAGCACAGAGCTGTTGTATCAAAGCCATTTATGACCTCATAGGTATCTAGAGTGATTGAGAAAAGGTTTCTTCATTTTGGGAGACTCTCCAACCATAGGTATCTTGATGCAACACACAAGGTGCAAGAGTATGTGGACTGTTGGTTGAGTTATGAGGAGTTTAAAGGAATAGTGATCTATTTCTTTACAAAAGATACCTTTAATGACATAATAACCCCTCTCTATGACATTTCCCCAATCATCAAGATAGTCTAGATCAAATTGCTATTTTTTTGTTGTGCATTTAAGTTGGTTAAAATCTGCACCCTCAACATTATTGGTCTCACCGTTGACTACAAAAGTGTCACCAACACGCATAGCATTGCTTAACACATCATGATGGCCTTCAAAAGTTGTAGATGTATATGCATCTTCCTCATCTGTAGTAGGTTATATATTTGCCAAAGGTACCAACGTGTGAAAACCCCAAGGTTGCACATGTGCTTTGTTGGTTCCAAAGCCCATGCATGCATGCATCACAAAAGCATGACAAATGTTTGGTAGCAATGGATCTTGTGGGTTGTGACCACGAAAAATGTGTAAAGAACGTGAATTGGGAACAACTTCACAGTTCTACTTATTTTCCATGTTCACATCTCCTACCTTTATCTCTCAAAATACACGAGTACACTCCCTTTCTTTGGACGTGTAAGAGGCTATAGCTCCCTCGGATAAGTTGGCCTATAGGAAAGCAACAACATTGCTTGCACACTTTAAAATAGCACCATCTTTCTTTAGTTGTTCATGTGTTAAAGTTCTTTTAATAACAGCACTTGCTCCATCGTGCTCTCCTTTGCCGTGCCCACTTGCAAAGAAGTTCCAAGTCATTTCCATGCTTGTCATTCTGCCATACCTAGCAACAAAATAGAAGGTCCTGCAAGCCTTGAACTGGGAGGCAGCCTATCAGACCAAACCCAATGCCGTTTCAATGCAACTCCTTGTTCTTTCAACCACATCTAGTGTAACATGAAACAATGTTGTACAAATAATGTGTCATGCTGCCTATCATCTAAAATAAAGAAGTGAACTATTTTAATAACTTTTCCTACCTTAAGGTAGGAAGTTATATGCACAAAAATTGAGACCTATATTGAATGCCAGTGCATTGAATTAATCTCATTATGTTCTTTGAAAGCATAATTTTCTGTGAAGTCTACAATTGAGACGACCCCATCATCAAGGAATTTGAGAATACATTCCTTGAATTGAAGCACCTGCCACCATCGCGCTATGTAGTTGTGTTTGATAAAGTGCTTCACTTTACTTTTCAAGAACTACAAAAACTCATGTCTTTGGTCATGAGATCTTTCCTCTTCTTCTTATTTCCATGCTTGACTATAGTATCCACATATTCAAATACTTTCACAGTGATGGTTTTTCCTTTCTTCATTGTCTCCAAGGGGCAGTGGGCCAACTTATTTATGCCACAATCCTTGCATTCACCCGTTAAACACTTCCTATGATGGAAGGTTGCATCATTATGTGTTGGGAGAATCAATGACTCCCACAAATGAGTGATACCTTTGTAAGTGTGCAGAGTAGATGAACATATGTTGCTTGCGTCATCACTATTCACTAGTACAGACAATGCATTTGCATTGACATTTCAAATGGATGCCAAAATTTTTATTGCACATCGAGTTCAGTGCATCTTTTAGAAAGGACATTTGCACATGGTATTCGCAGTAACAAGTGTAGCGGTCCTTTAACTTGCGCACAAATAGAGGCTTCAAATATTCAAATGATCGCAATTGAATCTAGCACTCTAGATTTTTTTGTTTGAACCGGTGAAAGAGATCAACCTGCCATCAAAGGAATGTGCAATTGCTTGTTAGCAATTGTAGGTGGTGATGACCAATCGCAAGAGTTGACTAAAAAGCACTGCATGGACCAACTAGCATTACAAGTGCTGACAGGTAGTGCAGGTGCTAACAGGCAATGCAGGCGCTAATTAACATAGCTAGTAGGTGCAACAACAAGCATTGTGGATTCTAACAGGAATTCCTAGTACTAACAGGCATAGCAGGTGCTAATTAGCACAATTAGTAGGTGGAATATCATGCATTGCAAGTGGTAACTAGCATCTAGCAGTGGTAGATGAGAGTGCTAGTAAGCATTACACTTGAGCTAACAAGGATTACAGGTGCTAACAACCACTGCAGGTACTAGCAACCACAGGTGGTGCTCGCAAGAAGTATAGGTGCTAACCAGCATATGGAAGTGGTAGATGAGAGTGCCAATAAGCATTGCAAGTGCTAACAAGGATTGCAGGTCCTAACAAGCATTGCAAGTGCTAGCAGCTATAGTGCTAGCAAGAGCTGTGTGTGCTAAAACCCAACCCACAAGCGTTTTTTGCCAACACATGCAATTGTAGCATTAGCACATTCATGTTATTGCATGTGCTAACAAGCACATGCAATAGCAAGCAATGCACAATGCTAACTAGCATCTGGTAATGGTAGATGAGAGTGCTAATAAGCATTGCACTTGTGCTAACACAAGGAAGGAAGGTGTTAATAAGAATTGCATTTGCTAGCAACCACAAGTGGTGCTGGCAAGGATTATAGGTCCTAACTAGCTTATGGAAGTGGTAGATGAGAATACTAATAAGCATTGCAACTTCTAACAAGGATTGGAGGTGCTAACAAGCATGGTGCTAGCAATTATAGGTGGCGATGGCAAGAATGGCATGTGCTAACATGCACAAACATTTCTTTCTAGCACATGCTAATAAGAACATGCAATTCTTGTTATGACATGCCTATTATTGCATGTACGAACAAGCACCTCCAATAATTACAAGCATTGCATGTGCTAATTAGCATCTAGCACTAATAGATGAAAGTGCTAATAAGAATTGCAAGTGCTAATAAGGATTGCAGGTGCTAACAAGCAATGCAAGTGCTAGCATCTGCAAGTGTTTGTTGTGAGATGAGAGTGCTAATTGCAAGTGTTAGCCAGGAATTATAGTGCTAACAAGCATTGAAGGTGCTGGCAAGCATTGATTGTGGTAGCAAGCATTGTATGTGCCAAGGTGCCTATGACATTGGTAGAAGAGAGTGCTAATCTAGATGACAATTATAACTAGCATATGGCACCGACCAAAGGTGAGAGGAAACCATCCCATGGTTTCAGTTGATAGCACTTCACAATGGAAATCAACATATCATACTATAACTATCGTGTCAGTGGAAAGTTGCAGAGTAGGCATTGTCAATCATGCACTTTAGTAGGGTAGTACCTCAAACCTGAGGCTCCTCGAGAAGGTGCCTCGGGGCTTGATGTAAATATTTCTGCCAACTCTTTCTCGGCACACATCCTTCTTATTGGGGGAAACACACGTCTCGGCCTCTCAAAATGATTGTACAAGTTCCTTCATTTCATCACTAATTGGGCTAGTGTGGTATTGCTTCCAACATGCAGCCAATGAGAATAGTCCATTACCATCATCAATAGACCCTGGATCTTGCCTCATACAAGCTATGCCTAGGAACTTGATTTGAAGTACTCTTGAGACCTTTGCCAGGGGAATGCACTAATTGGAGTTCATCAGCATAATCAATGATGCCACCTCTTCCTCACCTTCAAAGGATAGGCACAAGAATGCACCTCCTTTGGATAATGCACAGTTTAATGTTCGTGCCATAGTTCCGTTGGGTGAAAACTTTGTAGGGGTGGGAAACTCACTTCCAATACTACCCATAAATGTCATTTGTGAGTTCATTCACCACCAGTTTGCATTTGAGGGAAAGCTCGTAAGGTACGCGACGTATAAGGCTAGGAATCCTACTTATCCTATATGTATCCGTGCCGATTTTACTGACCATTTTCTTGAACAATAACCCTAGTTGCGCCCCACTCATTTGTGGAGCAGTATAGGGATTACCTGGAACTTGAGTCATTTTACTGTATTGAGGGTGCAACTGTAGTTGAAAGAGGTAGCAGTGAGGGTGGAACATCAAACTATTCCTTGCATGTTAATGCAACAACTGCAGTGATTTTGGGAGAACCTTTTGAGGGTGCCATTACTTTCTTGCCCGAGACTAGTATAGCATGCTACTTTCCATGGGTTCCTCAAGAAATGAGGTCCAAGTTCAATGTTGCTACAACTATCACGCTTGTCATCATTAAAGTTGATTCCCAGGGTTCAAAGAACGACCACAGATGGACCGCGTAATGAGGATAGAGCTGCATTAAGTTTATTCACAGCAAATGCTCTCATTTAATGTCATTTTTTACGTTTGTTTTTGAAAACCGTAATGCTGCTTGCTAAAGCTGAACATAATGAAAGGGCAGAGAGAGAAACCCTTGGACAAAGGCACAAATGAAGTATTGGCGGAGAGAAAGACGACACTGAATGACAAAAGGAAGGCAAGGCTTTGATAGAGGCGCAGATGAAGAACTGGAGGACACGAAAAGGAATGAACGCAGAAAATAGAGGTGGTGAAGGCTTGGCAGCAGCAACAAAGTAAAGGACGACGAAGTGGTTGGAACAAAGAAACCAGAGGGCTTGGGGATTAACGAAGTTCATCAAGACCCTCACTCCAGTCAACATCGAGCGAGCGAAGTTTGCCAATCACAACAAGCCACACAATGTTGGGAGATGCATGGACGAGTGACGCTTTTTCCATTTTGAGGTAATAAAAGTTAAACATTTTTTCCCTTGTGGAAATGAAAGAGGCAAGACTTGAGGGCTTCGCAAAGACATTTCCAAAAGCATCCAAGGTTTGGCCAGTTGGGTTACATTCAATTTTCCCTTTAATTCAAAATTCATATTTTCCCCTACGATTATATTAATTGCAAGAATTACGTTAGTTGTGAGTCATTATGAAAAAAAATAAGAAAAGTTTAGAAGAAAAGTTTAGATCACATTCAATTAGGTTGGGATGTTATTAAATGAAATAAATTTAGCTCTCAAGCATCACTAACGTCACCCCTCTTGCCTCCCCCCATCCACCGTCATGCTTGATTTCTACTATAAGAATGCTTCCATCCGCACCCAGGAAGAGCAGATCGCTGCCAACCTCGCCATCACTAACGCCACGCAGGAATAGCCTGCTCCTCTGTGAGCCATCACTAACGTCACCCCAGATGGTGAAATCATACACACAAAGGCAATTGCGTGCACACATGTACGAAACATTCCATGTGCATGACTATCCCGTTCTCATGAAATTCATGAAGGAGTTGAGCTTGCACACTCTTGCGCTCATTCACTAACATTAACTGCCAATCAAGTCTGCATTACGGTTTTCAAAAATAAACGTAAAAAATGACATTAAATGAGAGCATTTGCTGTGAATAAAATTAATGCAGCTCTGTCCTCATTACACGGTCCATCTGTGGTCGTTCTTTGAACCCTGGGAATCAACTTTAATGATGACAAGCGTGATAGTTGTAGCAACATTGAACTTGGACCTCATTTCTTGAGGAACCCATGGAAAGTAGCATGCTATACTAGTCTCGGGCAAGAAAGTAATGGCACCCTGAAAAGGTTCTCCTCGAATCACTGCAGTTGTTGCATTAACATGCAAGGAATAGTTTGATGTTCCACCCTCACCACTACCTCTTTCAACTACAGTTGCACCCTCAATATGGTAAAATGACTCAAGTTCCAGGTAATCCCTATACTGCTCCACAAATGAGTGGGGTGCAACTAGGGTTATTGTTCAAGAAAATGGTCAGTAAAATCGGCACGGATACATATAGGATAAGTAGGATTCCTAGCCTTATATGTCGCGTACCTTACGAGCTTTCCCTCAAATGCAAACTGGTGGTGAACGAACTCATAAATGACATTTATGGGTAGTATTGGAAGTGAGTTGCCCACCCCTACAAAGTTTTCACCCAACGGAACTATGGCACGAACATTAAATTGTGCATTATCCAAAGGAGGTGCATTCTTGTGCCTATCCTTTGAAGGTGAGGAAGAGGTGGTATCATTTTCAAATTGTTTCTTGACACATGAATGCTTGCTAAAGCTGAACATAATGAAAGGGCAGAGAGAGAAACCCTTGGACAAAGGCACAAATGAAGTATTGGCGGAGAGAAAGACGACACTGAATGACAAAAGGAAGGTAAGGCTTTGATTGAGGCGCAGATGAAGAACTGGAGGACACCAAAAGGAATGAATGCAGAAAACAGAGGTGGTGAAGGCTTGGCAGCAACAGCAAAGTAAAGGACGACGAAGTGGTTGGAGCAAAGAAACCGGAGGACTTGGGGATTAACGAAGTTCATCAAGACCCTCACTCCAGTCAACATCGAGCGAGCGAAGTTTGCCAATCACAACAAGCCACACAATGTTGGGAGATGCATGGACGAGTGACGCTTTTTCCATTTTGAGGTAATAAAAGTTAAACATTTTTTCCCTTGTGGAAATGAAAGAGGCAAGACTTGAGGGCTTCGCAAAGACATTTCCAAAAGCATCCAAGGTTTGGTTTCAAAGCCAGTTGGGTTACATTCAATTTTCCCTATAATTCAAAATTCATATTTTCCCCTTATTATATTAATTGCAAGAATTACGTTAGTTGTGAGTCATTATGAAAAAAAAATAAGAAAAGTTTAGAAGAAAAGTTAAGATCACATTCAATTAGGTTGGGATGTTATTAAATGAAATAAATTTAGCTCTCAAGCATTACGTTAGATTTAAAATGCTAATGTAGCAAACAAAATAAGGCAAAAAATGACGCATTTTTCTGTTTACATTTGACGGGAAGGCAAAAAAGCAAGAGAACACCGACCTGAGGGGTCGGAGTATGTGGGAAAAGCGTTGTGAAGCTTTTCAATGTTTTAGGGAAGGATAAAATGCGGGTGCATTGTGGACACAAGAGAGAGAGAGAGAGGTTGGCATGGCTGAGGAGCAGAAGGTGCCGCAGGAGTTGCAAGAAGAAATCCTGGCCTTTGTGCCTTTCCGTAGCCTCTGCAGATTTGCCCTTGTTTGCAAAGCCTGGCATCGCCTCCTCTCCTGCCCTTCCTTCCACAAATTGCGTACACAGCAGCAATTGCTTCGCTCCCCTGCTCCCGAAACTTGGATTTTGCGTGACCACCCCTTGCGCTCCACCCCCATCCACGCCTGGGACTTTCGTTCCCACTCCTCCTTCTCCCTCAACCTCCCCTCCCTTCCCCCCACTCCCAAGCGCACTCACTCTGCTTCCTCCCATGGCCTTGTCTGTGATGATACTTCCCCGTGTAATGACCCCCGTCTCAGCTTTACAGTCAGGAACCCTGCAACCCTTTCCCGGACGCAGGTTCCCCGCACCCAGTTTCATACGAAGACAAGATATAATGACATTCGCGTCAAAATGGTCGTGGATCCCTTATCGGGTGCCTTCGAGCTCATAGTGTTCAACTACAGAGAGCTTTTTATAGGGGAATTTCCTGCGATTGAGCTCTTTGATAGCCGCACCGGCTTGTGGCAGAGGCGGCGTTGCTCCTCAAAGCG
The DNA here is from genome assembly GCF_047967505.1 of Dipteris shenzhenensis. Taxonomy (NCBI): domain Eukaryota; kingdom Viridiplantae; phylum Streptophyta; class Polypodiopsida; order Gleicheniales; family Dipteridaceae; genus Dipteris; species Dipteris shenzhenensis. The sequence continues at coordinate 29,808,554 of NC_141603.1, read as the reverse complement.
AATAACACCACCGGCAAAGTTTGGGTATGGCTCGTTCATTCAACAGCGGTGGGAGCAGTGGGTTGCTTACGATCATGGAGACAAGAATTGGGTCGAGTTAAATTTACCATCGCTACCAATCCCGATCGTGCGCTATGTTAGAAAGGAGTACGTCTTCTTCTACAAGGAGCAAATCGCCATGGTAACTTGCCACTGTCCACGGGATTCTCCTCCAGGATTCCAAGTATGGCAACTCGAGCAGCAACAATGGGTGCTCAAAGTCCGCATCCCTTGCCCGCTTGAAGGAGAGCCAGCCTTTTGGCCTTACCCCCTTGGATGGGATGAAAAGGTTTGGAGCAAATGGGATGTAGTAGGAGATGTCTTGTGCATCTTTGATGCCTATTCTCGGCATCATAATTTCATGAACGATGATTCCTTGAACGAATCGTTCGCTGTCATCGCCATTGATTTAGCCCATAGCTCATGCCACATGCAGCTTCTTACTGGATCGGCAATGTGTCACTTGCCCAGATCGGTGTTATTGCAACCGTCCTTCATCGAGCCCTTCTGTCTCAACACGCGCTCCTCGTAACTTGATCTTGGGTTAACCTTATGCTTCGCCGACTCAGAGATGCTTCTCTTACCTGTAGGAGCATCTCTTAAGTGCAGGTCCTCCACAAAATGGTACCACATGCATTTGTTACATCCCACATCTTGTATGTGCGAGAAACTCATATTTATGGCTTTTGTGTGTGCTTTGTCAAATTAATGGTTCTTCATTGCCATAAGATTTTGAATGATAGATACCCTATACATGTTTTCTTAGAGAGCATGGCAACATGTGGTGAAGACACATAAAAATCACAACATATTGTAACACGTGTGCTCTCAGTGGATGAGGTATCCCTCGCATGTAAGGAGAATTGGAGTGCATATGATTTTATGAGTTCGAAGAGACAATATGTTGAAACCATCAAGGCCCTATAACATAAGTTTATACCGTTTGGAAATCTAAGTTTCTTAAAAGGATTCAATGTTGTAGCTAGGGTAGAAAACCACATCCAATGCACTAAATAATGGTGATCAATGGTTAATACAAAACGTACTTTTAATAAAGAGGAGGATGAGCTTGAATTGCTCAGTGGATAGAGTTTAGTTAATAGGATCTATCCATCATACTCATGAGTACCAATTTCTAGCATTTCTATCCATCACACTCATAAGTAGCTAATAGGATCCCCTATTACTAGCTTGGTAAGAGTTTAGCTACTTACTTGTTTCTTATGAGTGTGATGGATAGAGTTTGGCTGCTTATTTGAGGCTAATTGGACTATATCATCATCTATGGGACTAACATTGAAGGTCCCTAAACTCACCTCTCCTAGTAGAGCTCTGTGTTCTTTTGGGATCAATTGTGCCTTAGCATGATTCAACTTTCATTTCTTATGAGTGTGATGGATAGAGTTTGGCTGCTTATTTGAGGCTAATTGGACTATATCATCATCTATGGGACTAACATTGAAGGTCCCTAAACTCACCTCTCCTAGTAGAGCTCTATGTTCTTTTGGGATCAATTGTGCCTTAGCATGATTCAACTTTCATTCTAGATCAAGATCCTAAGGTACCATAGTGACATTCGCAGTAGCATGTGGATCCTCAATTGTTGGCGGGATTATCTACTCTTCTAGATCATCCATTGAGACATTGACATCCTCTACTGTCATTTTTCAATTTTTGAAATAAGAGAATTATGTGCATTAATGGGTTGCATAAATTTATTAAAAAATTCACTAGCAATGTGATAAGAAATTTAAAGGTTACAAGACTTAACCTTTGAATGCACTCAAATATCAATTAAAACAAGGAACTTATAAATTGCATATGTAAAGCTACAAATTTAAAATGACATTGAAGTAAAATAAACTAGGAAGTTGTCGTATTTAAATTAGATTACAAGGACTTTAAATTAAACAACACTCACTTTTAAGATATCACCTAAGAATATAAAGTGCGGGACTTATAATGTAAAGTGGGGATACACAAATTAAAGCGTGGTAGTTCTATATCAAAGTACAAACATATAATTTAAAGCAGGTGTATAAACTATAGCATGGGACATATAATTACTCTATAATTACAGCATGGGATGTATAAAATAAGGTGTGGGATTTTATGTTAAAGTGTGGGACTTTTAAAAGAAGATACATTAATTAACAATATTAACTTATAGAACTAGCAATGAGAGGGCACAAAGTACTCAAATAAAAAATATACAAGTGCACTAGTGTAATCATCATGGTTTGTATACAAGAAATGCTATTTCATTCAACACATTGAAGTGTAAAAATCAGTCAATCATTTACATGTCTAAGTACTTGGTTGGTACTGGATTGTAGTCTGGTACAAAAACTTCAAAAATTCAACACCCCAAGTTTGTGATTTGTTGAGAAATTGTTTTGAGTATTGAGTGGAGCTATTGCTATCCAATAATGGATAATGCACTTAGTTCTTATTGGAGTCATCATTATCCAATCACAAATACCTAAAATGCATTGCTTCACTTATATTGGAGGAATGTAACATACCGTTTTATGCATGCAGATCATTATGTAGGACATGTGTTGGTGCATGTATAGTGAATACTGCACCACTGGTGCACCCAAAATGTCCAAAACATGAAGATGTACACATGAAGCTCTCAATTTTATATCCACAATATCTCGGTGTCCCACCAAAGACGGACCTCATCCATCATGTCTACGATAGCTTAACCATCTATCCAAGTGGTTTTCATTCCAATATATAAATAGAATCATTGGATTTTGATCAATTACCAGACCTATGTTTCTAATAATGCCTTGGGCATTGGACATGTCCCAGCATGGTGCTTCCTCCAAAGCATTCACTTGCAAATTCTTAGGTTTTGAAGGAATATCTTCAAGACCTTGCAAGAGTAAATCCTTGTAGGCTCAAAAGGATAATCCCACATCTTGTCATCAGAGAAGCATGTGTTGAGAATGCATTCCTATATGGAGGAGACACTCCACACTCCTGGACACCAATTTTGTGAATCATGCAAGACTTTTCAAATAGGAAACAAGGTGAATTACGTTTAGTAGGCCTGCCTACTAGAATGGTTAATGATATGTTCTTACACCCGATCCATGCATTCTATTTTACAACAAATACACACATTTCATCTGTTAATGTTTCAGCCATCGCTTTGCTATATTTCAAAAGCTCATTCTTCAAATTTAACCCTCACCAAGTTGCAAAAGCCCAATTTAAGAACATACTCTAGAAACTTAATTTAAGAAAACAGTCTCAGCATGACGGCCTTTGTAATGATTTGCAACTGTAAGGTTGCAAACACAATACTTCAAAAGAATCGCCATATTCAGATGCGAGTCTCCGTCACCAGCACATTGAGAACAAAGTCCAGACAGTTAATTTTCAAAGCCTAATTACACTTCCACAATTTTGTCCATGCCATGTGATTGATCGCAGAGTTGTAATTTCTCAAAGCCTATACATTTCCCCATTCCTCTTCCACCAGATGCATATGCAAAGCAAAAGTACAATTACTTCTCAAATTTGGCAAAATAAGAAACATCTTCATTTATTCGCCAATTCAATTGTACGCAGAATTCCTATACACCCAAACTCATAGCTTAGTGTGTGCACAAGCTATAAATACATCATGCAAGTATACCGAGAAACTTTTCTTTTGAGTAGAAAAACCCCGCACACGTCTGCAGTTAGTCAAATTCAACAATTTAGAAATAATCATGTTACCTCCGTTTGTAAAAGTTAACACACAGTCTACAAAAGAATAGAATGAAAAAGTTAAAACAATTTCGAAGCAAAAGTTAAAACATAATCTACAATATGATAGAATAAACCGCAAATCTTTCGCACAAGTGTCTTGGGCTGCTTCCTGGAACGCTTAACTTGCTTGCAGCTTTGTTAATTGCAAAATGTATTAACAAGTCTTCTTTTGTTGGTTTGCCAATAGAGGTCACAAGAACTGGTGTACTGGCAGACAGAGAATGACTGGCATTGATGTTGTCCTCACGCAAGTCTCTACAAAAGCACCTATGCAATTACAACTCCTATTCAAATCCACATAAATACAAAGGAGCAAAAGCAGCACGAATGTATACTAAGCCTTCTACCATTGATAATTGAGTTCACTTTATCAGGTAATCCTTCTGTGGTCATCTCTACAGATTTGTCAAGCGAAGTATTTCAGAGAGATGGAGTACAAAGTCAATGAATCAAGACAGTAAGACCTCATTCAAAGTTATCGCTCTCGGTACTCAAGGATGAATAAGTGCAACCTCCCTTAGGAATATCCTCCCTGCAATAACGAATTCTAAGAACATAAGCTCCGCCATGAATACAAGGAATTGCCCAGAAGCTGGCAGAGCCACAAGATGCGGAGAGAAGACATGAATGAAAGCACAAGCGTGGAATGATGCCTTTACCCTTCAAAACGACCTGAAACATTGCCAGTGAGGAAGCACCGGCAACTTCGACAAAGAGGTCGACCAAGCATATCCGCAGGCAGCCGAAAAGAACAAGGTGAATGATATTATTCATATCTTTCAAAAGGCATGGCTGAGCTCGATTTGTGGACATGCAGACAGTGAGATAGGGACAAGTACACGGCAGAGGGAACACGAGTCTTTAAGATGAGCCCGTCCATCGTGGAGCTGGAAATGCAAAACCAAAAGCATCGCTTGATGTCGCTAGAATCCCCTTCTACGATGTTCTTGCAAATTCTAGGACTACATGTAAAGTGATATGGATCTCAGAAATGGTGTTCTTCCCCAGCTGCAATTGAAATTGGATCCTTCTTCTCGTGTTATAGAGCTAAGCAGGGATTCTAAGATTCAGTCATAAAGAATCGCCGCCACCAGCCAATAGAAATTTCTCACACAAAAAATCCCCTGGAAAATAATTTTCCCATCTGCCCCACACCCCCCCTAAGCCCTACCCATCGTGAGGCACCTTAATTGACGGCTAACCATGAATACAACACTGACGTGGACCAATCATAGATTTCAAGGAACCCAAAAAATATATATACCTATTTTTCCCATCTCCATCCTCGAACCTTCACTAAGGCCTACCCATCGCAGGCCAAAAACCATCTAAACATTGTGTCTCGAGAGCAATTCCCAATGCAGCCTGCTGCAGCCAGAACAATGCATTGTTCCCAAGGGTTGTCCTTAAAAGGAAGTGGTGCTGTCTTTCTTCAATGGATGCAGGGTTGCGGATGCAAACAAATCATCACCGTCCTTTCCAATAGCAACAAACGAAAATGTTGAAGGAAGCACCTGGGAGTGGCATGCTTGAGCTCTTCTACATCCGCAGGGTTGGATGTTAAAAGATTATTGGCACAACCTCCCTGTAAGTGTCCATAGTTTGAATGGATCAATCCATACTTCAAACACAATAAGGGCAAGAGTGAGAGCAATATAGCACTGCCAATCACACAAAATATCAATATAATGTAGGAGAAGAACCTCCAACTGGTATACATGCTAAAAATTTCACACGAGTTAGAACAGCCAATTAATGGGCATCTCTTCCCAAAGCGACAAGCGACTTGATAAATCTTCATGTAATGTGCAAATCACATCCAAAACTAAGTTTATGATGACTCCGAATGTCATTCCATCCACTCTTAATAAGCCACGTTTTCATAAGAGTTCAAAATTGAAGATCTGCTGGAGTAATTTCCTCATCTTCATAAGCTTCATTTGCGGGTTGGAGTTACATACTAGATCAACCATGTCCATTGAGCAAAACTCATTCTTTGAATTATTGACAATCAGATTTTGAATTGCTTCATACAGCTTTGCAAGTCTTCAATGGGTACTTATTGAATGCAATAACTTCCGCCTCATTGCACAAACTCAAATTCTTTTGACAACCCCGCCATATCATCTGTTACAATTGTTACAAATGGGTCACCCATTCGTGGACCCTCCTGAATGGTAAAATTCTTGATGATCCTCTGAAGAATACCCCAAAAACAAAAAGAATTGACTAGAGTTCTTGCAAGCCAATAGCTGCACTATATTACATGATACTCGAAAATTTTGTTTTCTGCAACCTGAACCTCCATTAATTTAAGTCAAAAATCACCAGACCGGTTTTTAAAAAAACATTGGCAGGCCTCCACAGGACATTCGGTACAATCTGTGACTTCAAAAGACATTCATTCCCAACATGAAGAGGGGAGAAAAACGCCAAGCAGCTCTGGATATTTCTCCATGAATATTCTGAAGTCATCCCAACTGACAGAATCATCACCATCCATGTCCAATTTGGTAAACATCTTTTGCACCTGTTTAGCAAATGCAGAAACTTTGACTGGTAAGAAACAAAAAATTATTATTAAAAACAACTAGCCTTCTGGGATGTTTCAAACAACTATGTGAACACTGAAACTGAGAAAATTTTTAACTCTCTAGAAGAACTTTAGAAGCCAAAGGGCAGAAAACATATCAGAGTTCTCAATCCCAAGGACACTAACTACTTCATTTCACCAAATGTACCAATCACCTGCAAATCGGTAATATCTGGAAAGACCAACTGCAAACTCCGTTCCACCTAGTACAAATGGCAGCCAAAAAGATGAGCTGCTGCTTACTGTAGATCATTGGTCAAGACAGATCAAAGGGAACAAGTCTGAGCAGACCAAGAAAGATGGTAGTGAAAGGAAACACAGGTTCTACCCTATATGATGTACTAATAATTTCTCAGGCATGAAGGCCTTGAGTTACTGATTTAAACAGAAACAAATGTGGATACTTTCACGCAAGTATAATAAAGAAATTGCAATCCTTAAAATTCATCATATGTACTGTACAACACAAGCTAATGGATCCGTGCTCAATTATGAACATGCAGGCATACTCTGTGGAGACTTTGCTACAGCATGCCACGAACATTAAGATTCTTGATTAAACATGGGTTGAAAAAGTGTATGGGATCATAGTACCTCCAAGCTTGACAGAAAGCCTTGATCGTGAAAGTCACATGACTCAAAAGCACTTCTACTTAATCTTCCAAACGAGGGATGCTTTAAAATAAATGCTGACCCTGCCAGAAACTGCAATACATCACAACAGCATTATTCTCATAGACTCAACTTCCCCTAGTTATTAGCACTGCCTTGCAAGGGCAGTGCTCTACTGAGAATTTTGGAAAAAAGTGCCCTCCCAATAGTTTTTGGACACCTCATGCATGCTTAACTACTTTCTATTCTAGTCTCTCTCTCTGTCTCCTCCCCTCTCTCTCTCCACTTCCCCCAATCAACTCTCTCTCTCTCTCTCTCTCTCTCTCCCCAAATCAACTCATCAACATTATCCTCCTCTATCGATATACTCCAGTGCTCCATAAAAGCTTAAAAATTCGAAATAATGAAGACAGCCACACACATATGCGCACGCACACACACAGAGTTTGCACATCACTTTGCATATGCAAGTGGTTGCATTATAGTACTCTCAAACTTTCCAATGGTTCTACACAGGCTTCCATCGCAAGTGCTACAAAGTAATCATCCATTCATCTTCACAATCATTTGCATTTTGCAGAACATAAGGCAGTGCTCACGAGTACTTGTACTCGCTTGTTTCTTTGCCACTTTGATTACAGCTAATAGAATTACACGGAAAAATGCCCAAAGCATCATTTGAAACAAATCAATAAGCTAGCAAAATCGTGAAATAATATTTAACAACTAGTCACAAATTACTTAAATGCTGAAATTCTTTCAAGCTGTACATACACCGTTTACTTCGAGCACATATGCAGTGTTCTCCAACCCATGGTATGCAAAGTACCTGTTGAAACGTAATAGAACCTTCCTCCTCTCTATCAAAGAAGCCAAATATCTGTCATGTCAAACATTTACCCTTCTTCAATAAACCATGCAATGTAGCTCAAAGAGGCCTCATAAGGCTTTTATACACAAACAGATAAGTAGAGTGTTCACAACCAATATACAGCTGTACCTGCTTTGAAAACAGAGTCTTTGGTAATTCTAGTGCCCCCAAAAACTGGTCCTCTGTCACATAGCCACTGTTGCCAGCACCCATGACTATAATCAAATAACCATTCATTTTAATTTCCAGAAATTTTAAAAAATATACAATTAAAGCAACAAACAAGTGAAGCTCACTTTTCAAAAACAAGCAAATGAAGAGAGAGACAGTCAACAAAAGAAGCAGCGAAAAAATAGTCATCCAATACCTCCACTATTGAGATAGGCACCACTTTGTAAGCAAGCAAGAGACTAGGAGCATGTGCGCATCTGCATGCGTGTGTGCATGTGTAGGGGGTTGTTTGCAAAATAAATGAGTTAAGGAATGGGAGGACAGGAAGAGAGGAGGGAGGGAGGGAGGGAGGGATATAACCATTAACAAAGATGGTGACTATATAGACAGAAAAACCTAAACGAAAAATCATCTGGTTTTGGAGGCCAAACAAGGAAAGCACGTGATTTATTATGCTCTTCACCAATGCCACAAAGTTCACCACAAACTAGTTGATGGATCGAGCTTATTTTTAAGAGTAGAGGAACATATTAGACCTGAAATGTCCCAACATCAAAGTCTCACGCGAAATCAATTTTGAATTATCTTACAATTTTTTGCATATAAATCTGAGTTTGTCCCTAAAGAATGACAAGGGAAAGTAAAATGCAAGATGGAGAGAACAAGATACTACAAGAAAGATTTCAGGTCCAGGATCCCTGGACCAACAGGAATAGCAGGTCTCATCTGTGCTCATCTGCACAAATGCATGACGGTGGCCCACGGAGGTCTTCCGCTTGGCCCATGGTTGTGGAGTAGATGAGAAAATGGGACCTAGCATTGCTGCAGGAGAGAGGGCCTGCAGAATATCACCCACTTCTAAAGAGGTGCCCTGCAGCATAGAGGATCTGGCAGAGTTCCCTCAAAGTTGTTGCTAAGACGCAGATGATGCAGTGGATCTTTAGATGGAGCATGATGGTGTGGCTGACAAAGGGTTAACATGCTTTCTCCACAGGGAATTTTTTCCCAGCCTATCTAATAGATGGAGGGAGCGCCTTTCATCATGAACCAAGATATTTCCCCTCCCGATGGCACTTGGAATTTTCCCAAAGCAACAGCATCCATGTCATGTGCACGGATTGGTATCTGACGTGTACTGCGTACACAAGACTAGCTCAGGTAGCCTGGGGAGACTTAGGGCTAGGCAGGCTTGATTCTCGGGTTGAGTGGCAAGGGTACGAACCAATTAGGGGTCTTCGCTATTTTGGACGCATGGGGCTCAAGTCTATATAAGGGGCCCATAGGTTCAGTTCTCAGGGAGCGGATGGGAGCAAGTCTCGTTCTCATGTGCTTGGTCTGATCCTAGATTGAGTCGTGGACGCGCGCCTGCATCTTAGCGTAGCCCAAGGCCCAGCAGCAGATCCCAGGCCTCTAGGCGCAACCTGGTGGTATGGGACACCAGGCTGGTTAGGATCTGGTTGGGAGTTCATGCCAATAGCTCAGCTCTCGACTCGAAGGGGACATCTCCTGATTCGGGATCGCATCCCGTAGATGTCATGGTTGGGTGGTGAGCAACCTGCTCAGATTCCTCATGTTTGGTGTATTCTTGTGTTTGCTTGCAGATCGGAGGTTTCAGGAGTATTGGGGTCGTGTCAATTGGCATCAGAGCCAGCTCCTGAGGTAGGAATCTCTGTTACGAGAAATTTGGACGAAATTTTCTCCAAGTATGCCTCAATTTCGAAATTCATGTTCATGCCCTGCAAGTGTCAGTTGGTTCATCGTTTAAGGGTAGTGGCACTGGATTGGGAAAGAAGGAAGGAGAGAGGGAGAAAGAAGGGTGAATTCGTTGTAAGATGAGAAGGGCTGAGAGAGGGAGAGAGGTGTGTAGTGAGGGCCAGGTAGAGGAGTGTGAAGGGAGTCATGAGGGAGCGTAGAGCTGGGCGAACCAAGGGGGATCCCGTGTGCAACTAGCTGCTCAGGGGACATGTTGGCAGGTAGGAGAGCAGCGCAGGAAGGTGTGCAACAAGCTAGGGCTAAATCGCGTTTTGTACCGGGTGCTTTTCGGGGGGGCCTGGAGGCTTAAAAAAGAACCACCCCTCCAAACTTGGAGGATGGGCTTTTGAAAAGCATGGCTTTCATAAAAGCTTGCTTACCCGTCTATAAACTCGGCCACTTTGCCTTCTACTCCAGCCGGTGGACTACACATGCTCCAAGTGCCTCTATGCCATCACGTTCGGGAGCCAGATACGCAATACGGCCTGCTACAGAAGTCCGTGCGGCATAGCCAAGAGCGGGGGTTCTGGGTCCAAAGATCCGAGCTGATCGTCAACTCGGACCAGCCTACCTTCTTCATCGGCCAACCTTTCCCTTCTTCGGTCATCTCCTCTCTGGCCGGCTTTCACTTCGTCCCTGCCTCCTAGCTTCGAGCCCACCTAATTCTTTCTCTTCTCTAGTCCATCTTCTGTTTCAGATCAAATTTCAGTCATGGCTGATTTCATAGACCCCGGGCTTGCGATGGGAGACCAAGATATGAATTACCATGCAGATGATGACTAGGGTCTCTACGATGATCTGATTACAAAGACTGCCTTCAGTGAATTCACCACCACTCTTGATGAAAAGTTTGAGCGCGCCAATGCGAATCAAACGGGGTTGACACAGCAACTCCAAGGGATTCAAACTTCACTCTCACTTTTGACTAGCACTATTCAGGCGCTCACGCATGTGGATGCTTTGGCTTCAGTGTTAGGTCCGAATATCACTCCAGATCCTTGTCCCAAAAATCAAAAGTCCCGTACCAAGGAGGTGGTTGACACTTGATTGCACAAGTGGCAAGTACACTTCTAGTTTCACCCTCACCCAGATGAAAAGAAAATGCAGCTTGCAGCAAGGTATATGTCACGGAAGGCTTTATTGTGATGGAAGGAACTCCGACCCAAGCCTGCAACATGGATAGAATTCAAAGAGGTCTTCAAGAAAGAGTTTCTGAAGAAGGAGGAAGATCCTTGTCCCAGAAATCAGAAGTCCCGTACCAAGGAGGTGGTTGATACTCGGTTGCACAAGAGGCAAGTACACTTCTAGTTTCACCCTCACCCAAATGAAAAGAAAATGCAGCTTGCAGCAAGGTATATGTCACGGAAGGCTTTATTGTGGTGGAAGAAACTCCGACCCAAGCCTGCAACATGGATAGAATTCGAAGAGGTCTTCAAGAAACAGTTTCTGGAGGAGGAGGAAGATTATGATATTGTAGGCAAGCTCAAGGCCCTTGATATGTCCAAGATGAATTTGACTTTTGAGGTCTATCTTCAAAGACTTCGTGATTTGTAGACCAAAGCTACGAAGATGGATCCAGTTATCTTGTTAGGTTTCTTTGTGGATGGTTTGCCTAACTCGTACAAGCTTCACATTAAGAACAAGTGTACCACTTTGCAAGAGGCCATGAACTATGTGCACATCTATAATGATACCATGGTGAGCGCAAAGGGAACCACAATTGCCGACACGAGTGGAAAGAACAAGAGGAACTTCTTCCAGTCTACCACTGGTACCAGGGAGTCGAAGTCTATAGACAACATCTCTAAGAAGAACTCGACTCAGACGAAGAATGGTCGTGCCCGTTTCCTACGCACCTTGAAGTTAAAGAAAGAAGGATGTTGCTTCATATACGAGGAGCGGGGCCACACTCGGAATGATTGACTTAAGCGCAAGAACCAGATGCAAGCGTTGGGACCGAAGCTCCATGCGGGACAAGATACCGAAGCTAAGGGAGCTAACCAAGTTTTGATGACAGGTATTTCTGTAAATGTCATTTCCTGCCCATTTGGGCCCCATGACCTTTTCCGCGTTTACAGAGAAGTAAGGGACCAAAGAGTTCACATTCTCTTTGACCCGGACAGCTCTCACAATTTTGTTAATTACAAACTTATACAAAGGATGAAGATGTCCACGATACCTAGCAATCACACCTACAAGGCGCAGCCTCTAACTGGGAAGCAATTTTGGGATCGCAAGATTGACGCACTTTCTATCCGGATCCAAGACTACACAGCTACTCTTACGTGCTATGTCATGCACTTGGAACATGTGGACTTTCTAATCGGAATAGAGTGGTTTAAAACCCACGATATTCGGATTGGATGGAAAGAGCATACACTCTCTTTTTTCGATAAGGACGCCCAATTTTGTATTCAATGTGAAATATCCCCTCTTCTCAAGCACCTATTATATCTGGGATGCAGCTTCGGAATATAATAAACACTTCTCATTATGATGTGTATCAGTGTGTTTTGATTCTGCTTTCTTCATTTGTTGTCTCTGTTAATAACAAAAATGATTTAAGCGTGTTTGAACACCGTGAATTGAGAACGTTGTTGGATGATTTCATTGATGTATTCCCTACTCAACTGTCGGAAGGTTTACCTCCAAAACGGGCAGTAGATCATCGCATAGATTTGGTACCTGGGGCTCAACCTATTAGTATTCCACCTTATAGGATGAGCCAGCTTGAGGAAAATAAGTTAGCTTCACAGCTACAAGATTATCTGAATATGGGCTATATTCGCCCAAGTAAATCACCTTTGGAGTACCTGTCCTCTTAAAAATGAAGAAAGATGGTTCATGGAGAATGTGTATAGATTATAAATGATTGAATAAAGTGACAACTAAGAATAAATACCCTCTTCCTTGCTCCAATGATTTGATAGACCGTTTGGCCGGAGCGAAGTACTTCACTAAGATTCATTTGCGTACAGGTTATCACCAATTCCGTATCTATGCTAAGCACAAGAACGCATAAGCTCTATGCCAAGATGAGTAAATGTGACTTCTTTATGAAGGAGATCATTTACTTAGAACACAAGATTTCTTCTGAAGATATTAGCATTGATCTGGATCGTATCCAGAAGATTTTGGAATGGCCCATCCCTCAGACAGTGAAACAACTTCGTTCTTTCCTAGGATTCACGGTTTTTCTACGGAAGTCTGTGCGTGATTATTTGAACATCACGGCACCCCTGACCAACATATTAAAAGATCGTGGACGCAGGTCTACCCAGTCAATCTCTTGGAATGATGCATTAAACAAGGCTTTTGAAACCTTGACGTTCACTATCAAGGAAGCACCCGCTCTTGCATTACCCAATCCTACCCGGCCTTATGTCTTAGAGGCCGATGCGAGTGATTTTGCGATTGGGGCAGCTTTATTCCAAGAGGACAGACCTATAGCTTTTGAAAGTAAGAAGCTAGACGACACCCAATATCGTTGACCCACACTAGAAAAAGAACTCTATATAGCTGTGCATGCTCTTAAGGTTTGGAGACACTACTTGTATGGTTCGAAGTTTCTTGTATTGACAGATCATCAGTCAATCAAGTATGTGTCTGACGGGTTAGAATTGAGGGGAAGAAAGGCTAGATGGGCAGAGTTAATGCAAGATTTTGATTTTGAAATACATTATCAAAAGGGTTCGATGAATAGTGTGGCGAATGCCTTAAGTCAAGTCAAGTTTGTAAATGCTATGTTATTTACGAAAATATCATCTGACCTATTTCAATCCTTGAGAGGTCTTTGCGCAACTGATAGTCATTTCACTTCTTATTGGCAGAAAGTCCATGATGGGAGCTCCATGGTTGACCATGACTCGGGGATTGTGCCACCTACGGTATGGGCGATGGGAGGTCAGTGGATGATTAGGAATGGCTTGTTGTTCCGGCATGGAAAGAAATGTGTGCCAGATGCTTCGGATCTTCGATCCAAGATTCTCTAGGAGTGTCATGATGCTCCTAGTGCTGGACATCCAAGTATACATCGGACTATGTCTCTTGTGAAACATACCTTTTGTTGGGGTAAAGGCACATTGCCACCCTTTAAATGTTACGACTACTATGACTGTCCTAAGACAGTCATAGGGTGAATACCTAATCCTAATAAAACCTTTGAGTTTGTGGTGTGGCTCAACACATTTTTACACACCCACACCCCTTGTGTCTCTGTCTCCTATCGTTCCACTCCCCTCTTTCCCTCACAAGTGGTATCAGAGCTTTCCTCTCCCTCTCACTCCGGTCTACCCCTCCCTCTCCCCTCGGGCCTCGTGCCCTCTGTCAGCAGCAGCGCGCGAGCAGGGCGCAACAGGGCAGCAGCACGCAAGCAGGGCGCAGCCAGTGCGCACAGCGCGCAGGAGCAACCGCGCGCAGCAGTTGCGCGAGCAGCTATAGCTGCTGCGAGCTGCTACCAGGCGGCCGCAGCCTACCAGGCGGCCGCAGCCTACCAGGCGGCCGCAGCCAGCCAGGCAGCCGCAGCTAGCGGCTGCAGCCAGCCGACCGACTGCAAGGCAACAGCCGACCAGCCAGTCGCGACCGCGACCAGCCGCGACAGGCAACCGTACCGGCTGTACGGACGCGTGCACGTACAGGTACAGCCGTACCGGCTGTACCCTCAGCCAAGATTTCGACATTTTTTTTGGGGATCCGTGCCCTCGCAAGTACAGGGTACAGTAGATACTCTGTGTAGGCACAGCAGGTACTTGCAGGTACAGCAGGCACAGAATTTTTTTTTTTTTGGGAAGAAGGAAAAGAGTGAAGAGCACTCTGCTCTTTTGCGTGGTACTTGCAAGTACACGCAGGTACAGAAGTACAACGTTTTTTTTTAATGCATTCCCGGAATTTTCAGTTTTTAAAACTGTGTGCTTGAGGTACAGCAAGTACACTCGTGTCCCTCGTGCTTGAGGTGACTAGTGCCACAGTGTGTGGTGGTTGCACAGTTATTTTGTTTCGGGAAGGTCAGATGCCTTAATTTGCAGAGGGCTTTTATGCTTTTGCTGAGTGCAAATCTCAGTTTTCGAGTGACAATTTCATAGGGCTTTTGCCTGACAGTGAATGCAGTGTATGCCTTGGGGCAGTGTGGAGCCAGGGTGCCCACATTGGTCTCGTTTTCCGCAGTGTATCAGTGACATTTCTTTGCAGGTCACATTTTGTGTATGGCACTTAGAAAATCTCAGTTGAGCCACGCTTGGCCAGGGCGCATCGAGTTTACTCGGTCCCTAACTGTCCATCGTTGACAGTGCTCAAAATATCTTCTTTTCAGTGTTTGTACGTTGGGATCTGTGTTGCTACTGTGCACACAGGGCAGTTTATGCATCACATTGTCAGGTGAAAGTACCAGGAGAGTGCTGAATTTTGTATGCTACCTCAGTGTTGAGGTGTTTTTCACTTGGTACAGGTGTCAAATCAAGGGGCTTTTGCCCAGATTTTGCTTGTGAGCACTTGAGTTACTGTTTGAGAACTTCAGATGCCTTTTATCCCCTTGGCAGAAGGGTGATTGTTTGGGATTTGCCCCATACTTTGTTGCAGGTTTTGTGACAGGCTGAGGTGTTTGGATTTTTTTTTTTTGTGGACAAAATAGTGTATGCCAAGTGGTTTATGCATCAATACCTCATCTGAGGTGGGAGAAGTGATCAGGACAGCAGTGTTTTGTGCTTCGTCAGATGATAATGCACTTATAAAACACTTGTGGAACAGCTGCAGCATTCTGTAGTTACTGTTTTATGCCTATTTGAGCACGGTACAGTGTGTCAGAAGGTACAGTGACTGGAGGGAAAATTTTATGTTTTGCTGCAGATTTTTTGACAGTAAAAAACAGCACTATTGTGAGTGCTCCTGGCTCTTGATAGAGCAGGTTTTCTGAGAAATCAGAATTTTATTTAGTCATTTTTTGACTTACAGGGAGTCAGGCACTTTCCTTGTCTGATATGGCATCAGGGGGAAGTGAATCCTCAATACTGAACATAAAGAAATTGGAAGGGGCACACAATTATGCATTATGGGCAGAACAGTGTTTGAATGTACTTCTGCTAAAGAAGATTTCTAAGCCCATAAGGGTGAAGGGTGTCAAGCCATCTGGGATGGCAGATGATGAGTGGGAGGAGCTTGATTTGTCCGCAAGGGCGGCTATCATGCTTACTCTCACTGATTCTCTTGTGTTCAATGTTCAGGCAGAAAAGACCTCTTATGGACTATGGCAGAGGCTAGAAGAGTTGTATGCCCAAAAGAGTTCAGCCAGTAAGGTTTATTGGTTGAAGAAGCTTGTCGACCTTCGCATGAAGGAAGGTACAGCTATGACCTCACACTTGAGTGAGTTCAATGCCATCTTTACACAGCTTATCGCACAGGGATTGAACCTTGATGAGGAGTTCAAAGCTACTTTCTTGTTGTGTAACCTCCCTGAGAGTTGGGACACTTTCAAGACCACTCTGTCAAATTCAAATGTCACTCTTATGTATGCTGATGTGGAGAGCTCTCTCCTTATGGAGGAGATGAGCAGGAAGAATAATATGGGCAGCAAGTCTTCCAATGCTTTGCAGGTACAGGAAAGAGGTAGGACTCAGCAGAAGGGGAGATCTGCTGGCAAGTCCAAATCCCGCAGTCATTCCCGTGGCAAAAAGGATATTAAATGCTTTTACTGTGGCAAGAAGGCTTCCAAAGGCAAAGGCAAGGCCAAGGCAGATGACTTGGATGCAGTGAATGTTGCAGCAGAGGACAGTGACGGTGACAGACATGATGTATTATGTTCTTCTGCTGTAATTGCACATACATTGGTTGTTGATGGCCATGACATGCACACCTGGCTCTTGGATTCAGGTGCTTCTTTTCATGTTACGCCTCATAGGGAGTGGTTTACTTCCTACACAGGTACTCATGGAGTTGTTCACCTTGGGAACAACTATGCATGTCAGATTGCAGGGATTGGCAGTATACAGATAGTATTCCTGACAGACGCATATTTATGCTTGATGGTGTTCGCCATGTGCCGCAAATCAAGAAAAATCTGATTAGCACTGGCTTGTTGGATCACAGTGGTTATCACACCACATTTGGGGATTCCAAATGGGTAATTACTGATGGCCAGGTTGTAGTGGTTGAGGGTTATAAGAGTGATACCTTGTACCCTCTTTATGTTTCCAGTGTAGGTAATCATGTTGTTGCCATAACCGAGCTGCCAAAGGTTTCATTGTGGCATAGCCGGTTGGGACACATGTCCGTTAAAGGAATGCAAGAACTGTCACGTTTGGGTTATCTGCCGTCTCTTTCATTTTCAGATTTGCCTACTTGTGAACATTGCATTTTTGGAAAGCATTCTATGACTCCTCATAAGAGGAGAACTCCCCAGAATAGAGCACCGCTTGATCTAGTCCACACTGATTTGTGTGAGATGCCACAGCTATCACTAGGGGGTGCAAAGTATTTCATTACTTTTATTGATGATGCCACACGCAAAGTGTGGGTCTATTTCTTGAAGCATAAGAGCGATGCCTTAGATGCTTTCAAGAAGTTTGTCACTCAGGTTGAGAATCGGACAGGACGCAGGCTGAAATGCCTCAGATCCGATAATGGGGGTGAGTATGTGTCACATGCTTTTGTACAGTTATGCGAAGCTAAGGGCATTAAACAGGAACTCACAGCCCCTCATAATGCATCTCAAAATGGTGTGAGTGAGCGGATGAATCGAACTATTCAGGAGAAAGTTCGATGTATGTTGTCTTATGCTGCATTGCCCCATGGCTTTTGGGCAGAAGCCGTGCAAACAGCAGTTCACCTAATTAACAGGTCGCCGAACAAGGCTTTGGAGTTGAAAGTGCCAGAGGAGGTGTGGTCTGGCAAGCCACCTTCATATAAGCACTTACGTGTGTTTGGCTGCGAGTGCTTTGCTCATGTACGCAAAGAACTGCGCACCAAACTGGAGCCAAAGTCTTTCAGATGCATCTTCATGGGTTACGGTGACGAAGGTGAAATGGGGTACAGGTTATGGGATCCTGTCAAACGGAAGATTATACGCAGCAATGACGTCATCTTTAAAGAGGATAGTGTACACAACGAACCCATGCAACCTGTGGAATAGAGGAGGGTTGTTTATAATGATATCAGACAGCAAAGAATGCCCATTAATATGCAGCAGCAGGCTGCTGTAAATAACCCTGTTCAAGAGGGTATACAGGCTGAAAATCAGCCAGACAATTTTGCCAATGATGCACCACTGGATATGCCAGCAAATGGCGCTGTAGGACAGCCAAATATGGTGGTACAGCCACCCGTCATGCATGACGAACAGGCTAGACAGCAGCCTAATACGGAACATTTTGTTAGGAGGAGCACCCGTGTACAACGGCCTCCTGACAGGTTTGTTCCAGGAGCCAATAATGTGGCTGATTTTATCATGCTGACAGATTGTGGTGAGCCTTCCAGCTTCAGGGAAGCTATGGGAAGAATAGAGAAAAGGAAGTGGGAGAAAGCCATGCAGTCAGAAATGGACTCCCTACTTCAAAATGATACATGGGACTTGGTGCAGCTACCTGCAGGCAGAAAGGTTTTGCCATGCAAGTGGGTTTACAAAGTCAAAATGGATTCAAATGCTTTACCGAGGTATAAGGCCAGATTGGTTGCCAAGGGATTTAAGCAGGAGAAGGGCATTGACTTTGATGAGATCTTTTCCCCTGTAGTCAAGATGACTACTTTGAGAGCAGTGTTAGCTCTTGTTGCTCATGAGGACATGGATTTATGTCAGATGGATGTGAAGACTGCTTTTCTTCACGGAGATCTCCATGATGAGATCTACATGAGTCAGCCAGAGGGATATGCTGTGAAAGGGAAAGAGAAGCTTGTGTGTAAGCTCAAGAGGAGCTTGTATGGACTCAAGCAGGCGCCAAGAGAATGGTACAAGAAGTTTGATGCTTTCATGCAGTCCCAAGGGTATCATAGGTGTGAGACCGATCACTGCTTGTACACCAAACGGGCAAAGGATGGCAGTTTGATGCTACTCATTCTATATGTGGATGACATGCTAATTGCCAGCAAATCTCAGCAGGAGATTATTTCTTTGAAGAAACAACTACATAAGTCTTTTGACATGAAAGACTTGGGTGATGCAAATCACATACTAGGTATGCGGATTACTCGTGACAGGTCTAAGGGACTTTTGTTTCTGTCACAGGAAGAGTACATTGGCAAGGTACTGCAGAGGTTTAACATGGAGGGGGGGAAGTCTATTAGTACCCCGTTGCCTCCTCATTTAAAACTCAGCAGTAAGGACAGCCCCAGATCAGATGATGATAAGGCTGAGATGGCCAAGGTTCCGTATGCATCTGCAGTTAGTTCTTTGATGTATGCCATGGTTGCCACTCGTCCGGATATTGCTTTTGCGGTGGGAGTCATCAGCAGGTATATGGCAAATCCAGGCAAGCGGCACTGGGAAGCAGTGAAAGGCGTCTTGAGGTATCTCAAGGGTACCAAAGACTCGTGCATATGCTATGGTAGGCAGGATGCATTGGTGCATGGTTTTACAGATTCAGACTATGCAGGGAATGCAGATAACCGGAAGTCTACTACCGGTTATATTTTCACATTTGCAGGAGGTGCTATATCATGGGTGTCTCGGTTGCAAAAATGCATTGCACTGTCAACCACTGAAGCTGAATATGTTGCAGCCACTGAGGCTTGCAAGGAAGCAATATGGCTTACTCGGCTGGTGGGAGATTTGGGCATTACAGGAGATATACCAGTTTTGCATTGTGATAGTCAGAGTGCTATCATGTTGGCAAAGAATCCGGTCTTTCATCAGAAGACCAAGCACATAGATGTGAAATACCATTTCATCAGGGAGGTACTCAAAGACAAGCGGCTTGAGCTTGTGAAGGTGCATACTGATGATAATCCTGCAGATTTGCTCACTAAGAGCTTGCCTACAGAGCGGTTTGCACATTGTCGCCACATCATGGGATTAGGATGAGACCATTCTTATTTTATGGTCTTATATATAGTAACTGTATATTGCTGTAATTTTTATTCTTTTCTCCCCTTTAGGCACATTGGCCTTTAGGTGGGAGGTTGTTGGGGTAAAGGCACATTGCCACCCTTTAAATGTTACGACTACTATGACTGTCCTAGGACAGTCATAGGGTGAATACCTAATCCTAATAAAACCTTTGAGTTTGTGGTGTGGCTCAACACATTTTTACACACCCACACCCCTTGTGTCTCTGTCTCCTATCGTTCCACTCCCCTCTTTCCCTCTCACCTTTTATTGGCCTAAGATGCATGCATTTATTGAAAACTATGTGGTAGGTTGCCGGGTTTGTCAGGTTACTAAGGCAGAATGTCTTAGAAGCGCGGGTTTATTACAACCGTTGCAAATCCCGAGTAATAAATGGAAAAGTATTTCCATGGATTTTATTACCGGTTTGCCTAGAACGCGCAATGACTCCATTTGGGTCATAGTGGACCATCTGACAAAAATGGCTAGATTCTTACCTACTAGAACAATCATCTCAGCTGTTTAGCAAGCTCACGAGTTTGAGGACCACTTATTTAAGCTGTATGGTTTGACGTCTGACATAATCAACAATAGGGACTCGAAGTTTACAAGTAACTTCTGGACACTTATTTTTTAGAAGTTAGAAGCTACTCTGAGTATGACTTCCTCAGATCATGCACAATCTCATGGTAGTACAGAGAAGGTCAACCAATTGGTTGAAGATATGCTTCGGGCATATGTTTCTAAGAGACAATCTTCATGGGAAGATTATCTCCCCATGATCGAATTTGCTTATAACAGTAAAGCATTCAAGTACTCGTTCCAGCCCTTTTATGCTTATCTACGGATTTCAACCTAACTCACCAGTTATGGTTGGGTTCAAGGGAATTCAAAATGATGCTGCAAATACATTCTTGCAAGACATGCAAGAAATGTTGCAATTTGCCAAGGGAGTCTATTAGAAGAGCCCAAAATGGGGACAGATTTTATGCTAATAGACATCGTTCACCCAAAGAGTTCTCTGAAGGAACGATGGTATATTTGCGTATTCCCAAGGAATCCAAGAGCCTAAGTACTGGTTTAATTCCAAAATTATCCCCAGATAATGTGGTCCGTTCAAGGTTGTTAAAAGGATTGGACTAGTTGCATATAAACTCGAATTGCCTCCTGATGTTAAAGTACATCCAGTGTTTCATGTCAATAGACTGAAAGAGTTACTGGGTGCGGATGATCAACTTGTTTCTCCTCAAGAAATAATAGAAGTTACAGATTTGACTTTTATTCAACACGAACCTAAGAGTATTCTTGAATTTCGTGAAAGACATTCGTAATAGAACTGTCACGGAATACAAGATCAAGTGGAAGAATCGTGTTGAGGAGGATGCAACATGGGAAACATTTACAGAACCTCCAGAGAACATTCCCGGGTCTTTTAGTGAACTCAGGAGTGAGTTCTTAGAGGAGGGGGAGTATGTCATGTGCACGGATTGGTATCTGACGTGTCCTGGGTACACAAGACTAGCTCAGGTAGCCTAGCCTGGGGAGGCTTAGGGCTAGGCAAGCTTGATTCTCCGGTTGGGTGGCAAGGGTACGAACCAGTTAGGGGTCTTCGCTATTTTTGGCGCATCGGGCCCGAGTCTATATAAGGGGCCCAGAGGTTCAATTCTCAGGGAGCGGATGGGAGCAAGTCTTGTTCCCATGTGCTAGGTCTGATCCTGGATTGAGTCGCGGACGCGTGCCTACGTCTTAGCGTAGCCCAAGGCCCAACAGCAGATCCCAGGCCTCTAGGCACCACCTGGAGGTATGGGACACCAGGCTGGTTAGGATCTAGTTGGGAGTTCGTGCCAATAGCTCAGCTCGTGGCTCGGAGGGGACATCTCCTGATTTGGGATCGCATCCCGTAGATGTCATGGTTGGGTGGTGAGCAGCCTGCTCAAGTTCCTCATGTTTGGAGTCACAGCCTGGAGCATCTAGATAGCACATTGCAGTCCAATGAAGTGGGAGCAGCAAGTCCGGCTTGCAGCTACACTTGCCAGTATCAAGATGACATCATCCACACCTTGAAGGCAGTCTAGGAACAAGGCACAGAGGATTTCTTGGAAGACCGCAGAGAGGCATGGGCATTTCTAAGGCATGGCCTACAGGTGCCTGATATATTTTCAGGAATCGAGGAATCTGTGGGTTGTATAGTCCTCATGGCTAGTTGTTAGCGTTGGCTTCCAAGGGTGTAGCCTGAACAGTGAGCTGGGATCCTGAGGGACAGGCTGCATGGCAACCAGCTCTGTTCAGACAGAGCCTCACAGATAGCTGAACCTTTGTATTCTTACAAGCTATAATAGAATGGTACTTTTGTATAAAGAAAAGGAAAAGTCCATATGATTACCAAGAATTGGTGAGAACAAGCAGAGAGGAACCAATGGAAGTTTTCAACATATTAGGAACCTCTATACCGTCAATCTTTCCCTTTTCAGTCCATCAATAGCAACCCAAGCACACAAACATGGGGAGGGGCTGCTTGTCCTATCGCACCCATTTGCCTACTGGCACTCCTCCCCTAGCCTTCCACATATACATTATACCCAAGTCACCTAACCACCACCACATGAGAACTATACCTAGATCCGTTCCACCATGATAGATGAGATCTACAACCCCAATCTGTGCAGTCTACTTGGACATACTGTTGGCTCCCATCTTCATCCATCCAACTTTACATAGAAGTAATCTGCACTCATCTCTCTATATTTCAATTCCCATCCAAAGTATATTGAGAGTTTCAGTCTAGAATTTTTCCAGTAATCTCAGGAATTGTACTACAATTTTATTGACTTTCTTATCAGAAAGTAAACAACAGTGACAACTCTATAAATATCATGATTATTTTGTAAGCCTCTTTGTCACATTCATCAAGTATGTTTTTTTACAATACTCTTCGCTAAAAAGCAAAGATGATACTACAAAACATCAAGAATCAAAAGTTCTCAAACAAAAGTTGCATTGGCTTTAGTAAATTGCTCAGCTTTACTAAACACTAGCCAAAATATCTGTTAAAACCTTTATTATGAGATCCATCTAGGTTTTTTATTATTTTAGGGGATCCATCTAGAGGATATTATTTGTATAACAACAATGGAAATTAAGGACTCGCTGGTATTGGTTTGGAATTCCTACCACTTGAGAATTATAATGCATCCATCAATAGTATCTATAGTGTCCCATACCACTACCGACCATCCATCCGGATGACCTATATGGATCATCACCATAAACCTTGGTAGGATCCAAATAAACATCAAGAAAGCCTATCCCCACATCAAACAAGCCCAAATGCCTCTATTAGGTCGTTCACTTGTCTCAACGAAACTACCACGTACTCGATTCTTGACAGAACAATCAAGAGGGTATATGACTTATTCAAGCTCAAAGCTAGGTATGATACCAAATGAAACATCCCCAACCACACTATAGCCCTTTGAGCAAGAATCATATACTAATGAAACGTATAGGAAGAAACCCCTTAGGGTTGAGCTAGCACCTCATCTCCTAGCTGTAGGCTCAATACTTCAAGCCACCCCTATGCCTAAGGCCTAGACAACCGCAAGAGCTTTGCCAGTATCAGTGTTAGATCATGCATCCCATACCACATGACCCTTAGGGTTGAGCCAGCAGCTCACCTCCCGACCATAGCTTCAATACTTCGAGCCACCCTCGAGCCTGAGGTCTAGACCGCCGCGAGAGCTTGCCAGGATTAGGGTCAAATCATGCGTCCCATACCAAATTTACCCTTTCCCAAGGTACAATCCCTTGGCCAACATGTCTAAAATCCACATGAGACATCCAACTCCAAGATGCTCTAGGCTCATTCAATAGAAGTCCTAGACTTGTATGTATAAGCCTTGCTTGGCTATCTTTAGCAATTAGCCTTAAATTTAGGCTTCATGCATTAGGTAGCTTTACTTTTCCACTAACGCCTATGCTTTTCCTTTAAGCAATGCTTTTCCTAGAATAGCTTACTTTTAGCTGCCTTTCATGGATCATCTTTCGTCCATTGGATCTAAGTCTCATCCATGCTAGATCTGTTTAAGTTAGTCATCTCCTGTCTGCACTAAAGGGAGAGACGCTTCTTTGTGGGTGTGCCCACCTGAGGTAGTAAGTAGTTTCTTCCTGTAAAATATGGTGTTAGTTGGGGGTACTACCAGGGCATTTAACAAGGGCAAGATAGGCTGGTAAAGGGTTAAGTAAAGCAGGGCCAGTTAGAGGGCATGTTTATGGTCTGGTAACCACCCGGTCAAAGGGTCAGTTAGGGCTGGCTATTGCCAGCTGGATTTACATGCCAAGCTAACCACCCAACCAGGGTCGGGTCACCCTACCCGACAAGGGTTGGTTAATCTGACCAGTTAAGCAGACCAGCAAACCAGACCCAATCAGGTTGGGTCGGCCTTGCCCTCACCCCCTCCATAAATTGGGTGATTAAGATCATCATTTGTACAATCCGAAGGTGCAGTCCAGCTTGTGTTTGGAGTCCTCTGAGGTGTGCATTTCAGCCTTGGGAGTTAAATCTTCCACTTTGCTTAGCAGTAAAGAGCAGAGGTTTTTCCAGCACGTGAGCCTTGCAGTCACTGCAGTTTGCTGTTCAGTTCTCTCTCTAGGCAATTTTCTGTTGTCACTCTATATTCAGAGATCTGCACTATCTTTTCTGTTGGCATATTGCACTTTAGAGCACAAGGTCAAGTAAAAGCCTTGGACCAGGAGAGCACAGATCTAGATGAGGAGACCTTGGCATCCTTGAGCAGAAGGAGAGGCAGACATTGTCACAATTTGTGGGATAGGATCAATGCCCGAGTTCATTCCTCATTTTTCTCAATTGTACCCCTCAAGTGATCAACCATGTGAAGCACATGACGCTGGCCAAAGGAATCTGGAAGCACTTAGCATCGCTCTACAATAGGGTATCACCCATGAAGCGCGTCTCCTTGGAAGTGCAGATGCAAGTCTTGAACCCCGCGATGTCAACAACCGGAACACATCAACAACTTACAAGCACTTCAGCGGAGGTCGTTCAAGCTGGGAAAGAGATGTCATGGCCATCGCTGTGCTGTCACATCTTTCCAGACAGTAATCAACATTCTACTCATTCCTGGTCACGAGTGGGAGACTCAACACTCTCACATGGGAGAAGCTTGTGCCAATGGTGTTTGGACAAGAAGGAACATTTCGACAACCACCCACAGAGTGCCTTGGCCAGACCAGCCAACTAGAACCAGTCAGGTTAGGTCGGTCAGTTTGCACCCCCCTGGTACAAACTGGGCCTTTGCGCCCATCATTTCTTCAATTCACAGGCGCAGCTTAGCTTGTGTTTGGAAACCTCCCAGGGTGCAGATTTCAGCCTTGGAGTTGATCTTCTAGCTGTGGCTTTACTCAGCAGTAAGGAGGAGAGGGTTTTCCAGCATGTTTGTCTTGCAGTCCACTGCAGTTTGCTGTACAGTTCTTGGTCTCCCAAAACACATCTTTCTCTCTCTAGAGGTCTTTCTGCTGTCTCTCTCTATTTGTAGATCTGCCCTCATTTCGTTCGCATATTCTGCTGCACTCTGACAAGAGCTACTCCAATCATAGGTTAATCCGAACCCTAGGTTAGACTATGTCCTAACCTGAGATCCAATCCAAGATTTTAGGTTAGCCCAGCCTTGACCGTAGACAGTCCAGACTTAGTTAGGCCCTAGTTAGTTCATTTATGGACACATAGCATCTTCTTGCCAAGCTAGTCGAACATGTCAAATTCTATGATCCTTAACATATATAGGGTGATGCAACCAAAGGCAAAATCAACTAGATATATCCATCTATATCATATAATACACTCCATGTGTAAAGACGATTCCTATCATGTGTCATCCATGAGTAATCAAAGCTCCATGCGGCCTAGCTAGAATCCCACTAGAAATCTCGGTTGCCTTTTACTTCTCTTCAAGGAACATACTCAGGAATGTCATGAAACGACCTGAGCAATGATGGTGCTTCAAACGAAACAAGAACTCACTTGTCTTGTATCCAATCTCCTACTCGGCGTCTCTAGAGGGTAGGCTCACAGTTCCAAGCTCGACGACCTCTAATCTCTATAAGGTCTTTGAGATCAAGAAAGCCTCTAAGAACAAACCAAATTATATAACACACAAAAAAACTCTACTAGTGGGGGATATCATATGTCATCCATGAGTAATCTAAGCTCCATGCGGGCCTGACTAAAATCACACTCCTTAGTCGCCCCTTGCTTCTATTTGTGGCGCGTACTCAAGGATGCCATGAAATGGCATGAGCTGTGATACAGCAATGATGGTACTTCAAATGCAACAAGAGCTTGCTTGTTTCATATCCAATCTCCTGCTGAATTAGTGTTTCTAGAGGGTAGACTCAAAAGTCCTGATCCCAACGACCTCCAATCTCTCTAAGGAGAGAGAGAGAGAGAGAGAGAGAGAGAGAGAGAGAGAGAAGCATACTAACATCTTCAAAAGACCAAAGATTGCCTATGAGACAACATGCAATATAGTGCATGTAATACACAAATCAGAACCAACAAGCAACCATTTTATTTAAAAAATGTTGACTGACACTTAACCCATATGTAGCTCAAGCATAGAAAATGAGACACAAAGCAAATGATGGAGCCAAGGGCAAGAGAAAGCGGACATTCGACACAAGAGAATGTCCACACCAAGGACAAATAGCAATCCAAGGCCCATGTGCTCAAGGGGGAACCATGTAGCAATGTGGAGCTGCAATGGCACTCTAATGTCAAAGCCAACTAACACCCATTGGCATCCAAGTAACTTTGAAGATCTCAATTATCCTTCACACACTATTCATCAGATCATATGTTGACTAAAGAAAAAATTTACAAAACTTATAGCTTGCTCCTTAAAAGCACACAACACGTTCACCTTCTCGAAAGTATTCTTTTCACCTCATGAAGGGTTTATAATCTTGAACCAAACCTCTGGTCTATAGCCCATTTGTATATGTTTTAAACATCATCACCTACCGAATCTAAAACAACCCTAGATCTTAATTATTCTTATTTTTTAATACTCAAATGCATTAAGTCTAAGGCGTTTGGAATATGATAAAGGTATTTGGTGGTTTGACTCACCTGCAAACAATCATTTTTATGAGCAACACTGGTTTATAGAAATGCATCTGAACAATGATGAAGGTATTTGAGCAATGATGAAGGTGTTTTGTGGTTTGACTCAAGTCTAAGCAACCATACGTCATATGAGCAAACATACTTTTAGAAATGCATCCAAACAAGAATGCAAAAGAAAATGTATCATTGGTTACAATACACCGTATACAATTGAAAGAATTGGTATTATTCCTCCCAACAATAACGAAGGCATTGCACAAAGCATAGGAGATGCCTTCTTTGTTTCGACAATGGCTTAGAATTTCTCATCAATTCGTTAAATGACTTGGCACGTTTTTGCAAGGCTTGGCCAGTAAGTATCTTTTATATATTCACAAATCAAGGAAATACATTGGTTGAACAATCCCCTATACTTGGTTCAGCATGTACTTTTCATCACCTTAAATAGTGAGTTGAAATCACAACACACATACCATAAACAACTACTCTTTCCCTTTTGTCCATGTGCTTTAGACAACAAATTATTATATATATACCTTTGTAAGACTAGAATAAGTCCAATCATACAAATTTAGATCTTTTTTTTGTTCTAAAGATCAAAAATCTACAAAGAATATAAAAGAGAAAATGAAAGAGAAGAAAAAAGAGGTAAACAAAAACTTTTATGAAAAAAAAAAGGAAGACATACTTAGCAAGCAAAGCAACACTTATGTTGTCATCAGTGCCCAAGCATAAGCAGCTATACTCAGTTTCTAAAGACCCGCGGAGTCTCTTGGGAAAACCCAATGCTTACTAAAATATGTCAAATAAACAAAAGAGAATGAAAACAAGAAATAAAGAAGAAACGAAGCAGGTGACTAAGCAAAAATAAACAAGCAAGTCAAGAAACAAAATCTTCCAAAAAACTAGAAACTCTCTCTCTCTCTCTCTCTCTCTCTCTCTCTTATTTAAAACATAAAAAGCTAAATGGCCCTTACACTTATGTATCGTTTCTACAAAGAGGCAAAAATACATTTCTAACTTAGAAAGCACAAGCATACTCAAACAAACTCTCTTTTGAAACTAAAAGAAAAATGGGCTATTCAGCTTCCCGCTTTTTGTTTTCAGATTATGTTCAATCATTCTAAACATACCTAAGGCCGATACACCATAGATAAAAGACTTCATATCTAAGAATGTGCGAACTTTTTTCATTATTTTCCTTGGATTATACCTCTTGTGTAATAGTAAAGTGATCAAATTACTACATTGAGTGATAAAAGACTCCTTAGTTGTACAAAGACGAGAAAATCTACGGAATTGGAAAGAAATGACTCCATAATTTGCCAAATCAGAAATGTTTGAGTCAATGTGAGGCATTTTTATAATGTGTAAACCACTATATTCAGGTTGTTCACGTTTATCGTATATATCAACCTCTAATCCTATGGTAGATTGAGAAAGTCTAAGATCTAAGAAAACACAAGAATCCCCTCTTGAAGTGCAGTTCAGTTCACAAGAGTCACGAGGATAGATTCCTTCTCCAAAAGCTCTAGCATCTTTGACATAAAGTCTTGAAAGTTAGGAACATCTGGTACAAATAAATCATCTATAAAACGCCTAACTTGACTAAGCTTATGTAAAACGATAGGGCAGCTATTGATAGAAATAAGACGTTGCATAAACTCAAATTCATAAGTGAAAAGATAAAGCTTTGCTAAAAAGACGGCACAATTAGTGCCCATGGGGATTCCTATAACTTGTTGAAACAAAGAATCACCTATTGTGATGTAAAGATTATCTAAAAGAAAATCTATCCAAGAGCAAACATCTTCCACACTTACTACCTTTGTGTATCTTTTCTTATGTCATGATCTTTATTTTTTAGCCACAAAAAGTCAAAGCATAAGGCTGTTTTCTCAACTTTTAGCACTTTGCATCTATCTTTGTCAAATCTCAGCTTGAAAGCTTCAGCCACTAGCTTTTTAATTCTAAACTTCAGGTCTTCTAGCTCGATCTTTGTGTAAAGCGTGGTAAAATCAAAGGTTTGAAGGAGAATAGGAGAATCTTTTTCCTGAATGCTTCGAGAGGAATTAAAAAATTTTACAACACAAATCACTCCTACAGAGTCATTTAAAATCCAACTTGAGTGCGAGGGGACATCTGCCTCTCTTAATAAGTCCCTCCAAAGTTCATGGACACTAGGCAACATGGCTTTGAAGCAATAGCTTAGCCATTTAGAGACATCCGTCAAAGTAGTCTCACAAGCAACTGCAATAAATCTTGGCTTTTTTGGAGTTTTGTGAAACTTCCAAGCAGCACAAAGAAAAGGTATGCTTGGATTGCAAACAAACCCAGAAGACTTGCAAAAACTCTGATGTTTTGAGATCAAATCCTTTTGAGAAACTAAGGCAGGGGCGTAAGTTTTGGCAGACGAGTTCACTTCTCTCAAAAGACATTCTAAGTAAAACTTTTTGCAAATAAAAACAAAGTTATTGGAACATTTGTCCACATAAGAAATGACAAAATTCCTATGGAATTTTCGAAGAAGAGTTTCATCTTCTTTAGAAAGATGGTTACTTTTCTTTGAGCAATTAACCGAAGGGACTTCTTTTAGTTTCAAAGCAACTTTCTTCAAAATCTTCCCTTTCCATTCTGATAAGATATTTTTAACTCCTAAACATTCTTCTAATTGCAAAACAAACTTTGAGATTCCCTTATTGATAGCTTTTAAAAGGCAAGACTCTTTAAAAGAGTACAATCGAAATTTTGTGCCTTTCATGAAAAGGTCTCTTAGGTTACTAGAAAGCAAAATTGAGGTATCAGCTGTGACTACATGTCCTAAATCAACATCAATAAAGCTTTGGAATCTCTTACTTCACAACAAGGTTCTTTAAGGATAGAAGATTTTGAATGCTCTAAAAGCCTTTTACCTATCTCTCCATAGTTGAAAGCCTTTTGTCCTAAAGTTTTTACATACTTCCAAGCTACTACTGGATGCTTCCAAATTCTTCTCACAAAATGAGGGAGAGAATCCATTACTTCAAGAGACTTCAAAATGGCATTTAAGCCTATCTTGTCAAGTGAGGGAGAAGTAAAAATACAAATCAAGAGTTCCTTATTTAGATAGACTTCTTTGCTTTGAAAGGAAGCTTTTACTTTTAAGAAGCGATCCAACGAAGTTTTAAGTTGGAGCTTATTTAGATTCAAATCCTCAAAAGAGAGTTTTCCAAGGTGTATTGAAGTTTAAAAAGAACTTTGACATTATATTTTTCAACAACTTTTATTGAAAAAAGACCTAGTGACATTAATCTATCTAGGTAGAGTAGTCTTCTTTTATAGTCTCGAGAAGCAAAAACTCTTGGAACTGAGGAAGTTAAAGGAACTAAAGGAGGAGGAAGTGGAGGAAGAGAAGTGAGGGAGGCAACTCACGAACTACATGTGAGATTGCAAGAGAGCTAGGACAACCTCATGACATAACTTTAGGTTTCCATACGATGTTAGGTGTATGACTATGTTGGTAATGAGGAATGTTAAAGGGCTTGATATGAGTTCTCCACATCAAAGGGTTCTTTTTAGAGGTTCTTTTATTTTTACGAAGAGTTGATTTTCCTTCCAAATTAAAACCTCTTGGAAAGAAAGTGTGTAAAGTTCTCATCCAAAACAATTCACGAGGACGAGCAGCCTTGTAAAAGACCTTGGCATTATTAAAATGGCCCTCTATATGCTCAATGGGAAAGCAACGAAAAGATTCGAAACCAGACTTTGCCATTGCTGCATATAAGGGTTTTGAATTCTCAATTAAGAACACACACACACACAAAAGAAGGGGGGGTTATATGATATGCTTCTTAGATATTAGTTACATACACTACTATGAAGACAAAAGTACATGAGACTGGGAGAAAACCAAACCTATGATTGGAATCCATTGCTCCAAATTTCTCAAGAAACTCCTTAGCTACACTTGTACTAACATGGAATAGCTGCATAGATGAAGCAAGCCAATCAAAACGAAAATAAGTATTTTCCCTCTTGAAGTTAAAACTTAACTTACCACATGATGAAATGTTGAAACTCTTATCCCAACAAAAGTTGATAGCAAATAGTTTAGCATGTATCTAGATGAATCCATGAGCATGCCCAAACCCACCCTCTAAAAACACAACATCGTGCACTTTCAATCTGATGATAGTCACTCCATCACGCATAGCAGGGACTAGCTACTATGACAGCCCCACAGATGTCAACATACTTGAGCGTCCATTTATACAAAGTCTTTGTACTAAGTTTCTGTCCGCCCTCCGGAGGTGAAGGGTAGACTCAGCCATGACGAAGGCTAGCACTAAATAGATTAGCATGCCCCATGTAAGAAAAGGCACACTTAAGATACTCCATTCTACAACCACAAATGGGAAATATATCTAAACAAGATGACATCATCATACACAAGAGAAAAAGAAACCTTTATTGACAACAGCAAGAAACCAATACATTCTCTCACACCAAAAACTATTGCAAATATCGGTGCATCACCCAAAGCCTATGATCAACCCATGAGATAATAATATGATAACGCGTTCCCAAATGCTAGTACAACCATTCTACAAGAAGAAGAGATGCAGCACAAGATATAAGGTGGAAGAGCAAGCAATAATGACATTCAGTCAAATTTATGAAAGCTATCAGGTCAACTCCTCGTTTGTGAGCCCCCAAATGAGAAGAGCATGGGAAAGTGACACCTGTAGAGGAGTAATAGGCAAGAAGAGGGAGAGAAAGGCTGCCACGTGGGCAGCACACGAAAGTTCCGTCTTATTTAATAGAGAACCCAAATGTAAAGGACAATGAGGGGAGGTCCCTGGCCATCAGTCGACCAATAAACTATCCATCAGATTTACTGAACCTGTGTATGTTGTCTGTCAGACCAACTCCACCGATTTGGCTAAGGATAGACAAGAAGAGCTCATTTGACTGTGGCCCTGGATCTAGTGAGGGCTGGCATCATCAAGGGAAAACCAATGATGGATCGTTGTTGATGCTCAACATGATCAGTCTATCAAGGTGCCTCTCTCCTCCTCTATAGTCTCCAAGAGGAAGCTCGCCGTTTAACAAGTGCTACTGTCCCTACAGAGGTTTGTCTCCCTACATAATTAGTAGAGAGGAGTTTTTGCAATCCTCATGTGAGTATGCACCCGAGGTTGAGTCTGCCGAGTGTGGACTCTAGGTCTCTACTATGTCTCGTCCCTTGCTGCCTTGGCAAGGGTCAATAGAGAAAAAGTTTGTGATCATCCTTTGACTAGGCTCTAATGGTCCCACTTATGCTCTCCTCTGCGCTCGCATGAGCCGATCTCTATGTCTTTTGGGCCTCGAGAAGGGCAATGGCCACACGTCATTGATCACAATGTGCCAAGAACTACCTTAGTGGGCCAAACCATAGTCACCAAAAATGTTTCGAAACGTAGAAAAGTGAAACGTTTCAAAAAAAATGCAAAAGTTTTGAAACACCTAATTGTCCTCTCTCGTGCCTAAATGTCTAAAATATGTTCCACATATATATCGCATGTTCAAATGATGCTTACCATGTAGAATTTCAAGTAATACTACCCTTGGCCACGTTTCTTTGGGATAGAAACGTTTCCAAATGTTTCTTTCCCAAAGAAACGTGTTTTGTTAATACTATGGGCCAAACACTCTCCTAAATAGATAGTGATGTTGTCCACAGATCTCATAGTACACAAGGAAATACTCCTCTATCTCGGTCTATTGCATATTACATTTAGTGCAAATCCATCTTTCAAATAGAATGCCCTCTGTTCTTCAATCTCAATCTGTAACCTATGAGAAGATCCCCAAAACTATCCAATCGAGATGTGAGACCAGCAAGGAGGGAGAGGAAGAAAGACAAGGGGGGAGAAGACATAGAGTTAATGAAGGTTGGGCGTGAGCCCCATACGACTGAGCTCCACACCTCCCTACACAACAATACGCAAGGCCATCACTACTCCTCGTAGCTTCCACACTCCCATCTCCGAGAAGTTTCAAGCACTCACCAAATGAACATCACCCCACAGAGAGAGCCTTACCACATGGATGGGGGTATACCAAGTGGAGTGGTCTAGGATCATCTTGGACCACTTATCTAAGAATAGCCACTTTTTTCTTCCATCCTTCACCGTGGCCTCTAGTTAGAAGGGATCCTCCTCCTCATCCCCCCTTCTTGCCACACGCCACCTCCATCCTTTGTCCTGTGTGCTTCTTCCTCCTCTCTCCTACGTGCTGCCTCTAGCCTTGGGCTATTACTCGCCTCCTTTTCTCCTCCATTTGTTACCTTAACCTCCTCTCCCCCATTTTTATCTTCTATTTAGACTGCTGCACTATCAAGGCCCTATGTAATCTCTCTATTTTTTTTTCGAAAAAACAGTGCTGATTATATTACTTCGAAAAAACAAGATACATAAAAGTCAGTTTTGCAGCTGACGGGGCTGCGTTCACAAATCGGACGCAGTCCTAAGTGGAAACAAAAAGCTCTCTCTCACGGAGGGATCAGGCGGGTGTGGATAAACAGCCAGAGAGGCGGTGAGTAGCGCCACTGAAGGCCCTGAGAAGTATGCTCGAAGAAGAGGCCCTGCGTATCCCAATCTCGTAGGAAGCGTCTCCGCTTCTCCCGGCCAGCCCGGGAATCCCCCTGGATCTGGTCCCACTGGCCTCCGAGCGTGTGGATAATCTCGCTCCAGATGTCGGCCATGACCTGGGCAGTCGAAAGAGAGGTACCACCGAGGATCTGCGCGCAGCGCGAAGTCCAAATGTGCCATCCGACGATGCTGCTAATAATCTCCCAGATTGGCTGCCTCACCTGAGATCTTGTGTCCGCCTCTGCCAAGTGCTGCGGAATGCCCTCAAGCGGCCCCCAAGTCCCCTGTGTGATAAGGAACATAGGGTCCTGCGGGCCTGCCTCGAACAACTGATGATAGCCAGGTGTGGTGCTGCACCAGCAGAACGCGCCCCAGGTCATCAAACCTAACTCTGGAGCTGCGCGAGTAAGGATCCTGAAGGCCCACCTCCACACGTCCTGGGTGCGAGTGCAGCTCCACATGCAGTGCTTTGGTGACTCCTCGTCCTCATGACAAATCTGACAGAGTCCATCGTGACCAATCTGCCGCAACCAGCTCCCCATTGAAAGACCCTTGAGGGCGAGTAGCCAAAGGAAGTAGGAAATCTTCCGCGGCCGCCAGCTCTCCCACAAGGCCTTCCAGAAGGTCTACAAAAATAGCCTGAAAATACTCTGAGAATACCAACTGGGCCGCTGGATGGGCATCGGCTCTGCATCCTCCCGAGAACTCTCCTGTCCAGTTTCGTGCTGTAAGCGAAGAAAGGGATCGGCCCCTGGCCTGCCACAACCTCTGGCCATCTCCACTCACCTGGGTCCCAATCAAGATCTGACAGGGCCCGCCCCTCCCAAAGCCAAAGGCGCCATAGCTGCAGCTGATCCTGCTCTATACTAGGATCGATCCGCCAAACCTTCCCCACGAGGCCTATGACACGAACCCTCTGTCACAAGAGAAGGGGATCGATGAGCACACCCTCTCTCCTGAGTCAGCCATCCCCCAAAACCGCGAAGGATACAGAGGTGTCGTCCAGCCTGCCTGCAACCACCAGTGGGATGCCACGAGGGGTGAACTGTCCAAGCCAACGGGCATCACCATGCATGAGGATCTGAATCTCGGGTGGAACCAATCAACCGGCAGGAATCGCGTCATCTATCTCTGTGCATCTCATCTGAGCTCCACGGACACCTCCGACTGCGGCTGCTAGAGCAGCGGTCTCCAAGTGTCTGTAAGTGTCCCTCCAAACTCGAAGGGATCGGGCAGGCCCCCGCATCCAGCCATCCCACGAGATATGTGACCTCTCCCCCAGCTGAAGGCCCAAGGCATCTCTGACCTAATCGTTCCAGATGAGCGGCTGGCGGTCGATCTCCTCCTGACTGCTAGGAGGCGACTGGAGGAGACTGAGACGGAGTCGTCTCCAAACCGTGAGAAGGCTACGAATGAGCGGGGAGCGGGGACGAGTAAGCGGTACAGAGGTGAAGATCCACCGGAGGGACGGTAGCCACTCTCCGCCTCAGCGCGGGACGCAAGAACTGATCCCTTGCTGAAGTAACATCTTTCACGTTTGCTCCCCCGAAGTCAAACCGCGGATAACTAACTTGCCCAGCAGAGCCTGACTCTGAAGCTCCGGATCAATGACCCCCAAGCCACCCTCAGCCTGCGGAAGAATGACTGTCTGCCAGGCTACCCTGGCTCTGATATCTCTGAGACCATCCCCCCCAGGGTATACTGGCAAAGAATAGAAACTTTACCTAAATGTTTCCTGATAGGGAGTTAGGGGTTAAGGCACCTACTGGCTAAAACAGGTATGATACCTCTAGAAAGCACTGTGTCAATTCATGGCTTACCTCAACAAAGTTGAAAAGATGGACCCCAGTAGGATACAGCACAAGGCAATGGAAGCTACGCAAATCATTGGTTGGCACAAAGAGGGATGAAGTGGATGAAATCATGGGGTATACAGGCCGCTGATATACTAGAAGATGAGGGAGAGATTGTGATGCAAAAAATCACAGAAAATGCTATGGCAAAACCCGGGAACAAAAAAGCAATTCTATAAACAGGAAATTAATTTAATGGACAGCTATGGAATGCATAAATACCTCAGGGAAGACATATCAACATTTAAATACACATCCTTTTTACACATTTTCATACATGCATATTCTCATACATACATGCCGTAGGGTTTTCTTGGCATCAGTCTTCCAATTTGATTTCTTCTAAATATGATTATAGGTTAATTTCTCATCCATACTCGGTTACTGTGTAACCATGGATCTGTTCATATGGTTTTCTATAGCTTTCTTACCTTGGCTTCTTTGGTTGCATTTTTCTTCAACTGGATAAAAAAGATCCATTCCACGTTTTAAAAATGTAAAAAAAAGAGTGCTAAGAAATAAAAGTGAACTCAATGTTCTTATGGGAGGGTCTCTAAGACAATGGAAATTGAAAGACAATCCCATGCCTATACAGAGTAAAATAAACATGCTGGCTGATCAGAAGCTGACTAGCTTATATAAAAACCAGGCCCGAATTGTTGCAGACAGGCCGGAATGATGCGATCCTGCGACAGACACGCATGAGGGGCTATACTGCAGCTAATCCACTCCAAAGTGTCAAGATGGCTGTGTGGCAATCTGTAGGTGAACGGTTGATTATGCTTTAGGGCTGTACAGCTGTCTGTACTGTCCATACAAATGCATGCCTGCTGCTTCTGTGCTTCATGTCTGAGCTGCTGCGAATGACTTGCACACGGCTGATTAATTGGATCCACCCAGAATTGAGGGAGTTGAAATCCAGAATAGGGTCCACAACTCTCGCCAAACTTCTACAAATGGTAATAACCAGGTGTACTCTCTCTTGGGCTGGTGACAAAGGTAGCACTATGAGGCTAAGAAGAAAGTAGTTTAGATCTCTTCATACCAGCTACAACTGCCTATGACAACAAGAGAATGTCATTTTTCTCTCCCAAATAAGCAAAAGAAACTTAGAAGATAGCAAATAGGGCAACGTACCTCACTTGCAACAAAGATGCTAGCTACAAACAAATACTTTGCTGAGCTGGAATTGAAGACAATAGGCTCATGCATACAAATCAATTGCATCTCTAATGAGGGCCCTCAATGTAAAATGTTTCCTTTACTACATCTAAGCCACAAATCTGGCTGAAAGTACAATCAATCAGATATCACCGGAACCCCCTTTTAGAGGAGTCATCAAAATCCTATGAGGCTGAAGAGTAGATGCTTGGGTGCTCCCCCTTTGCTTGCTGAAGATTGCAAGTCTGATGTGGAGAACAATGGAAGAAACACCCTTTTATTTAGCTGCTGATGGGGTTGCTAATGGATGGAGCACTAAAGAGGTGCCCTCTCCTAAGGGCCAACTTACAAGTTACCCCGTCATGGAGGCCTCCCTTGGAAAACCTTTCAAGGGCTATGTGCCATACTACCTCACGACTCCCTGCTTGGTTGAGAATGTTCAGCTTGCAAGAACTCCTGTCTCGGAACATGAAGAGGCCTTCCCAAAAAAGCTGCAAGAGTTGGAAGATGTTGAAGAAGAGGCACAGGCAGCGCTTTGAGAGTAATCCAAACCGGACAGTGAGTCAGAAGGGTTGCAGAAGGATCGAAAAGCGGGTCCCAGGGCATAACATAAACAAAAAAACCAGCTCCACGAACACCAGCATCACTGACAAGGTGCTCTACCACCTCAGTCGAAGAGCAGTGGGCATAGTAAAATCCTTTGCCGAGAAAAACAAAGGAAGAAATACAATCCCGACCCACTGCAACATCAGCCCATTGACGGAGCTGAGCTGAAGATAAAACCCTGCCCATGAAATAGAGGCAGACTCCAAATTGCTGAGCCTGTCGAAGACCACAGACCAAAAGGGCAAAGTCCAAGGAACAAACAAGCGGGAAACTCGATGAAGGAACTTCTGTGACAGAGGCAGAGCACAATTGGCGAAGAAGATCCAGCTGGAGTGAAGAAGAAGGGCCATCAGAAACATCCAGCTTTGCCGATTTGATGAAGGGGGGGGCAAACAAACCACCATGCTTCCCCCGAAGAAAAACACGGGTGGGAGGAGCAGTGGCAGAAGGAGGCGTCGAGGCGGAGAAAACGAAAGAGGAAAGAGGCTGCAAAGTGGACAGTACAGGCTGTACGGTCTTCCGTACATGCTGTACGGACGACCGTACAGCCTGTACGGAAGGCCGTACAGCAAGCTCGAAGGTCTGTACGGGGAGGTCCACAGGGCACGGAAGCTGCACGGAAATCTGTACAGGGGTCTGTACGGGCACGAGTACGGAGGGCCGTACAGCTGACGGCAGCTGTATGGAGGACAAGGCAGGCTGCAGGGACGTGAAGGGGGACGGTACGGACGGAAACACGCAGGAGGACAAGGCTGGCAGGGCGGAGGAGGTCTCCATCACGTGCTCACACACACACGCGCGCGCGCACGCACGCACGCATGCAGATGAGCGTCCATTTATACGAAGGTATTTATACTGAGTTTCTATCAACGCTCTAAGGGTGAAAGGTGACTCAGCCATGACAAAGGCTAACACTTAATGAGAAGGCTGTTGGAAAGGTCACCTCCCCATCTGTAAGCCCCCATATGAGGAGAGCATGGGGGAGGGAG
Source organism: Dipteris shenzhenensis (assembly GCF_047967505.1). Lineage (NCBI taxonomy): Eukaryota > Viridiplantae > Streptophyta > Polypodiopsida > Gleicheniales > Dipteridaceae > Dipteris > Dipteris shenzhenensis. The sequence continues at coordinate 29,770,360 of NC_141603.1, read as the reverse complement.
ACCTAGGGCAGTACCCAACAGGAAATGAGAGAAAGGGGCTGCCACATAGACAGCATCATGGCTGGCATGAGGGCAGCACATCTAGAACTGTTAAGGGCAGGACAGAGGGCCAGGAAAGTATGGAGCAGAAGCAAGACAGTCTGGGACAGATTGCGGAGGATCTAGGACATGGAGGCGCACTGTTTGCAGAGGCGCAGACATGGCAGGGAGTGCAGGCTCAGATCTGCAGCAAGGAATGTGACTGTCAGTGGGCAGGTGGCAGGCCTTTTATAGGCTGCATATTTGCCTTGAATGGAGGGCCAAAAGCCCTGGAAGTTTGGGCCATAAAAGGCCTGACTTGTGAGCCCTTTAAGGGCGGTTTTTACAGACTGAGTCGGTTTTTTGGTACAGGCCTTGGGGCCTATATAAAGAGGCCATTTAGCCTCATTTCCACATCATCTGGAGCAGCCAGTCCATCAGCAGAAAGAGCAGCAGCAGGGCTATCTTTGGGCCTACAGTCAGGAGGAGAAAGTAGTACCTTGTGCTGCAGACTTAGCCTGCAGGAAGCTGCCCACCTAGACTGGTTTCCAGACAGCAAGGTGGAGAAGATCATTCTAGACGGAAAGTCTACTCACGCTCGAGGTGGAGCACGCGGACTCTAGTCTAGAGATAGCCAGCAGATAGGAGGAGGACTTTTGTGGTAAGATCAGAGGACCACACCATTGGTGGGACTCTGGATCCAAAGATGTCGACAGCCTCTTCAGCCCCTGCTATCCCTTCCTCCTCCTCCAGTTTTCTCTCTTTCACTATCCCTAACTTTGGAGAGTCTGGGAACCTGGACGGGACTAATTACCCGATCTGGAAAGTGAAGATCCGGAGTCATTTAGTGGCTCGGAAGTTGTGGAAGTTGACCACGGGAGAGGAGTCGAACCGGCAGACATGGTGGACAGTAAAGGGAAGGTACTCATGGCAGTAGACAGAGAGGAGCTTGAAGCTTGGGAAGAAAGAGATGCCCATGCCCTGGCAATAATCATAGGGACTACGGCGGACTCTGTTCTTCCGCATATCCAGCTAGCCGAGATGTCAGTAGAGGCGTGGGCCACCCTGAAGGATCTCTACGAGACAGATAATACCTCCCAGATCGTGCTTCTTCAGCATCAACTCTACAATCTTGATATGGAAGAAGGCGATACGGTACATAGCCATTTGACGAAGGCCAAGGTGGTGCGGGATCAGTTAGCAGCAATTGGTCAGAAGACGGACTCATGCCATCTGGCCTTGATGGTACTGAGGAGATTGCCTCGGAGTTTCAAGAGCTTTGTTACAGCTGTGACAGCAGGACAGAGGACCAAACCTCTGACATTTGAGGAGTTGTGTCCCTTACTGCTACAGGAGGCAGCTCGGGAGAAGCTCTACAACGGGGACAAAGATGACAAGGCGATGCTGGTGAAGGATTCCACAAGTAAGGGAAAGGGCAAGCCTAACAATGGCAAGTCCAATAAAGATGACTCTGATGACGAGGGGACTTCGAAGAGGAAGCACAAGAAGAAGTGTTTCTATTGTGATACGCCCGGACATTTTGCAAAGGACTGCAGAAAGAAAAAGGCGGATCTGAAAAACAAACAGGAGTCTGACCCAGATTCAGAGGGAAAGGCCAAAGCTAATGTGGTAATCGAAGAATTGTTCCTGGTGACATCACCGAGTGTTACCGAGGTCAGGTATGTTGATCCCGAAATCACAGTAAGGATGTTTGACATAGAGATGTGGGTCGACGAGGAGTCAGATCCCTTTGTGAAGGTGAAGGACAGTATGGAGCGCTTGGTACCTTCCAGGTGTGTAGCTGTTGACACTGACACAAGGGTGGACTCCATGGAAAGCCCTGGGGTCTCATGGTCAGATGGATGCTGGACTTCAGAAGGGGACAGTACAGGATTACACAGGATCTTGGCAGGTGCCTCATTGAGGTACAGGGTTTGCTTTCAGAGCGAACATTCAGGCAGTACAACAGTCTGGTATGTATTTGATATTCTGCATTTGAGCCTTTATAGCATGTCGTGGAGAGATTCTGCTCTTCATTTGTCTCAGGTGATAAGAGATTGGAAGGAATTGGCCTTCTTCGAAGGCAGAAGGGGAAGTATTGGTGCCTCTTCAAATCTCGGACGCAAATTGCTAGAAGGTGGTGGACAAAGAGTACTGGAGCCAGAAGAGTACCTGCTTGAGAACTCAGCGAGAGTTCATGGTCCAGATTATCTGGAAATATTCATTGGTTGCAGACCTTGCCAAAGGAAGGACGGGTTGAAACAGACCCTCAGAGCATGGTGCCTAGAAGACTCCAGGTTGTTCACTCATTATGAGGGGGACGACTGGAAGATCGTGACGGCTGTGTTGCTCAAGTTCAGAGGCGGGAATGTGACTGAAGGAGGTGGTACCAGGAGGTGCTACCTGAGATGGACCTGTATACCAAGATGGTGTGCGGAAGCGGAACCGGACCTGGTGGAGCAGGAGCCACTGGATGCAAAGCCAGGAAAAGATTTCGACACCGTAAGGTTCCAGAGGACTACGACCAGGGAGTTACTGGAGCATCTTCATCGACGTGTTGGCATTGGGCTGAGATGTGTCGGTGAGAGGGGGTGTTGGAAAGGTCACCTCCCCATCTGTAAGCCCCCATATGAGGAGAGCATGGGGGAGGGAGACCTAGGGCAGTACCCAACAGGAAATGAGAGAAAGGGGCTGCCACATAGACAGCATCATGGCTGGCATGAGGGCAGCACATCTAGAACTGTTAAGGGCAGGACAGAGGGCCAGGAAAGTATGGAGCAGAAGCAAGACAGTCTGGGACAGATTGCGGAGGATGGACATGGAGGCGCACTGTTTGCAGAGGCACAGACATGGCAGGGAGTGCAGGCTCAGATCTGCAGCAAGGAATGTGACTGTCAGTGGGCAGGTGGCAGGCCTTTTATAGGCTGCATATTTGCCTTGAATGGAGGGCCAAAAGCCCTGGAAGTTTGGGCCATAAAAGGCCTGACTTGTGAGCCCTTTAAGGGCAGTTTTTACAGACTGAGTCGGTTTTTTGGTACAGGCCTTGGGGCCTATATAAAGAGGCCATTTAGCCTCATTTCCACATCATCTGGAGCAGCCAGTCCATCAGCAGAAGGAGCAGCAGCAGGGCTATCTTTGGGCCTACAGTCAGGAGGAGACTGTAGTACCTTGTGCTGCAGACTTAGCTTGCAGGAAGCTGCCCACCTAGACTGGTTTCCAGACAGCAAGGTGGAGAAGATCATTCTAGACGGAAAATCTACTCACGCTCGAGGTGGAGCACGCGGACTCTAGTCTAGAGATAGCCAGCAGATAGGAGGAGGACTTTTGTGGTAAGATCAGAGGACCACACCATTGGTGGGACTCTGGATCTGTCTCTTTTGTATTGTGTCCATAGTTGTGGATGGAAATATATTATTTGGTGGTTTCTCTATCTGGTTTGGTTCATTGTCTATTGATGAGTCTGCACACCTATTGAATGCACATAAGTAAAGAAGTCTGTGATTCCACACCCACACCGCACACTATGTGAGCTCCTGGGCATTACTATAAGTCTTCCGCTACGTGTACCCTCTGTTGGGTATTTTTCTAACAAAGGCTAAGTGAAGAAAAAATCTTTAAACCGATAGGGAATAGGACAATGCACCACACTTGCAACAAAGGTGAGCTGTAATGGAAAGAAGAGAGGCACAGAGATAGTAAGAGCATGCAAACACATTGACTATGTCCCTGACAATGGCCCTCTCTGTAAAATATTTGCTTTACTACAGCTGAGCCAGAAAGTTGGCCAAAAGTACAATCCATCAGACCTCACTGAAACCCCTAAATACAAGGGTGGTTGCTTCTCACTTTGTATACAATGATGGAAATCAGTGAAGGGAGTTCCTTTTTATATAGGTGCTAAAGGGATTGCTAATGGGTGGAGCACTAAAGAGGTGCCCTCTTGAGACGGCCAACAGATAAACTAATCGCATGGAGACGTCCCGATTTGGCAAGCTTGGCGAACCTTTCAAGGCATACCTACCTCACAATCCAGTGCTTGCTTGAGAATGGTAATGCATCCATGCACAGGCACCCTCCCGAAAAGTTGAAAGAAAACATTGGCGATTTTTTCTATCACTATAGCAACCATCAACACTAAACGTCCAATAAAGCAATCACATGTAAATCAATTAGTCAAACAAATTCAATTTCTCTACAACTAGGAGGCATGAAGCAACATGCAAATATTAAAAGAACATAGAAGGAGTCAATCTTCCACATATGTTTTCGCATCCTTAAAAATTTCTCGAGCTCAATGAAAGATAAATTAAGTATCTCCTCCATGGTCCATATCCATAAGATGGAACCCACTTTCTCTAGAAACTGTGTTGTTTGAAAAGATATGAATATGTGAGGTGAAAAGGGAAATCCAAAACGAATCTTAGCAATGTACCTTTTCCATCGTGGCCATTTCCACCATGTATGATGATGGCGGGCTCTGTATCAAATACATCACGATGCGAAATATGAATCCTCCCTTTACACCAAAACACACTCCTCCATATACGAGTCTTTTACATCACACTCGAACCATAAAAATGTACTAAGGTTGAGATCTAGGCCAAACATGACGATTATTAAGAAGTCAATCGAGTCACTAACTTACAAGCTTGAGCTCACTAGCTCTCATGGAAAGCAGCAAATCTCCATAAGAGTGATTGGTTTCAGCTACATTCATTGTCTTTGCCATAGCATGCTTTACCTATGCTCCACAACCACACGTCGGAAAGAACACTTAAATGCAATTTTTAATCCTCCTCAAGATATTAATCTCTTGAACAAAAATTTAACAAACACAAACCACCACCAACCTTCTTTGCAAAGATAGATGGATGATTCTTCTCCCTTGGTGATGGGAATACTACAGGCAGATATTCAACCTGCAAATGCACAGATCATTAGAGCATCACACTCAGCTTACAATTGCACAATCCCAATCTTTCATAAAATACTCTATTGAATTGATTCCAATTACTCTTGAAGACCATATCAGTAGTAGAAAGTTAAGACTTCTCAAACATGGTGTCAGGTGACCTCGCTACCAGGAGAGCATGAAGCAACCTGACGTAGCAGCATAAAACATTGTATCCAAAGACTGAGTAATCATACATAGCGTTCTTTTCCCCTTATAATTAAGGGATTTAATGATTTGCAAGCATAAGGTGGTGGTTTGGAGTGTTTTTTTTTTTTTTTTTTGGGGGGGGGGGGGGGGAGGTTGCACAAAAACAAACTGAGCAAAAGCAGCCACATGCTTAGTGTAAGTTTCAGGCATGGTTTTCCCTTCTGCCAATTGAAGGTGACCCCCTCTCATGACTGAAATAGACAAACACTAGCATATATTGACCTGGGAAAATGATAAATGCCAATTGGTTGCAACCACAAGGACATTCCTAAGGACTTACTCATAGTATAACATATATATTTATTGAAAAGCCTTGCAGAGCAATGGTACAAAGTTCGAGATTTGTTGTGCATTGACTTCTGATCCTAACCAACTGTTCAGGTGAGATCTCAAGTTTACCTGGACTCTACCTCAATCTAGAGAGTTCCTGAGTATAGAAGATCTATTCAAAAACTCACTAACAACAGGTCCCCACATATCGTGAAATATCACAAAAACATGGCAAGAGGAAGAATAATCATGAGAAGGGCACAAATAGATTACTCAATTACCTCCATAAAATTGTGAAACTGTGTCAGCATCCGGAATATAAGCTTCAATATAGAGACCTTACCCCTGCAAAAACATTGCTGAAAAATGTTTTAAATGGGTCATAAAAGATATAAAATACTTTACAATGAAAGCATGAAAGTCATTTTCCTTACCAAGAATTATCAAAGTGCACAAATGGGTATCGGAGTACAATGGGCTGTACAGGAAGTCCTGGCATAAAAGCCCCTAGTTGAAAAAATATGAGTGTCTTCCCATTTGTTGTCGTACCTTCTGGGAAGAGCATCACACGAGGAAAATCGTTGCACAGGGCTCTATCCTGCAAACATATGCTTGAACAGGCACTTGTATTAGCAGCCACATACAGAAACCACCACTATGGATGCAAGTATATCAAAACTAAGCACGTCTCAACCTTCTCACATTCCCTTCCCAGAACTTATATGTGCACACTGAATATGGAGGCAGGACTCAAAAGACCAACACAAGTCACATCATGTAAACATGAGAGTCCAACCACAAAGCTCAAACATGCAATTCATCATGCACAGCATAGCAGCTACATATTATCAGCACTCACAATCATTGTTGCACAGGAATGCGTTCCCATCACCTGGGAACGAGAGATCGGGAATGTAGGTAACGTTACCCCTGCCATCATGGCCTGCCTCTCTGAGACCAAACAGGGACATCCAGAAAAAGAACAGACTGATAAAAATTACTGACACTTGGCATGGTGCAAGAAACAACAGTTCCTTGTGCACCACAAACAAGAACTCCTAGGCCTACTGTATAGCAGTAATTCCAAAGAATTTTGGACAAAACTTCTCAAAAGGAGCTCACAATGTCCTATCCAAGTTCCTACTGTTTGGAAGGCCAATGCTTGGCCAGAAGCACCAAGATCACGGGCTTCTTCACACGAAAGCTCACTTAGTAACCTGGGTTGAGGACGCAAGCATGAGCCCGACCTTCCTCCAAATACATCAGACCTACATGAGGACAGGGCAGATATAGGACCAGCAAGCAAATGCCTTTGCTCAAGGCCTCACAATGTCATGAACGTACGGAACTACTTGATCATATGATTGGTCACTTGATGGCCAAAGTATGTGGGCCACTACTTGCGCATACAGTCAGGCAGGCTTCAGATGGGATCGGTTCATATTGGATCACATTTTCACCCTCAAAGCTCTCCTATTTTGAAAGGCCTTTGACTCTATACCATGGGCTCATCTCGTCTCGTAACTCCAAACCCTATATATCCCACATGGTGTTATATCGGAAATTATGGTCACGGGAAAAGTAAAAATCCACAAAAATTTCCGAGGGTATGGCCAGCAGCATTGGTATGAAACAGGGGTGCCCATCTTTTTTGGGCCCTACGTTGATGAGCTGGGCCTCTTTTGTGGACAGTTTGGGGGGATAGCATTGGAACAAAAGCTCGTCCCCACTTTGCTTACACTAATAATAAAGGTCAACCTGGTGAAACTAAGGTTATAATCTTCAATAACCATGAAGCAGAACTTCAACAAGACTCATTCACCCTTGCAAGGGAGGCGGTTGAGATAATGAGGTCCTACGTGTACTTGGAACGCATTTTCACAAGCCCCAAGTTTGCCATGAAACTCGCAACACAATTACACTTAGCTAGAAGACATGCATCATTAGCAAGGTTGCAACAACACTACTTCCAGGCACACTACCAACACCTTCATGCAAAGTCCTTTCAGCTATCTCTAGTCCAACCAACAACCCTTAGCATTCTGGGTGGTAGACCTCAAAGAGCATGATTGAGCAGGCTTCGAGAGGCTACACGTCATGATGCTCTCCAGCATGATCTAGCAACAGAGTGCACCCCACATAAGATCAAACCTACAAAGTTAGAAGCAATACCTCTCTGCATTGATGATCACATATCCCAACTGAGTGTTAGAAAAGTCACTGCCCCACCTGTGAGCCCCCGTTTAGAGGGGACAAGGGGGCAGGGGACTGTAGGGGGGTAGGGGACAGAGTACCTACCAGGCTGGAAACCCGCGCAGCAAAGGAGAGGGGCGCAACCCTCCTACGCAGCATATGGAGCTGGAAATGGCGGCGCCTAGGGTCTGCATCAGCAACCCATGTGCTGAGCACATGGGCCCTTTTATTAGGCTGGCCCAAGCCAGCCAACCGGTCAGTGGAGGCCAGCCTACAGGTCGGTGCTGCAAGCAGGGTGCCGACCCCCTGCTGGTCGGTTTTTCCAGTCCCAAGCAGGGCCTATATAAAGCCCCCTCTCCCCCCCTCATTTCTCATCACCTGCACTTACAGCCTTGCACACAGGCAAGCGCGCAGAGGGAGAGAAGTGGCTCAGCATTTGACAGCATCCTTTGGCTTTTGTACCTGCTCACCCGTTGAGCTTTTGCCTGCCCACGATTGTGGAAGAATATATATCTGAGTTTTGACTATCTCTTTCTCCATCTCTCTGAGTGTTGTATGAGGTAGATCGGGAGTGAGGTGTGAGTGATTCTATCCTCTATTTCCAACACTGAGCTATACAATATCACGCAACAAACATGGAAACATAGGCTACTATGGAGACCTCTTTCATCACACCATTCATCACATGAGCCACCAAATGGTTCCATTCGTATGGCAAGTCTGTGGATCATCTAACCCCATACCAGTACTCTCTGGACAGTCTCTTCTTGCACCTGACACAACATGAGATTCATTTGGTCATCAGCCATGACCTATGGCAGGTCTACATTCATCGGACCTGGATATCACCATCCAACCACATGCCACTATGATGGCCTTCAAGACCTCATCCCAATGGTTTCAGAACAAGACAGGGCGGAAGCTTGCAACCACACACATCACAAAATATTAGGCTATACACTTTCTGCGCTATACATGAAGTGGAAACAAAGGAGCAAGTACTGGTGAGGTGCCTAAGATGCTACGAGATTGAAGGGTGATGTCAATGCTTGTTTACTCAATGTACAAGACTTAAGAGGCAACTCGTTGGCAATCATGATAAAAAATGCATTGCACTATTTGTAAATTCGGTCACCATAAACCAATCCAGATGTAATTGCAACTTTTTTTATGTGTACTTTGTCTCATAGCCCGTGAGGCCTTCCGCAAGGCATTCGACACTGTTCCTCGTGCCCGCCTTGTCAGACGCTTGCAGGAGTTAGGTTACGACTCGGAGGTTATATGGGCGGTAGTAGCTCTCTATGAGAGGGTGACGGGCCGGGTCAGGATTGGTACCAGCTGGACCACAGAGATCACGAGCACTATAGGGGTCAAACAAGGATGTCCCTTGTCACCGACTCTATTTGGCCTCTACATCGACGAGCTCGAGACCACCATCAGGACACTCGAAGGTGCAGGCTGCTCTCTTGCAAAGACTGTCATCCAGATTCTCTTATACGTAGACGATGTAGTACTACTATCCTCCTCTGCTACTGGTCTTCAGCGACACCTGGATGGACTTCAAATCTTTTGTGATACCCATGACTTGAAGGTCAACCTTGGGAAAACCAAGGTAATGATCTTCAACACCTCCCGACCCACTATGCACCGAGAGTAGTTCCTCTTTGCCGGCGACCCTGTTGAGATAGTCGACTCCTATACATACCTGGGCGTTGTATTCTCAGGCCCGATCTTCACGATGCGCCCGGCCATGTAGGCCAGGATCAGTCGAGGCTATGCCGCTCTTGCCAAATTGGAGCGACAGTGCTACCACTCTCACTTTCAGGACCCGCGGACCAAGTCTCTTCTTTTTTATTCCTTGGTCCGCCCAGCAAGTATGTACGGTAGCCCATGGTGGGGGGCCAACCTTCAGAGTGGGCACGCGACGAGCACCTACAGATACTGATGTTTGCTCGGATGATCCGCAGCAAACCATCGGTACCTCATCAGATCATCTTAGCAGAATTCGATGCCTCACCAATACAGCTTGATGCGGCCTTCCAGGCTATCACTTATCTACACAGGGTCAGGGACTTCAACTCCTCTTCCGACGGTCGCCTCCGCCTACCCTAGCTAGCCTTATCCGCTGATGGGGACCAGCAATTTTGGTATAGACCCCTTTCCAGTTGGTTCACCCGACTGGGCCTCGACATGGACCGGTTACCTCCTTTTCAGTATAGCCTCGATTCTCCACCATCCCCTTTCTCCCCCACTGACCAGGAGGTCAACCAGATCATCCGAGAGGACCTGCTCCAGCTTCACACCTGGAGGACTTGGTTTCTTCATCCCGAGCTTCCTGTGAAGCTCGATTGCTATCGTCGACACTGCCTCTAGATCTCACAGGAGGGTTTCATCACGCCCCAGGTTATACACAGATTCATCTACCGCATGCGCTTCGGATTTCACTCGGCCAGTTTAGGATTTTGTCACACCGATTACGGATCGAGAGCGGACGCGCAGAGGGTATCCCACGAGAGGGCCGCATCTGCCCACTTTGCGACCTGCAGGAGATCGAGTCGGAGGAGCACTTTGCTTTCAGATGCCCTATCTATTATGCCATCCGAGGCCGGTACCACTGCCTATTCTGAGACGGATTCGGCCCCCTCACACGCATGCTGCAGTTCTCGGACCAGCGGTGCCTAGCCGCTTTCTTACATGAGATGACCCGCCACCGAGATGCATCTCTTCGGGCACGACAGCATGCGCAGCCTACACAACGTGAGGACACTCAACGACCCACCACTGATTTCTTCCAGTTACAGGATACCTCTCCTCAGTCTAGCCGACGACGCGGACGTGAGCGAGAGCCAAAGCCACGACAGCTGCGCCAGCGGACAGACTCACATCCGGGTCCATGACATCCCTTCTATGCTCTCAGCCGCCCTACTGGGGTCACCGTCGCTCTCGTTCTTCAACATAGGGTCACCCGCCGCCCCCGACGATCGAGCTCGACTAGGCAACGTGACGTCAGAGGCCAATCATCCATCGCAGGGTTTTTTCGACCTCCCATTTGACGGCCCCTCTATGATTGGCCTCTGACGATCACCACAGGCATATATATATATATTTGTATCTCCCCCCTTCTCCTCTATTTTTTGTGCCATTTTTTGTATCATCTGGAGATAGATACACATTTTTTGTACCAGGACTAGACACACCGTCCTCCGGTTGGCCGGACCGTTTTGAGACCGCCACCGTTATGCTCATTGTACTAGTTATCTTTAGTCTCATAGACCTTCACGGTCTCCCAAAGACTTTAATAAAATTTCTTTCTTTCTCTCTCTCTCTCTCTCTCTCTCTCTCTCTCTCTCTCTCTCTCACACACACACACACACACATGTCCTCACCAACCTCCACAAGGTATGCCTAGCCTTGATTGAGAAATTTGACAATCTAGAAGCTACAAATGTAGCCCTCCTAACAGAGAAAGCACATGTAGATAAGACACTAGCTGAAGTGAAGAAACAAGGAGGGAAAATACAAGAGGAATGGAGAATGGAAAAGGCCAAAAGAGATGAATGGGAGAAAGAAAAAGCTGAATGGATATCTGAAAGAACCAAACTCCAAGACAAGGTACATGCTTTGGGGATTGAAGTGCAGGAAATGGAGGTGACTCCAAAGGGGACTTGCAATATATCTAGATGAATCCAGGAACATGCCCAAACGCATCCTCTAAATACACAACATGGTGCAATTTCAATCTCATGATAGTCACTCAAAGGTTGAAAACCATGAACTCATCACCAGAGCAAGGACTAGCTACTATGACATCCCCGCCGACGTCATCACCGCCCAACAGTGGGTGTAGACCATAGTATATACTATAAACATATGCTCACACATACGAATCCACACATACTTGAGCATCCATTTATACAAAGTCTTCATGCTGCACTCCGGAGGTGAAGGGCAGACTCAGCCATGATGAAGGCTGGCACTAAAGGAGATGACTAATCAAAAAGTAGTCCAAAATCTCTTCATTCAAGCTACCATTGCTTGTGAAGACTAAAACGATTTCATTTTAGTCTCTCCCAGACAAGCATCTAAATCTAGCTGACAGGTCACTACACCATTTAAGATAGAAAGAATTATTGCAATACCAGCAGGCCGCAACATGGACGAAAACTTCACACGGTGAAATTTGCAAGGCCATGGAAGAGTTAAAACAGAGAATATGAAGGATATTGCACTAAGAAGGGCACAACAGCCCCAAAGAAAGAGTTTATCTCTGAAGTTTTGAAGGGCACAACAAATCAGCTAAGAAGGGCACAACAGCCCCAAAGAAAGAGTTTATCTCTGAAGTTTTGGAGGAGGAAAGAAGGGTCCGCAAGGCACCAAATGTCTAGTTAAGGGGCCTTCCAATGGGAGACACTCCAATGGTGGATGCCAAGGTCTTGTGCACCACACGTGAAAAGGCCATGACTTGATTATATACAATGGTCTCAAGAGATGGCCTCCAGAGATGGCCAGAAGCTGCAGGACAGTGATGAGGTGGTGCAATTGTACAGCTACATGGCGGGACCCCTGGAGCAGGTAATGAGCAGCGTTTGGGGCTGACATATGCCCTGGATAGAGGCAGAACCAGCAGGGTACAGGAGGCCAGAAAGAAAGGGCTGAAGGAGGCAAGCCCTTGCCCTTATGTAGGGCCTAGTTGGGGCCAGCCAACCAGGTCAGCTGACAGACCTGCAAAGTTGGCCAGGGGGGGCTACTTGGGTTGGCTAAATCCCCCTCTCCTGGTCGGTCCATTTGGAGGGCCTTGTGCCCTATAAAAGGGAGGCCCCAAGGCCTCATAACATATCATCTGGAGCAACCCTCAGAGAGCAGACCAGGAGTAGGAAGACCAGCAGCAGTCGGGCCTATAACCAGGAGGTGAAACAAGCCGGAAGAAGACCTGCAGACTGAGCTAGAGTGGCAGCCCACCTAGGCTGAGGTTCCAGACAGCAAGGTGGAGAGATCCTTTAGACGGAGAGTCTACATACGCTCAGTGGAGCACGCAGTCTCAGAGATCTAGAGGTGCCAGGCATATAGTAGGAGAACCTTTTGATATTGTATCTTGTCGAGTTTGTGGACGGACGGAAATATAAAGTGGTGCTTCTACATTTGTCTCTGAGCAGTCTTATTGCTAGTCTGCACATCCACGTGAATGTTGTGAAGGACACACACTTGATCAAGCTTGATTCCATAGTGAAACACTTCCACGTGTAATTCCTGGGCTGTCTATCAGTCTTCCGCTGCGACATCAGAGAAGGCTATGGGGACAGCAAAGATCTAAAAAATCTCCTGGAGCAGCCAGCCAAAAAGCCAGGAAGCTACCTGAGAGATTTTAGAACATCGCAATAAGATTCTAGATCTAGCACACACGCTAGCCCAAGAAGTACTCGATACATGACAAGTTTGTAATGTTTTTTCTCACTGTATGTAAGGGATCACTATTAGTTAATGGTCATCGCCAGTCCCATAGATCCTGAAGGGTCTCCCACGGACCTTAATAAAATCAAGCCATCTCTCTCTCTCTCTCTCTCTCTCTCTCTCTCTCTGTGACATCCCTCATCAGCCTTCCCCAAACCTCCCATATCCACCAGGCCTTACTTGCTACTCACTCTTCACAGACATGACATCAAGAATGCCCCTCAAGCTACACAATGGCCAAGCCAAAGATCATGAGGAGCTTTGTACTAAGTACATTGCACATGGTATTAGTATGCTAGCCTCGGCATTGGCACAGCTGTTCAATGAAGCGGTTTGCACCGGTCTCCCCCATACCTAGACCCTTAGCACCATTATCCCAATCCACAAGGCACGGGAACCCATGAGTCCTAAAAACTACAGGACCATCATGATTGGACATGTTATGTCCAAGATTTATGCAGTAGCACTTGACACTCATGTTTCCCAAGAGGCACATTGTGAGGGATTTAAGCATTGCGGCAAGCAATCTTTCTAGCAGATCATTCTACACTGGACCACGTCTTTACGCTAAGAGCTGTCATTGAGGAGCCCCGAGCACATAAGAAGAGATTTTATTGTTCCTTTGTGGATTTTGCAAAGCCTTTGACACTGTACCACGAGTACTACTTGATCAAGGGTACAATCAGGACATCATTTGGGCAGTTCGCACACTATATGAGGGGGTATCGGGCAAAGCCATGACTTCAACAAGGTCGACAGAGGAGATCATGAGCACGATTTGGGTCAAATAAGGTTGTCTACTATCACTAACTTCGTTTGGCCTATACATCGGCGAGCTCAAGTCCTTCATCGCGACTCTCGGGGGTGCAAGCTCCCCCTTAGCTAGCTCCCTGATTCCGATTCTAGTCTACACAAGCGACATGGTCCTACTCTCCTTGGGTGAAGATCTCTAGCGGCATTTGGACATGCTCCAATCTTCCTGCAATACACATTTTGCAGGTCAACTTCAGTAAAACCAAGGTCATGACCTTCAACACATCCTAAGCAAGAACAATTTACCTTTGATGAGGCCCCAATAGAGATTATTGCATCCTATAAATACCGTGGGCTTCTCTTTTCAGGCCCGATTATCATGATGCGACCAACTATGCAACATATGTGACACTAGCCACACTCGAATGTCAGTGCTTCCCATATTTTCAAGATCCCAAAACCAAGTCTCTCGTCTTTGACACACTGTTCCGCCGAGTGGGGATGTGTGTTAGTCCCTTCGGGGGGACTGACTTATCGGAGACAAACTAGTCCCGCATAGAGAGACTTCAAGTTTTGCTTCTTGCTTGGATGATCCAAACCAAGCCATTGGTCTCGCATTAGACCATACTAGCAAAGTTTGGGGCTACCACTCTATAGCTTGATGCAGTTTTCCAGGTCGTTATTTATCTCTATAAGGTCACGGACTTCATTACCACAACATCCAAATGACATAGATTGCCATGGCTAGCCCTCACTTCATCTATGGCATTGGAGGCATAGGGGGATCACATGAGTTGGTATGCTCAAACATGCAGATAGTTTGCAAGCTTGGGACTGTAGATGGACAAATTGCCACCGTTTCGGTATATAACCTTGAGGCTCTATCCATTCAACTCGCATGTTAGGAGGTGAACCAGGTCATGGATCTCTTGAAGATCCACACATACAGGACTTGGTTAGAGCACCTATTGAGCGTTCAATTATACTCAACTACAGAGATCACGACTTATGGATCTTCGAGAAGGGGTTTACCAAGCGGCCGAGCTACTCCCCAAATTCATCTTCCACATGCATTGAGGATCGCTTCCGAGTATCTTCACACAGGCTCCAGGTTGAGATAAGACAGGCAGAGGGCATCCCACGTGGGAGACAACTCTGCACTTCATGTGACATGTAGGAGACTAAGATTGAGGGTTACATTGCATTTGGAAGCCCTGTATACTATGAGATCCGTGGACGACGTCATTGTCTTGTCAATAGTGGTTTTGGCACAATCAGAGAATTCCCGTCACATCCTAATTAGCACCATATGGCCACTTTCCTTCTTGAGGCCAAGAGACACAAAGACCAGCTTATACGAGCACATAGGAGAGCTCGATTGAGCCCAACCAATGTATGATCACGGAATTTTCCGACCCCAGCCAAAGCAAGGGACCAAATGCAGCAAAGAGCCAGAGTGCACAACTTGATAGACTTGACCCCAGGTGGACACAAATATCAGAACCGCAAAGATCGTCTCCCTTCAATATGGGGAGATAGACCGCTAGGGTGATGGTCGCACTTATCAGACAATGGGCTACAAAGGAGAAGGGACGGACCTCGATAGACCAAGCACCAGCAACGATCTATCATTTTCTTCCTCGACACAAGCCCTCACCAAATCCTAAGCCACTGTTAGACAAGCTCCTCGCCTTTCCTCAGTCGTCCAATGGAGTTGGTCCCACAGAAAGCATACATAGGTACAACCGCTCAGCTGGATAGCTGACCATTCGATAGGCAGCCAAGGACTTCCTCCTTTGCGATTATTGGATTTCTCTCGCAGCAACAGCGTCATGTTATCACTTTTTTCTTGTCACAGGCATCAGCCTTGGGTATACGTGCCCGTTTAGTAGTCCCACCCTTTGCTTTCATTGTATTTGGTTTTTACAATCTCATAGACCCTTTGCTCTTTCGTAGACAATAATAAACTCTCGCAGCAACAACGTCATGTATCACTTTTTTCTTGTCACAGACATCAGCCTTGAGTATACGTGCCCGTTTCGTAGTCCCACCCTTTGCTTTCATTGTATTTGGTTTTTTCAATCTCATAGACCCTTTGGTCTTTCATGGACGTTAATAATCTCTCTCTCTCTCTCTCTCTCCCTCCCTCTCACACACACACACACACACAATGGCAGAGCCCAACATTATGAAGGCCTTCAATAAAAGTTCCTAATCCGTGATTGAATGCACTTGCTCTAACCCACTCTCTCCCCCGCCTCCCCCCTCTTCCCCTAAACAATGGCAAAGCCAAGCATTAAGAATTCAAGCACCGTTGTTGGGATGCACTTGCTCTAATCCACCACATTCTTTAAAGAGGCTTTTTACAAAGGCATTCCCATTAGTGAACCATCAACTCACTATTCCAAAAAGACCCCATGGACGCAAGTAACTATTGGACCATCATGGTAGGCCACTTGATGGCCAAGATTAATGGATCTGCATTAGAGATACACGCCACTAAGACATGGACTCATGATGTCCCTACCTGTTGGAAAGGTCACCTCCCCATCTGTAAGCCCCCAAATGAGGAGAGCATGGGGGAAGGAGACCTAGGGCAAGGTATGCCCAGAGAAAGGGGACAGCCACTGTATGGATCAGTACGCTGACATGGACCTTGACAGAATGTCCTCGCGTTAATCTACTTTACAAGAGAGGAGCCCAAATTGAGTGGACATAGGATCTGGAATGCCGAGCCCATTCTCTAAAATGCAAACCTCTTATGGTTGGACACAGGAACTGCAAGCTCTCACCCATTTGAAACACCCTCATTGCAGCATCACAACACCAAGCACCTCATCACAACCAGAGTGGAGAAGACAGCAAATCTCCAGATGCAGCCTGCATGACTCTCAATGGGACCCCAGTACATCTCACATTTCATCTCTATAGAAGGTATATGCACTTTTCAGCTAACATACTGTACAGTTGATGTTATTGTATAGTATTGTATCGTCTTTCTCTCCCTATCTATACCCTCTTTCTCCCAATCTCATCACCTCCTTGATTTGTCAAAAACAGGCTACCATGGAGAGCTCTCTCATCAACCATGCAGCCCGCAGCCGACAGAGATGATGAGCAGTGTTGATACACATAGATCACCAAACAGTTTCACTCATATAGCATGTCGATTGATCATCTGCCCCGTAATAGTACACACTGGATGACTCTTTTTGCAACTGATATAGCAAGAGATCCATCAGGTCATCACTGCTCATCAGAGAGTACTTATGGCAAGTATAAATCCAGTAAACATGTCCACATCACAGCCACAAGGCACAAAAAATAGCTGACTTCATCACGCGCCTAAGCCTACATACATGCATGCACATATAAATGCAAACATATCCATGTGCCTACATACATGCATGCATATATAAATGCACACAACCACCAATCTCAAGTTAAAGAAAACGTGCATGATGTAAGAATAAGATAATTTCAAACTTAAGCTTCCAACATCTTGTGGTAATTCTGACTTCAAATCCCAGGTTATGTGAAAGGAACCCAAAGGAAGAGCATTCAACAAGCATTCCAAAATGTTGAAAAACAAGGAAGCGAGGACATTAAAACAGAACAAAAGTGAAGTAGCCCTGATAAGCAAAGAAAGCACAACTTTAAAAACCAATACATAAAATGGCTTCTTATTTTACCTTTATTTCTTTCAAAGCGTTTTTTTTGGAGTCAGGTGAAGCTCTATCCACATTGATGACCTGAAGCAGAAACAACAACAAACAAGAACAAACTCAAGCGATTCTGCAACACTTCCACAAAGATACATATGTAGAGCCCCAGCTCATTGAGCTTACAGATACTCGAGGAATGGCAGAATACAGGAAGCATGAGCTGTGTAGATGACTCCTTATCGATATTCTCTCTTATGCAATTAACAGGAGACCCAAACCATCAGAAGAGGAAAAAAATTAAACAAGCTACAAGTCTCCTTCCATAAACTGCCATATAAGATCACATGTGGCATACATAAATCCCTGAGAGCAACTGTATATCTAGATGAATCTAGGAGCATGCCCAGACTCATCCTCTGAAAACACAACAAATGGAGCAGTTTCAATCTCATGACCATCACAACTTTGAAAACCATAAACTTCATCAGGCATAACCGGGACTACCTACTATGACATCCCCATCGATAGTATCAGCACCCAAGGCTGCGTGTAGACCATAGCATTGAAAAACTCACATGCATATCCACACACCCACACACAAATTGAGCATCCATTTATACAAAAGCCTTCGTACTGACATTCTGTCAACACTCCGGAGGTGGAAGTGCAGACTCAGCGGTGACATAGGCTAGCACTAGAGAAAAAGGCTAATTCAATAAGTCACACTCTTCATTCGTGCTCAACTGCTTGTGAAGACTATAGTATTTCATTTTAGTCTCTCCCAAATGAGCATTTCTAATGTAGAAAATGCTTAGAAAATCCCTTCCAGCAATGACTAAGTTAGCCCAGTCAATAGATACCATGTTCAACAACTCCCTGGAAACAATTTCATGACATTACACTTCAACACACTGCTTGCAGTTGTGCAACATACCTGCATAGGCCTGATAATCATCCCAATGCCAGGCATATCAGAGTGTGATGCAGAGCTGACGAAGCTTGGAAAGAACTCGTAGAAAAAGAAAATTGGATCAATGTAAGATACATGATTTGAGACTATAATTGGAGCAACTTCTCTTTTTGAGGGCTTTCCAAGCCGGCGTATCCAGTGGTACCTGAAGAAATCCAACACCAAGTTCTCTCCAATGAGACCAACAAGTTGCATTCCTCCAGTCATAAAACATGAACATTAGCAACCTAGAAAAGCATGCGTAACTGCAACTAAGCGACAAGGTTTGTGCTTAGTAGTATAAATCCTCAAAGGAAGAACGCGCAATGGTCTGCCTGTACAATTCTTGTGAGGTTCTTATGAAGTCAAAAGAGATGTACAACCCACCTGAATGACTCTGCATCAGATTGTGCCATTTGCAACAATAACGCATCCCCCCCCCCTCTCTCTCTCTCTCTCTCTCTCTCTCCATGCATTGGCATTATTTTGCGCGACTCCTTATGTACATCAAAAGAACAGCTAACTCTTGTGAGATTCTTGTGAAGTCAAAAGAGATGTACAACCCACCTGAATGACTTTGCATCAGATTGTGCCATTTGCAACAATAACGCATCCCCCCCTCCCCTTCTCTCTCTCTCTCTCTCTCTCTCTCTCTCTCTCTCTCTCTCTCCATGCATTGGCATTATTTTGCGCGACTCCTTATGTACATCAAAAGAACAGCTAACTAAAGTGGGTAATAAATCATTTGCAATATCTAACTTGATACATGGTCCGAATTTAACAAGCGATCTTCTAATGAGAGAGAATATAATGGAGGGTTGCAAAGATAAAGTTTCCCGACACTCAAGCGGACCTTAATCACAAATTTGTAGGTAGAGAATGAATGTTACCCGAAGCAAAAAAGGATCAGACGAGCGAGAAGACGTGTAATGTACAACAAGTTGCGACGCCACCTTGGCATTGGTACGTGCCTTTGTTTCCACCCTAGCAAAATGACTTTCGCTATCAAGAACCCCAACACTGTGATAAGGATCGAGAGTGTCAACCTAACGATGGCCAAAGGCAGGCATAGGAAAACTTTGATCCATTCGTACAGATTGCTTATCTCCTCCGTGTGGTTCCGGAAAGGATCAAGAGGCGGCATGGGCCCTAGCTCCGGCTGGTCACCCAAAAATCTGTACAGCTGATGCACGTCCCCGTCGGACGATCGTCGCAAGCGACCATCCGCGGTGCTACTGGCCTCGCAAATCTCGTCCTCCTGGTCAGGCTCACTCACGCCAACCGAGCGATCGTCGTCGGGTTCGGAGATGTCCAAAACGACGGAGGGCTGGGTGGAGGAGGATTTACCGTTGGGGAGGGAGGGGAGGCGATCGTGGGGGGGGAGGAGGGGGGTACGGCAATGCTGGAGCTGAGACATGGGGGAAAGGATGATATGATGGGAAGGGGAGGGGGGGGGCGGGGGGAGGATCAGGAGTAAGCCATAGCCAAAAGCAGCAGAGAAGCCAAGGAAATGTGGAGAAGCAGCAGCACGGACTCCTTGTTTTTGTGGCTCGCAAATCATTATTATGTCATTTGCCGCTCTTTTATAGATGACGGCCTCCCCGCGTGTAATTCTCGTCCCCCGTGTCACCCTCCCGTGTGCCACTTGGCATCCCTCGTGTGGCCTCACCCTCTCCTTTCATCATTCCTTGTCGGTGATCCCCCCCACACACGGACATCTCCACGTTTGGAGAAGGAGTTATCTTGCCATTCTGACTCAGCTTGCCCAGCTTCGGCCTCATTCTGTCGTTCCAGCCCCGCTTTTGATGACCGCTCGTCGTCGCAGGTGCAATCCTGCGCAGAAGCTTTCCATTGCTGAAAAAGGGTGAGCACACCCACTTCAAGCTACGATTTTGTTCAGTAGCAGTCACACATGGGGCATTATTGGTGCTGGAAGCACAACACTAACTCAACAGCACCAATGTTAACTCTCTAGCTCCTTCCGTCATGCCTCATGCAGATTTCACACTCGGACAAACGGTTGCACACTACAGGCAGGATCCCATTTGTCTCCCGATAAGTGCTCACCTGTCCTCTATATAAATCTCATCCAACAAATAAGGCAGACAATTTAAAAAATTGTGGATTTAGCTCTGCATTCGCTCGCCTATGTGTGAATAGAATACTCGTCGAGAAGTATACTCACTTCATCCTTCGAACAAAGCTGGGCTAGAGCTACAATGCTCTACCCTCGACAAAGTTGTGCTTATGGTTAGCGAACGTGGACATTGTAAACGCTGATATTTCGTGGCCAATGGTGCCTTGTTAGCACTACTTGTAGATGCAATGATGTCCTTTTAACACGTTCGCCAAGGGGTCGCCTTATCGCACAAGGAACAACCAATTTAATAACCCACAAACAATGGGCCCTCAAGTTCAAATTCTACATTTTTGCTTAGTCACTGAGGTGTGAAGGGTGAATGGAGAGCCCCTCCATTCCCTAATTGCAATATGGCTTCAATTGAACTATTTGGCCAAGCATGTGGCCACACTCCACATCCTTCGATTAACCACATGGTTACAACCATTTTCCCACATGGCATAGCTTGTGCTCCAGGCTAGGTTCACACCATTGTCATGGTTTTACCCCTAGGTAGGGCCCCTCCCATATTTGCTTCAACAGTGCTCATGAGCTCACTCCAACATCTTGCCATCAAACCCTTTAACAACTACATACTCCGCTCATAAGCTCGCTCCAAACACCTTGGTCATCAAACAACTACATGTTCCTCTCGTATGTCATAACTACACATTCCCAATCAAAGCTTGTCTCAATCAAGCACGAGATTCGTTGCGATTTCTCCTTTTAATTATGTCCTTACAATGGATATTCTAAATTTTCAATGAATCTCCTTACGGAAGTGTGACATACAAATGAATAATTGCCACCCATTGTACACGTTAAATCATCATCAACAACATGTGACATGGCCACTTGACAAAAACCAATGCTCTATTTGAGAAGCTATATTACTTTCTAGCTACCGTTGTATTCTTCACCGAAGTGCACGGTCATGTGTGTACTTGTAACTTCATACGCTCTACAAGATATCGTAGCATAATTTGGATACATGTGAAGCACGAGGTATCATGCTAAGCTATATTACTTTCTAGCATACCAATGTATTCTTACCTAAGCATGGCTGTATGTTAGTTGTATTTGTATTTTAGTAATATGAGCTGCATCTTTTTGCAATTTTCTATAAGAATGGAAGGCAATCCAATTGGAGCATGCCTCCCAACATTGTTTCTATAAGAATGGAAGCCAAAATCTCAAGCCAACATT